>NW_022196904.1:85214445-85229449 GCF_008632895.1 Mastomys coucha
CACACACACACACACACACACACACACACACACAAAGACTCGACTGTATGTTTTTACCTTTCTTTCCTTGGTGCTTCCTCCTCATCCCCTGCATGCCTCATCTACTGCTCATTTCCTCATGGACTTGCCTTCTGGCCATCCCATAGTTAGCTCCCTAGCTCAGGCCACACCCTGACCTTGGTGAGCATCAGCACATTCTTGCCTTAGCAGCACTGCCACCTGCATATTTTCTCCGTACTTTTATCAGCTCAAGTCCAGACAGGCAAACAGAAACCATCCCAGGTGTTTCAGCCAAGGGAATCCAATACAGGAAATCCATTGCACAATCGAGGAAATGGCTAAGAAACAGTCCAGGGATCAGCTGCGGCAGGCAATCCCTCTCACTTCTAGGCTAGAAGGACAATGAGGAGGGAACAGTCATCGACAATCAGGAGGAGCTGGAGCCACTTTGCAGAGTGCCTCTTAGGCCCTGAAACAACAGAGGGTATGTGGTCACTGCTGGACATATTATCTAAGATGAAGTAAGACAGGGAGGGAGCCAAACCTGTCCAGGATCCAGTGAGCTAGGGGAGACCAAGAAAACCAAGGCTCCCTCTAACAGGGAAGGACAGAGAATGGCAGTATGGGAAATAAATCAGAGTCAATAGCCAAGTCCTTACAATGGCTGTTTAGACTTCTCATATGTATCCATTGGCTTTGTCCAATGCTGAACTGGACCCCTTCATTCCTGAAACCTGCTCTTTTCTGATTTCTCTGATCATGACAGCTGCCTCCTGATAAAGGCCTCCTGTTCCAATGCAATCTCCTGAGTAGAAAGACCAAAGATCAGGATCTCCCTTTACTCTGGGGAGGGGGCAATGAACCCTTTCACACCACAACCAGAGTCAATAATTCTGGCTCCTATATGTAGCTGCAGTCCCGACTCCTTTAGAGAAGATCCTGCCTCTTTTCTTTCATGAACTCCTCCAGGTCTGATGGTTCTGTTTGTCCTCACCACCATGGCAACCTCCAGAGTTAAACTAGACCTTGAACAATTATCTTTTGATGTACAATATTACACTCATCACTCAGACCCCACTAACCAGGCAAGAGCCCTGTTCAGGAGCTATTGAGGAAAACAAGTGAACTGCATCAGGGGCTTCGCTTCTTGTCCAAGAAGGGTAATCAGTTCCACCTTTTCAGCTCTGTGAGAGCATTTCCCTCCTCTGCTCACTGAGAGCCCTTACTGCTGGCATAAGAGCTCTGGACAGTGCTGGATGAGAAAAGAACAAATCTGAAGACAGAGCAGAGGAAGAAATGAAGGTCCTTCAGTTGCTGCAGCCAAGGAAACATGAAACCTGAGAAAGGATTTATGCCTGCCTTTTGTTTTTTGTTTTGCTTTGGAGCATTGCAAGGACCCAGGCACACAATTGTGTTTGGATTGGGAACAAAAGCATAACTTTACAGAAGAAAATCCTTTCCAATTTTATTCTGGCTGTTAGGTGGATTAAAGGAAGCAGAGAGAGGAGTGGATTGTGCAAGGCAGCAGCAGCATCCAGGCAGGTCCCGTCTGGGATGTGCTAGGACAGCATTTGCAGCAGTGGAATCCCGTGGCCTTTAGTCCCCATCCTGATAGATTCAGCATCAGGTGGAATCGTTTGTGTCACTTTTTCTTAACTTTAATATCGATGGTAATTATTAAGTATTTATAGCAGTATTAGCTGGGATCTATTCCATTGTACTTACAACAGTGACTTCCCACTATCTCACAGACCAAGAAAGAAAGAGTTGGCTGACCCAGCTGGAGACAAGGCAAAGTGCAGTAGAGTTAGGATGGAGTACTAATCCTACGGGTTTGTCCTGTGCTGTGGGCACCTCTGGTTTGGTTCTTTTGAGCTGTATGCTCCTTTCTCTCTTGCAGATTTTTTTGATATTATCATGATAAAATACATAATAAAATCAACTTTAGTAGAGAAGGATTAATTTTTGCTTGACTCTCAACCTTCTTAATGATACAATCCCTTTAATACAGTTCCTCGCACTGTGGTGACCCCCCCCCAACATAATATTATGTTGTTGCTACTTCCTAGCTGTAATTTGCTACCTACCTTTATGAATTGTGGAGTAAATATCTGATATGCAGGATATCTGACATATGACTCCAAAGGGGTTTTGACCCACAGGTTGAGAACCACTGATAGCACATCATGGCGGGAAAGGCAGGGTGGTGGGAACTTGAGGTGTGTGGCTACATTCCATCAACAGTCTGGAAGCTGAGAGAGAGGAATGCTGATGCTCAGGTCACTTTCTCTCTTTATGCAATCTGAGGTTGGAGTCCTCGGGATGCTACTGCCCACATTTAGAATGTGCCTTTCTACCTCAATCAACTCAATCCAGACACTCTCTCACAGACAAGCCCAGGGGTCTCCATGGTGATTCTAAATCCTGTCATTTTGATAGCAAGATTAACTCTTACACTCTCTGTGTGAGTTTCTGAGGGCTGTTGTACCAAAGCCGTAGTATACAGGAATAGGACAAGCAACAGAAGTGTGCTTATTCACAGTCATGGAGGCAAAAGTCCCGGGCCAAATGACAGCAGACCTAGGCCTCCCTGAAGACTCTGGAAACAGAGATTGACATTTGGGAATGTCTTGACCTATGATGGCATAAGTCCCATTGTCGTAGGCTGTTATCCCATGCACACATCCATCTGCCTCTGTGCCAGCATTACCCCCTTTCTAAGGACACCAGTTTACCCAGATGATAGTTTTATTTTGATTAGTAATAAAAAGGCCTACTTCCTACTGGGGTTTGGATTATAGTATATATACTGTGAAGGATACATAGTTGGCCTTCTCTCTTTTGGAACCCTGCAATAGCACTTCTTCTCAGCCATGACAGACAGACAGACAGACAGACAGGCTGACTGATACACACACACACACACACACACACAGCAAACCTATGGGAACTCTTGCAGTTCATGGTATGCTGTGTCTGACATTGTGAACCAGCTATACATAAATGTCAGAACTACCAGAAAGGAAATAGAATAGAAAAATTGGCTACTATCCCTGGACAAGAAAATGGCAGATGAGCTCTAACCTTCTTTCCACAGCTGGCTTTGCCCACAGAGGCCCTGCATAAAAGCTTCTCACTCCCTTACAAATGTGGACATCCAGTTAAATATTCATTGAGCTTAGAACTACATATGTATTTAGGAAAATATATATGCACATACATATATATAACAAAATTAAAGAAAATGAGGCCATAAAATAATAAAATAAATTGATAGGAAGATTGCATAAACCCATCTGCTGCCTTTAATATCCCCACCCTGGGACCCCAAGCATTTAAAATATGTAAGTGCTCACCCTAAAACATTCCATCACAGCAATATGATGGAGCATCTAAGATGGTTTACATTCAAGGTTGATGGCAGAGAGGAAGTCAGATGAGAGAGGAGGCATGTAAGCAAGCAAAGGGCTCTTATCTAGATCTGTCCCAAGCAGGACAATACAGATTGGCTTACATTACTGCCGTCCTCTTTGGAGGAGGTGCCATTCTGGATTTGAAAGAGAGTCTGTCTGTGAATTTATGTATGGTCGTGTGTGTTTACTCTTTGTCTGAACACTGAATCACCAGCAACTGCACCTACCATAATCTGCTTGGATTAGTCTAGAGAGATAGGCTTCAAAGATCAGTACTACAAGTGAACTCGAGCATTAGTATGCCTTCTCTTCTTCTGTTGACTTGAAAATTGAATGAGCCTGGTTTTTTGTTCTTTGTTTGTTTGTTTGTTTGTTTTTTCCAGAGTCAGAGAAGAGAGCTTTTACTGAGTGTTCATCCTGATGCTGCACTGGGCTGGGCTGACCCGCATGCGCAGCAGTGTTTAGATCTAGTTTGGAGGCTCTGTTCTTCCCCTGTGAGGCCTTGTGGGTGCCCCTACTCTCAATCTAGTCTGATTCTGGGCAAAGAGCTTGGAGAGCTGGCAATATTAAGAGGTTATCAAGTGGGATAGCATCTGTAATTGGCTTGGATTGGAAACCAAAGCTCTCAGCACAGCAACAAGGTGGAATATTTTGAGCTAATGATATAGACAATAACGAGCTGGTTTTCTGGAGCATTGCTTGTGTTCTGGAAGGTCTACATCCCTCTTCAAAACAGGCTGGTGACAGGAAATCTCATAAGGGCTGAAGATTCTGTGGCTTGGTTGGGTCTCAGAAATCAGGCATCTAATATGGAAGGAGGATGTACAGATAAGCTTGGAATCCAAAAACGGTAGCCATTGCAGAGAAGCATCCAGACTGCAGGAAAGAAAGATGAAAAGCTAAACGAATGCAGGACTCTGGTCAGGAAGGTGGGGCCATAACTGTGAACATCTCAGTACGGCTGCAGAACTTTCTTCCTCCTCACACCCATTTCTTCAGCTGTGGAGAAGCTCAGTTACCTTAAGTCGCTGCCATGATCTAATATCCAGCAGAAGGATCTCCAGGAAAGAAGCGTTTGTTTGGCTTACAGTTTGAGGGAACAGTCCATCATAGCTAGGAGGCATGGGGGAGGAGCCTGAGGCAGCTGGTCACATTGTATCTGCTGTCAGGAAGAGAAGCGAGAGGAGTGCAGATGCTCAATGTGCTTTCTCCCTTGTATTCATTCTGTGACCCCAGCCCATGGAATGGCACCACCCACAATTAAGGTGAGTTTACCCACATGAATTAGTTCAGTCTAGAAAATCCCTCGCAGGTATGTCCAAGGAATTGTATCCTAGCTCATTCTAGGTCCTGTCAGATTTAATTAATATTCACCACTACATCGTCCTTGATGAGGAGCTAGCAATGCCCAGAATGTGGTATATTAAAAGCCAAGAAGAGCACCCAAGTGCCTGAGGCAGGAGGATTGTCATGAGTTTAATGCCAGCTTAAGCTATACAATAAGAGTCTTTCTCTAAAAATAGATAAATAGATAAATAGGTAAACCAGAGTAGTTATTGCACTATCTATTGTTATTCCATGGCACTCATTATTTTCACCTCCATTTAATAAGAAGCTAGGAGATTGGCTTCAGGCCAGAAAGCTGGTGGTGCTCCAGGTAAGCTCAGAGATGAGCTCACTGTTAAGGGAGGATTGCCTGGAGGACTCCCCATGTACTTGGAGCGTCTGTTAAACTTAATGTCACTGTGACAAAATACCCAAGAAAGTCAAGGAAAGTCAAAGAAAGTCTGCTCCCTTTGTCTCATAGTTCAGAAGTTTCAGACCAATGACAGATGGGTCCAAATCTTTGGGCCACACTAGTGAGTTAGTTCATCCGTGAGCAAGGTCGCACCAGTGTCCCCAGACATTCTGTCTCACGCTTGGGTCTCAGTGTGCACAACAGACCCATACTTGGGCTTTCAGAGCCCACTGCTTCTGTGATCTCAGCTTTCGCTGGGATGTGAGAGGAGAGTGAGCACTCTGACTGAGATGACGCTGCTCCCCTCCCCCATTGGTGTAAATAATGGCAGTGGCTGTCATTTGGGACCAAAGAACAGCCTATCCTTTTGGTCTATCATCCTTTAGGGGAGAGACTAACAGGAGACAAGTTCTCTGTCAAGATGGCCCCTGAGATGATGGAGACACAAACATCCTGGGGCATGCAGGATGGGACACTTGAGCGGAAGCTGGGTTGTTAAGTGGACACGTTGTGTACAAGGTCAGAACATGCTTCTAAGCACACTGGCAAAGAAACAAGCAGGGTTGAGAGCATGTCTCCACTGCTAGCTAGCTGAAGATTTTGGAAAAAGCAACCTAGAGCCCCCTCATAACCTCCCCCCTCATCAGCAAGTCAGAGATGATAATGCTTGCTTCCTGCAGCTACTTAGAAAACTCACAGAGATCGAAATGCCTAAGAGTCAGCCAAATGCCGAGCAGATAGCCAGGAGCTTCCTCCCCTAACCACCTCCTCTTCAGACTCTTCACCTGACTGTAGCATATCTCCAATAAAACCACACCTCTTCTCAAAGGCCTTCTTGGCCTCCCATTGCTAAGCAGTACTTGCAGATCTGACTTGGTCCTCGGGACCCTGCCTGTTGAAGCTTTCATATCCTGTGTTATAATGTCTGCTACCCTGTATATAGCCACACTGAGGGATGAGTGCATGAGTTCGCCCCTTCCTCTCTCCCTCTACTTTTACTCCCTATTCTTATCCCCTGGGGTAAGACTGAATTTCCGCAGCACATGCTCTTGTCAGCCAAGGAGATCCTCTAATTCATTATGTGTTCAAGTGTTCCTTGCAGTAGTGTTCAAGTGTGTGCAGGTGCACAAATGCATATGTGTGTAAAGGTCAGATGCCAGCCTTGGTAGCTGTTCCTCAGCTGCTTTCCACTTTTTGTTTGTGTCGTGGTTTCTCACTGGCCTAGAACTTCTCACCAAGTTGGTTAGGCCAGCTGGCTTCCAGAGGTTGGACTATCTCTGCCTCCCAACTCACTGCTGCTAGAATTATAGATGCCAGACCTGCGTGTGTGTGTGTGTGTGTGTGTGTGTGTGTGTGTGTGTGTGTGTTCTGTCTGTCTGTCTGTCTATCTGTCTGCCTCTGTGTATGTGTGTTTTGTGTAGGTAGGCAGACAAGGAAAGAGGGTGAGAGGAAGGGAGACAGACAGACAGACATATTCTAGAGATCCAAATTTAGTTCTTCAAGCTGTTAGGTAAATGCTTTAGGGACTGGGCCATCTCCTCAGCCCTCTAGTTTGATTTAGAAGAAGTTTTTTTGTTTTTGTTTTTGTGTTTTTTTAGTTTTCCTCCAGATTTCTTTTCATTATTCTGTAGCAGTTCGTGAGGTTTATAGATCTTGGCCTAGGAGGACGGGAGTCCCTATACTTGGGCGGAGCCTGGAAATGTTCCTGCCTGATAGCTATTCTCTCCTTGGAATAATTAGAATTTACAGTAGAGAAACATCTGAGACACAGAGAGAGTTGGCAAATTTTCACACTTACAAGATTTTTGTTTTTAATGGGAATTGCTAGTAATTCCTCACCTTATAAGAGACAATAATGACTTCTTAGCAGGGTTCCAAGGTATATTTGGCAAATATGTATTCAGGGAACTTCTCAAATAATGGCTTGAAAACAAAATTCAGATAAATTAAGTGTCTTGACACCTAGCTCTTTGCCTGTAAGCTCTTTCTGCAGAGGGTGCTCGGGGTGTCTGTTATAGTGCACGGACTTGCAGTTTTCAAGGATCTGTGTTCAGACTGCAGTTCCTTTTGCTGAAATCATCCAAGGAAAATGACTTCAAACCTTGTAACCCCTCCCTTCTTTACTAATGGGGTGGAATTTCTTGCACTCATTTGACAATTTATTGTGTAAGGATGCCAGTGGTGCTGATGAGTCAAATTCGTAGTCTTTGAATTTTAGGACAAGAAAGAATTTCATATGCTGCCCAGCTCAGAGTTGTCTCTTTTCTAGTGATCTAACTGAGGCTGAGAAAGGGAATGTGATTTGACAGAGGACCAGAGCAGAGTTTGTTCATGGGCGAACCCATGCCCAGGTGACTCTGAAGTCTATATGGTACATCCAAGTGAAGCAGGTCCATTTCCTAAGCCAAGTGCTGAGGTTCAAAGAGCCAAGGTGCTTTGCTTATGCTCCTGGCAGACCACTGATAGCACTGTCACCTTTGAGCTTCAGCCCCATGCTGTGTGCCTTCCAGCTCATTAAAGAGCACAGGATCAATCCTCTTTGTCCATCAAACAGTTGCTCTTGTACTTCAAGCCTTACACTGGGCACTTGTGTTGCAGAGACTAGCCATATAGCCTCTGCCCTGGAGAGCTTGGGTCTACAAGAAAACATACATGCAGGCAATGACTGTAAGACAAGGTGATTCACTCATAGCAAGGTAAATGCAGTACAGGGCAAGGTTCTCCCGAGAGCCATGGGAAGCAATGGAGATGAGCTGTTTCTTCAAGGTCTTCAGGGTTAGAACTCCACCTGCTTTCACTTCATGGCCGTGGGACCAGGATCAAACCCCATGTCCCAACTGGTACACATTTGCAAAGGGTTCTGGGGACAAGTCTGAGAGAAAGTATTAGAAACCAGTCATGCTTAATCCCTCCTCTTTTCTTCCTCAACAGAAAGCATTGCACCCTGTCCTCTGGGATCCGATGGCCTTGGAGAGGGGGCTGCAGGGCCTACGGACACCAACTCTTCCCAGAGTGCTGTCATGGAGCCAGGTCAGTCCCTGTCATCTCCAATGCTCAGTCATCACCTGTAAGCCTGGGGTCTAGCGAGAAACACAATTTAGAGTCTAGAAATGTATATTGTAGGAGATCAAGTGACAGTGGCAGTGAACTTAATAAGAGGACAAGGGAGGCTGCTAGGAGATGTAGCACCTACTGGATTTGCCTGGTGAACAGATGATAGAGCTGTTGCTGGGCTGGTGTGCCGGCCCCTTCCTCATGTTTCATACTGCAAGCCTGATGAAGAAGGCAGGGTAGGTGGGGTTGGGCATCCAACAAGAATGATGGTGGTACTGGCAGCAAGTAAGTACTATCCAGGACAACAAAGGGTATGGTAGATCGGAGCTCACTCTTGCATCCAGAAGACCAGGGTGTATGCCCTAGAGCTAGTAGTGATGCCAGAGTCATAGTTGGGCATGGGAAGAGAGCAATAGTGGGAGACTGTCAGAAGGGGCCCAAGAAAGCTCCCTGGAAGGGTTTCTTCATATTGCCATGCAACATCGCAGTATAAAGTGGGTAGGTAGGAAATGCACCAAGTGGGGATAAGGCTGGGCTGAGTGGGGAAAAGTGCCATAATGTTTCAAGCTGGAGGAGCGTGGCTCAGAGTAGGACAGCATCAAACATGGAGGCAGAGCCCAATGAAGGAGGCTGCAGAGGCAAGAGAGAGGACAGGGGAGTAAGCGCTAAGTTAGAGAGACACTGCATGGTACATATATCAAGTTCTGATTCTTATTCTTCAAGCAGTCCCATAAGGTGACATATGGGCTCTATTGGACTCCATACTGCTGGAGTCATGAATCAACTCCAGAATCCCAGCAGATAAACAGACTGAGTTTTTACTGACAATAAAGGCTTATGTAGCCAGGCAGTAGTGGTCCCTGCCTTTAATCCCAGCACTTGGAGGCAGAGGCAGGCAGATTTCTGAGTTCAAGGTCTACAGAGTGAGTACCAGGACAGCCAGGGCTATACAGAGAAACCCTGTCTCAAAAAATAAAAAATAATAATAATAATAAAAGGCTTATGTAGTCTGCTGGTAGAGAGCTCTGCACACTACCTGGAACACATGACCACCTTGAAAACCACTGCAGTACTTAGAACTGGAAGGTGTTGCCTATTAAGCACTTTGGTTCAGAAGTGACGTACCCAGTGTCCTAGATCACAGTCTCTTTCTGACATCTAGGGTCCCGGGATCTATGGGAAGCAGATAATGAATAAGTCCTAATCACATTTGCTAGATTAGATGACTATTTCCCTCTTACAAGCTAGCAATTGGGAGAGTCAGAGGCATTCATTGTACTGTCATAGGGCTCCCAAATACAAAATGCTGTGGTTTGGATGTTGCATAACCATCATGTAGCCTGTCAACAAAGACATATGGAATAGTCATCTTAGCCCAGGGAATGACTAAACCAGAGGTGGTTGAAGCATATGTAACTGCACAGGACAGCAAATTCTCTGCCTTGATAGATGGTTCTCTAAGAGCCTCTGAAAGTTTTAACTTTTGCCTAGAAGGGCACTGAAAATGAGATCACATCTATAGAATCCTGATTTACATATCTCATTTAACTCACCTTATCCATGAGCTAGTTTACATGGCCCCATTTTTAAGATATGTAAACTGAGTGTCTCATGCAGGTTAAGAGGAGACACATCAGCTCCTCATCCCTATCTAAAGCTCTCATGCAACAATGACTTGGGTTCCAGTAGAACAGGAACTGAACCTCTCCCACTTCATCTAAACCCTAGAAGCGTAGTCCCTCCGTCTTCCTAGAAGCCTCCTCCAGTTAGGGCTCTCCTTGCCTGCTTCCTCTATATGCTGCACCAAGATAGCATGCAGCACCCTGGAGGCACTGCCTTCAGTTCTGACAAAGGGACACTGAATTGCTCATCCCCATTATGTTGCCACCCACAAAGCTGGGCCTGGAACAAGGCTTGGTGAGCTCATCTATATGACGGGAAGGAAGGAAGACATTGTTCAAGAGTATTTGATTGAAAGCTCTGAATCTGGCAGCAGGGGGTCACCCATAAACCTTGACATCAACGTCTCCCCGGCCTTTCCAGCTCCAGCGTCCACCATCCCATGCCTGCACTCTGTGCTGTGTTTACATTGTCAGATCACTTTGGCCCTTCCCTCATGCCTGTGATCACCTCCGGTTGACGTCTTTCCTTTCTATGTTCAGCACAGAGGCACCTGTCACAGCACTCTCCCCTCCTATCACAGGCCTGACAGAACCTCCTGTGACTGTCTACCTCATGCAGATCAAAAAGAAAAAAGAAAGAAAAAGGAAAAAAATAACAACAAAGACACCACCAACAACAACAAAAAAACCTCTATAGAGGCCCTCCTACCACCCTTGGATTCTCTTTCCACCCAGGTCTCTAGGCTCCAATCTCAAACGCCACTCACCTCTTGCAGGTTCCCTGAAGTACAGAACTGCTTCTGCTTTGGAGCATTGAACATGGGCTTTCCCCCTCACATTGAGAAAACACTTCTGGCCCAGGGAACAAAAAGAAGTAAAAGGCATTGTACCTGTGAGCTGGCCCATGACGGGTGTGATGCCTTTAGTTGAAACACGCTAGCTGCCTCAATGGCTGTAAAGCCAGGGGGTTGATGAGGAATATGTGGAAGGGCAAAGCCTTCCCTACCCTACCACCCTATGGGAAAGACCGCTTCTCCCAGCACAGGTCTTTCTTCTGGGGGAACATTTATCTCCACTTGGTATGTTACTTTTTGCAAGTTAAGTTTATTCATTTTCAGACCTCTCCCATTAGCATCTAATCTCCAGGAGAGCGGGTGCTTCCTTCTTTATAGTTCTCTGAAATGCCTTCACGCCAAGAATGATGCAGTAAGGACAAAATGAATGAATGAATGAATGAGTGAATGGGTGAATGATGAAGTAAGGACAGAGTGAGTGAGTGAGTGAGTGAGTGAATGAATGAATGGGTAAATGGGTGAATGATGCACTAAGGACAGAGTTAGTAAATGAATCAATGAATGAATGAATGAATGGGTAAATGATGCAGTAAGGACAGAGTAAGTGAATGAATGAATGCGTGAATGGGTGAATGATACAGTAAGGACAGAGTGAGTAAGTGAACGAATGAATGGGTAAATGGGTGAATGATGCACTAAGGACAGAGTGAGGGAATGAATCAATGAGTGAATGAATGGTGCTGTAAAGATAGAATGAGTGAATGAATAAACAAATGAATGAAAGAGTGAATGGTGCAGTGAAGGCAGTGAGTGAACTAATGAATGAATAAGTGAATGGTTCAGTAAAGGCACACATAGTGAATAAATGAATGAGTGAGTGAGTGAGTGAGTGAGTGAGTGAGTGATGCAGTAAAGACAGAGTGAGTGAATGAATGAACAAGTGATTGGTCAACAGTTTCCACAAGTTGCTCACTTCCCAACAGGCCAGTCCCAACAGGACTTGACCAACTCTGAGGCCTCAAGCCAGGATACCCCATTTTTCTCTCTCTGCCAGCCCAAGAGGCTGAACTCCCTGCACTTTACACAAGCATTGTCCCATCCATCCTCAAGTCCTGGTCTTTGAGCCTGCCATACTGGGAGGTCCTGGTTACTGCCTGTTGGCCTCATCAGGGCAGAGGGGAAATTTATCTTCAGCTTCAGCCCAGAGCCTCTTGGCTTTTCCTTTTCAAGTCCTCTTTGCCTGGAGTCAGGCACTGGGGAGCCCCTGGTTATCAGCTAGGCCCCCCTCCTGCTTACCACCTGCCTCAGAGCTCAGGAAGAGGAGGCAAATGGGACACTAATGAAATTCAGAGTGAAACTAAATCTGGAGGTGTTGCAAACAGCATGGAGGAGGGAGACAGGACTTAAAAGGATCTGTCTGGGACCAGGGGAGCCAAGGTTGTAAACAGCCAGGATCAACTTCATAAGGACCCATCTTGGACAAGGCAAGCAGTGTGACCCAGACCGACCTCTTTATCTCTAGGGGTGCCACTTTACAATCTTTAAATTAGAGACCTTTTAATTGATGGACTGACTTATTCATGCTTTCTCATTCCAATGACAAAAAGAGTTAGACTTACAGTTAAAGTCAATTAATCCAATAATCGAGACAAAGGCATTTAATAAAGGGAGAATGTTTGGACTAAGAGAAGGGTGAAGAAAGTGAGACCAGAAAAGAATGCACAGGAGAGGGGCTGCAAGCTGGTGTCTTGTGGGTGGCAATGATCCTGTGGAAGGTAACTTAGGCCTAGAACCTAAGGAGCTTTGGGAATGAGAAGCTCAGTGCAGATGGTGGCGTTAGGGCCTTTTCAGATCCACTGTTCATTCATTCAGTTACAGGCATTCACTACTTCACACAAGGCGTATCACAGGCTGTGCTCTCTGTGGATCTCATTAAACTCTTTAAAAGTTCTGCAGGGTGGTCTCTGTAGCCACCAGGAGAATTGGAATCAGAGGCACAGAGTTGCTTATGCTGCCCAGCCTTTCTTGCACCAAAGCTTCCATCTCCTACCTCCCTAAACCTGAGGAAGAGGCTACAGTGGGCTGGTGTGCCACTAAAGGCTTTCACAGGAAGGTGAGGAAACCACCTAGAGGGTAAGAAAGAAGGGGTTGGCCACATCCCACCCTCCAGCGACAAGCTTCCTAATGTCAGGCTCTTGTTTTATTCAATGTTCCCCAAGTCCAAAGTCCGCAGAGGGGTTTTTGTTTAAGCCGATTGTACCTGTTGAGATGCTGTCTATTTATTTGTCATATTAGCAATTAACAATTTAAAATATTAAACTGGTATGCATAACTTCTCTAACATAAAATACCAAGCTGTAATGTCAGCATCAATAACACATTTCTATATAAACTGGGTTCTTTCCCTGGGGAGTTGGGAAATAAAAGAATAGAACTGGATAGGAAAGCATCACTTTATAGCATGGCAGACTTCTTTAATGGTTGGCTCACCCAAAGGTGTCCTTACTCTGTTACCAGTCTGCAGGCTTCGTGCCCATTCATGAGGTAGTGGGAGGGAAAATGAGGAGAGAGCCCTTTTGGAAATAGTTTGATCTCATAGATGACTAAAGGCATCTTGGAGACCAATGGGGACCTATGCACCTATGTTTTGAAAGCCATATGGAGGGACCAGGTGTTGTGGGAAATGCCTTTAATTCCAGTACTTGGGAGGCAGAGACAGGTACATCTTTGTGAGTTCAAGACCAACCTGGTCTACAGGGTGAGTCCTGGGGTAGCTAAAACTATTTAGAAAGATTCTGTCTCAAAAGAAAAAGAAAGAGAAAAAGAAAAAGAAAAAGAAGAAAAAGGAAAAGAAAAAGAAAGGGAGAAAGAAAGGAAAGGAGAAGGAAAGAAAGAAAGAAAGAAAGAAAGAAAGAAAGAAAGAAAGAAAGAAAGAAAGAAAGAAAGAAAGAGAAAGGAGAAGGAAGCAAGAAGAGGAAAACTATAGAGAAATGAGGTCACTGTGACTAGCCTGAGAAATGTGTGAGGGGAGGTGTTATGATCTTGGGCATTGCACAGCTTCAGATGGACCACACCATGCCAAACAGTTCCATGTGAGGTTTATTGAGAGAGAGTGGGGCGAGGTGGTGGCAGAAAGAGAAGAGGGAAGAGAGAGAGAGATCAGGGAGGGCCTTTCTTTATATATGGGTGATGGTGTAATCACAGGTAAAGGTGGGAGGTGAGTCAAGTAGATTCTAGGAATATGGTGGCTGTTGTCTTGGCAACAGGTGTGCAGGTCCCACCTATGTAATGTCACAGGTTTTGGGGGTCCTAATACCAACAAGAAGGGACAGAAATTCTGGGATGGAGCCTGGCTCCTGCAGGAGGCCCATCCTTTATGCTGGTCACCCAACATCTCTCCTTATCCTGGCCCATTTACTCATGCTTTCCAGTGGTAATGGACGTGAAGCTTTTTATGCTATCCTTTATCATCCTCAAGTCCTGGCTAAACTCTGCTCAGCATCCAGTACCCTGGCAGCTGCCATGAGAGTGGGCATTTTGGCAGAAAAATGGTTAAGTACAGGGTTTTAGAAGGAATCTAGACTTGTATGTGGAAAAGGTGCAGTGTCAGATGGGGAGTTGGCACTTTATAGGATTGTTGTCTAGAAGCTAGCAACCATTAAAAGTTTTTCCAGGATCATCTCTTGGACACATATACTTACAGGACCCCACAGTCACCAACAGGCAGAGGAAAGCTTCCCAATTAATTCCAATTAGTTAGCGAACAATGTAGTACCCACTCCCCAGAAAATAAGAGGGGGCAGGTAGTGAGTGCTCCCCATGTGCCAAGCATTCCTCATGTTCCTAGCACAACAGCTCCCTGGGAGAATCCATTATATAGATGAGTATATTGAGACCCTCTCCCTCCTTGATAGTAAGTGGCAGAGTTGAGATTCAAACCCAAAGCTCAAGCCAGCCTGTCTAGGTTATGGCTCATGACTGTGCTTCCTCCTCCCCATCTGAGCCTGCCATCACTGGTTTAGATGTGGGTGCTTATTGCTACATAATCGCTTTTGAAATAATGGAGTCCAGGACTGAGGAGGTGGCTCCATGGGCAAAAGCATTTGCTGTGTAAACAAACACAGGGATCTGAATTTAGCACCTACTGAAGAAGCCAGATATGGACATATGCACCTATATCCACAACATTGTGGGGGGCAGAAACAGGAGGATTGCTGGGACTGACAGCAGAACTTGAACTTCTGTGAGAGACCCTGTCTCAAGGGAATAAGAAGATAAAGTGGACTGCTGGGTAGCTTACTTTGGCCTCCTTTCATGGGCATGTGCACTACCTAACACATGAGCACCACAGGCACATATACTATATATATATATATATATATA
>NW_022196904.1:85229594-85258675 GCF_008632895.1 Mastomys coucha
TGTGTGTGTGTGTGTATGTATGTATATATATATATATATATATACATACATACACACACACACACACATATATATACACCACACACACACATACACACAACACAAGCATATCTTGCTAAGCGTAAATTTTAATTATTGGCAAGAGAGACAGAAACGCCAAAATGTTTCTTTCTCCAACTTTTCATGTCTGTTATGGAATATTTAAAATATAGCAGCCAATCTCTACTTTTGCATTGCTTCCTTTTCAGTGGGCATGACCACAGTTAAGATGCAAACCCAAGTCACTATCAATTAGAGGACCCCACAGTCCTCTAATAGAGTCCTAGGGACTCTGCCGTACTCAACTGGCTAGATTGTATCAGAGACAGACATCCATCCTGCTTGGTCATGACAACCAGGGAAGTGAAAGAGACTGGGATATAAGGTTAGTTTGTAAAAATAATCCTGAATTAGACCCTTGACTTCTTGTATAAACATCAAAACAAATAAGCCTTAGGAAGCTAAGAGTGTACAGCCGTATGTAGTGCCAATGACGTCAGCCAGCAAGGGTGAACGCACATTTAATGAACTCTTACTGTGGGTCACATCTGTGGTAGACAAGATGCAAGTTTTACCTCTAGTACAAAAGCCTATATATTCATGCGTTTATGACATAGGCCTTTCCCTATTTTTAAGCTGTGACTCAGAGAAAAAATCTTGCTCGGGAAGGCATAACTGTGACATGGTGAAGTCATTGCTATTTGCTTTGTCCTTTAGCAATGACATTGGGAGGAAATGGCGAGTCTGGTCTCACAGACTGCCAGGCTGTCACTCTGAGGTGGGGTCCTCAGAGATTCAATAGTGGTCATGCTAACCTCATGTAGGTTTCAGGCTTTCTTTTCAGGCACTGTCTGTCCTTCTTCACTGGCTGTGTTTCCTTTATTGAGTCTATACCTCTATATTCACTGGAGATTAGGGACGTCCACTACCTTCGATGCCTCTATCACCTTCCAGCAAATAGCCTTAAATTAATGTTCTCGGGTGAACAAAATACATGTTTAGGCTTAGGGAGGAAGAGAGAATAGCTCAGCTGAGTGGAAAGCCAAACAGTGCCTCTAACTAAGCCTGAGGTCCACAGTTCTGATTGACCAGACAGACAACCCCTGTAATGATACCTCTTCTATCTTGGGCCTCCCACATTTTGAGAGGCAATGACTAGGCAGATGTTGTCAAAGCTTTGTTTAGAAATCTTTCTATTCTTAAGGCCTGGCAGGGTTAAGATTAGACACCTTTAGTTCAGCCAGTACTGCAGGTGTGGCTGCCTAGGTTCCTAACCCCTTCATATCATCTTTCAAGTTAACCTTATTTACCTATCCGGCTTTCCCAGAGTGGTACACAGTGGGAGGTGTGTGTGTGTGTGTGTGTGTGTGTGTGTGTGTGTTCTCTCCCTCTCTCCTTTCCTTCTTTTTCCCCCTCTTCCTTTTCCTCCTGTGTGTGTGTGTGTGTGTGTGTGTGTGTGTGTGTGGTCAAAGAAATCACAGAGACATTTAGTCACTTGTAAGCTGAATGCCTAATTTGTTTCCAACTGGGAGATTGGTGTCATTATCCTTGGTGGATTCAATCACCAAATCATAAGGCTTGCTTCTTGTTGCTAATTGCACCTTCAACTACATACTTCCCTGCCCAATTTGACCAAAGCAGCTGAAGCAGGATCTAACCACCCATTTCCAAGGCTTTAATCCTCTGGCTGTATTGCCTTGACTTACCTGCTATGAAAGAAATATGTTTAACTATCTTCTCCCTCCCATTGCCTTTCTGAAAGTTCCCCTGATAGAAAAGAACAAGTCAACCAGAGGCTCAGAATCCTCTGCTCCTTTGGTACTGTAGCTATAGTGGAAAATCCACGTGTGCAGAAAACACTCCCGGGGTGAGAAGAGACATTTGTTGAGGGCCTATAAGATGTCAGCCACTGAGCTGAGCATTTCACAGTCCATTTCATTCTCACAACTACTGGGAGAGGTAAGCATTGTTACTTCTGATTCACAGACGGAGCATGGAGCTTTAGAGAGGGTCAATGGCTCAAAGTCACATAGCTGGGAAATGGGGGAAGTTAGAATTGGCGCAAGGTCATCCACCACAAAGCCCCACCTCTCCCCAAGTGTGGGGGGAAGCAACCAGGACAGCTAGAACTAGAACTACCATTTTCAGAATGCCCACCCTATGCGGGACTTGCATGAACCCATTTAACCCCGATAGAGAGCCCATGATAGTAAACACTCATCACCCATTTGTCATATGAGAAAAACAGGGCCAAGAGAAATGCTCTCAGAATGGATAATTTTCTGACAGTGACTGTTTAGAGGATAAGCCCCAGCAATCTGTCACTGTTTGCTGCTCTGTCGTAAGGGGCTCTTATCCAAATCAGCAAATAAGCAAAGGCATTGCCGATAGGATGCAGTTAGTAATCTCGGTGATTGGGAGCTTTCTTGCCCCTGGAGTGATTATTCTGGTTGCTCCTTGTAGCCCATTCTAGCCAGTGAGTTGCCTTCTACTATGGGAGACACCTAATAGGTCAGAGGGTACGAGAATGTTGAGCATCCAGCAAAGTTGGAAGCCATGAACTAAGTGGCAGAGAGAGAGAGAGAGAGAGAGAGAGAGAGAGAGAGAGAGAGAGAGAGAGAGAGAAGGCTTTCAGATGACACTGATGGAGGCCAGTCAACTCCGGACTCTGGGAAACTTATTAACTTTCTATGACTTTGTTTCCTAATATATAACATGGATATGTGAAGTTCATACTTTGCTCAATAATTATAAGGACTAAAATTCACATAAGATGCTTCTAGACATGGGGTAGCACAAAAGGGAAAGCCAGAAGATGCTTCCCAATGTGATAGAATGCTTATTTAGAGAATCAGATTTAGAAGATGATGTAGAACCCCCTTCCTTCTCACCTCAGGAATGCCAAGCTCAGAGGCAGGGAGGAATTTACCCACAGCACACAGCGTTTTTAAGACAACTTTTTGTTTTTGTTGTTGTTGTTGATGATGATGATGATGATGATGATGATGATATTTACGACAGAATATCTATATAGCCCTGACTGTCCTAAAATGTGGTCTATAGACCAGGGTAGCCTTGAACGCACGGAGATCTACCTGCCACTGCTTTCTGAGTGCTGGGATTAAAAGTCTTTTGTTTTTGATTTCACCAAGGCCCATGCTAATACTACAAGTCACACTTACACCCCCAATTTTGGAACCCCAGTTTAAGAAGCTCATGTTTCAGTCTGCTTTGCTTCTCTGACAGTGTGGTCTTAGTGCGAACTTTCACAGTCCTTGTGGTCTGTGAACACACCACACTCGTTAGTTTATTGCCTGCATCTGACTGCCTTAGTACTTACCAAGTGCAGGTTTGGTAATGTCGGGCGCTGTTTCTCCCGAATCTTCAGATGGCGGCTCCTTTCCTTGTACACTCTTTTGATTTTGTGAAAATTCATGGTTTGGAAACTTCTCTGAGGCATGATTTGAAAATCCACTGCTGCAGAAAGGTTTTGCCTTTGTTCTAGAAGAAATCACCTTGGGGCGACTTCAAATTAAGTACACAGTTTGGACTTTAGGGTTTTGGGGGTTGTGTACATGTAAGGGCCATTTTGTGCCTGGAAATTCTTAGAGGATCTTTTGTTCTTACCTCTGGCAGGGCCATGTTTCCTTGCTGTGTCCTACTGCGGTGTGGGATCCTGGGCTGTTTTAATTCCTAGACACACTGAAGTTAATGATGTCTTTAACCCTAGCTCTAGCTGAGGAGCCCAGCCCGTCTTCCCTCCTTTTGAAAACCTGGGGCTTTGTTCCTGTGTTGTTGCCTTATGACCCAAAGACCCAAGACCACCAAGGATGGTGAGATAGCTTCAGAACCATCATCGTATCTCACACTATACCTCTGTGGATGCACGGGATCTCATGTTCTTACAGCTTCTGAGGATCTCCTACTTCTTGCCAGTTTAGCTATGCATTTAAAGGCAAATGAGTGTATTAAGTACCAGGAGAATTCCTTGGGGTGGGTAGGAAGCTGTATTTCTGGAAGTAGAAGTCTAAAGAGCTCACTGATAGCCTTGCCTGCTATAAATGGGTGACTTCATCAGGGAAGGCTTCCCTGGTCCTTACATAATTGCTACACAGTGTAGTTTTCCTTCTGAGTTAACCTCTTATGTCAAGAGAATAGAGCTGTTTCCATGCCATAGAAATCACTGTCTTTCAGCATTATTTGTTGTCTTTCTGATCATGCTTTTGCTCAGCCCCATAAGGACCTTGACCACAAACAGAAGCTTGTTTGCAAAACATGCCTGCTAAATGGCCACAGTCTTAAGAAGTACCGGTATTGTGTCTCTGTGAGCCATCCAGCCCGCATGGTTCTTGCATAAGCACCAAGCCCAGGGAAACTGTGCTGGGCAGTGGTATTACACTCCCACTCCTTTGTCCTGCAAACATTTTCTAAGCACTGATTGTGGCTGTGCTCATACAAGGTTCTAGAATGTACCAGTGGATAGGTTCAGGTCCTTCTCATCATAGAAAAAGACACTTCTATGGACTGTGATCACAATTGGGTATTGCTGTGTGAAAAGAGAACCAACACAGCTTCAGGTGGAGGCAACAGATGCGCTTCCCAGAGGGAGTGGTAGAGGAACCAGAAGCACAAGGGAAGGTGAAAAGATCAAGAAAGGAAAACACCAAAGATGGCTGGCCCCTCAAAAGGAAACACTGCTCAAAGAAATGGCCCTTTTGAGTCCCTTTTAAAGTTCTGGGCTATTTTTCCCACCCTGAAACCACCATTTGAGAGCCACCATTTTTAATTTATCTATTTTTAATAGGGACAGTACTATCTCTAAGGGGGTAAATTGTTACTTGGGAACTAAGGATAAAAAATATTAGTTATTATAATGGTTTGTGTTCCCCCTAGGGCTACAGTATATAAACAGAAATGTAGTACTATGGTGCTAAGACAAACAAACGAGAAATGGACAGGAGACGGGGGTGATCAAGAAAAACAAGTTTATAAAAGCTCCTTGGTAAAGCAGACAGAGTAACACTGAACAGAGACACAGAAGTGCTGAGCTTGGCTAGTGTAGGAAAGAACAGAAGCGTCGGAGTCGGCCGCCCCTACATTCCAGGCTCAGCCTTGTTGAAAGAGTACATAACCAGGGCAAATCAATCACACTGCACCTCTGCTTCCTCGTCTACAAGTAGGATGAGTAATGGCTCTTCACCATGCTGTTGTACAGATTGCATAAAATAAGATCTGCAAAGCCCCCGGCATGCAGAGGCAAACTAGAGATGCCAGTGTGTAAGTTCCCTACCTCTGATCAGCCCACCACTGCCTTGTCCAGGAGAAGGACAATGTTAAGGATATATGTTGGAAATACTGCTTTCCCACAAGTCTGTCCTGGGGGTGGGGATGGGGATAGTAGGCAGATAGGATCCCCAAGAGCTCTTTCCTCTCCTGCCTTAAAGATATATATATATCTTGTCCAGAGCCCTTGGTGTCACCTGGGATAGGGTGTGGAATGATCTTGGATATTCAATCCGTTGAATCCAAGTTGAGTGCATCAAAGGATCTAAGGATTTCTCTCTTGAGCTTTCAGTTCATTTGAAGGCCTTGCCTCTTTGTCTCTGCAGCGCCTTGTAGACTCAAGCCTAGGCAGGCACGGTACAGTTACAGGAGAGCATCCGGAAGTGCTTGGCACTGAAGGTAGTGGACGGGGTTGATGAAGAAAGATCAGGCTAACATCCCCTGTACATTGAAATCCTGCTTCCCTGTCTGCATCTTTCCTGCCCTAGTGAAGGCCCGTGAGAATCCCTGAGTAATGCCTGGCACACACTGGACCCTCGGTACGTGTCTGTCGATATAGTCAGTACTCTCCTCCCATTACGGATAATAATCAACATTGCTATTTGTTGACGTCTTGTTCTTTTGATGCGTTATTTCTCTTCACCCTCAAAGTAACTTATCCATCTATTCATCCACCACCACCATCATCACCCATGTTACGATCAAGCTTCATTGGGCTCTAAGTTACTCCATACTTTATAAAAGCAGCATGTTTTCAGGCTGCATCTCATCCTAGAAAGTCCATTTTACAAGAAGTGTTTGACTCCATCTTGACAATACCCATTTTATAGATAGGTAAACTGAGGCACATATGAGATTAGGCATTGCCCCAGGTGAATAGGTTAGAAAGCCAGTATAAGTGACTCATCCTGCTTGTCTTTTACCCCTGGGCTCATGCCCCCTTGGCTGTCATGGGACCTTCCCAAGAGCAGGGCAGAAGGCTTATTCCATTCTGAAGCCCCATGAGAGAAAGATCAGAGGAGGCTTCCTCTCTAGCAGTGTGCACAGCTGTCTTCCTCCTCCAGGCCTGTCAGAGTCACCCCAGCGCAGCTGCCAGCCCGTACTCCTGTCTGGGTGTATGTATGTCAGGTGTGACAGGCAAGTCACCTTTGCCACATCAGTGACATATAGAAGACAGCATGCAGGCCCATGTACCAAAGAGTGAAGGTGTCACAGGGTTCCACAGAGCCGGGTAGAAGAGCGTCTGACGCCAGCTATTTCCTCACAAGCCTGTCTTCTATAGCAAGGAACAGCAGTGAAGCATTTCTTAAATCTCTGTACAGAACATGTCGGGACAAAAGCCCAGCAGATCCAGCATAACCTGGAGGATGTGCTGCGGCTCTCTCTGTCTCTGCATCCCCAGTCTGTACCCACACTCACTCAACCTCTGCTCTCTCAACCCCTCTCAGTGTCTGCCAAGGAAACACACACATGGGAAGGGCAGGGAGGCTGGAAAGACTGGAAACAAGCTAGCTCCGAAATGGCAAAACAGCCTGCTGCTTTTCGAAGCACAGTGCAGGTGGCCAGGGTTTGCTGTGCGCTTTCTCCTTGACCTTCACCATGGGCCATTATAGAGTGGGGGTTGCTGCATCTCGGAGGGCGTGTGGCACTGGGTCTATTCTAGAAGGAGCCGCATGGGCTGGAGACACCTCGCTGGGTTAGTGGGCAGTCTTTACAGAAAAGTCTGTTCAGGTGATAAGAAGCAGAACTGGAGACTGAGCCCACAACCCCACTGTAAAGGTCACGTTCTTTGCATTGCACAATGACATCTCAGAGTGGAGAGAACATGTAGGCTAAGGTCTGACTCTGTCTAACTCTGTGAACTCAGAGCAGCAGGTTCATTGCCCAGTCAGGAGACATATGTCCTATTTGGCTTCTCTACGTCTTATCTCAGACATAAGAAGTGGGCTTTGGTCCTTGGATACTGTGACCTCTCTAAACCCCGCTCCATCTTCCTGGACCACTGGAAGGTGAGCTCCCGCTAGGTAGACCGGCCTGACATCTTCGGATGCCTTGCTCTTGCCTCTGTCCCACAGCAGGCGTCATCACACTTATATGGCCACCCCAGCATGTGTCCCTATTCTCCGGCACATAAGGGGCATAAGGGGTATATACGGATGTCTACACTGGAGGTTCTTGTGCGTAAGGAAATGTCTGAGACTAGGAGAGCCCACCCTGGATGTTTGTGGCATGGTTCTGTTTTCTCCTTCTGTTCTTCCCAGGGCTATGAAAGTCATAATAGATATTTGCAAGGATTTAGGCAAAGAAGGCTAAAGCCCCAAGCAGAGCGGTGTGGGAGGTACACAGGAAGCCAAGGCTCCGCCTGGCTCCTCTGCACCTGGCAGAAGCAGATAGTATCTGGGCCTCATTATCTGCTCACTGGCAACGAAAGTCCCAAACAGCATTGACCTCATTAGAAGAAGATTCCCGCCTTTGCCATCGGCAGTCTGTATTCCAGGCTGTCAGGAAGCTATTCACTGCATTCTGGGTCTTTCTCAAGGACAGGACCCTGGGAGGTTTTATTATGAGGTTTCTGTGCTCCCATGTGAGGCCTAGAACCCCAAACCTTCCGGTTTCTGTATACCAGACCAGATGTTCAGGGACTGGTCCAGCATTTCTGATATCCCCTTTCTCCTTCCTCTGTGTAAATTAGGCAATCTTTAGGGTAAATAATATGGTGAAAGACTGCACAGCTACCACCCAAGAGGGTATTTAAAACAGGTAGCCTCTGTAGTTCCAGACATTCTTCAGTGGGCTGGCAAATGCTGAAGACACCTGCGGCCCATCTATCCCATGCCTCTCCACTTTTCTTAACACCAAAACAAGATGAATTATTGATACACCCAACAGCTTCAATGAATCTCCAGGGAATTAGGCTGAATGAGAAGAAGCCAAATTTATAAACTTAGCTATTGTATGAGACCACTGATTTGAAAGTTACAAAATTTTATAATTAAAGCACGGGTTAGTGGTTGACAGTAGAGAAATGAAGCCTGGTGATGACCTGAGTTCAATCCCTGGGACCTACATGATGGAAGGAGAGCCAACTCCTGAAAGTTGTCCTCTATCTCCACTATGTGCAACAGAACATGCGGGTCCCCTCTATAATAGTAAAAGTGTGTGTGTGTGTGTGTGTGTGTGTGTGTGTGTGTGTAGGTGCACATTTGTCTGTGTTCATATTGTATGTGTTATATGTGTGTGATGAGGAGAAATTCTGGTGGTGACAGGAGTGTCCTCTGTCTTCACCATGCTGCACTAACCCTGTGCAGGTAATAAGATTTTGTGGAACTTAACATAGATGAGTGCAATCCAAAAGTGAAAGTGAATAAAGTTCATGGACTATCCACCAGCTGTGTTAGTATTTTATACTTTCATAAGATGTTTTCACTGAAAAAAAAAAAGGAGAACATGCACAAGGGACTCTATGAATTGCTTCCCACAAGTGCATTTATAACTAATTTATAAACCCAAATTATAATTGGATATATAACTATATGTTAGTTATTTCCCAGTTGCTGTGACAAAACACCTGCCTAAAAGCATCTCAAGAAAGGACTAATTTATTTTGGCTCACAGTTCAAGGCTACAGACTCTCATGGCAAAGAAGGAATAATGGCAGGCGCTTGAGGCAGCTGCCATATTGCATCTACAATTAAGAGGCAGAGAGTTTGAATTCTGCGGCTCGACTCACTTTCCCCTGTTTACTCAGGTTCACAGAATGGTGCCCCACATTCAGGGTGGGTCTTCCCTCCCCAGTTAATCCCATCTAGAAACTCTCTTACCAACATACCCAGAGAAGTGTTTCCATGGTGATTTTAAATTCCATTATGTTGACAATCAGCGTTAACCATCATAATTTCAATATGTCTTTGAGTCAGTTTCTCTTTGTAGCCAGGCTGTCCTGAACTCACTCTGTAAACCAGTTTGGCCTCAGACTCAGAGATCCACCTGCCTCTGCCTCCTGAATTCTGGGATTAAAGACATGCATCACTCCTGCCCAGCTCGGTATAATCTTTCAGTAGTTCGTATGACTTAAGTTTCTGATTATAGCTCAGCTACGGAATTTTAACTCATGTAACCTGGGTTACAATTCCAGCTTTGCTATTTAGTTATAGACCACTACAATGAACTTTTCCTCTACTTTGTCCCTCTATCAAATGAGCCTAACAATGATCATTCTTCAGAGCAGATGTCAGGACGGATCAAACACAACAACAGCCTGGGGGGAAAAAACTAACATAGTTAGGGATGTAGTTGGCTCTTCCTAGGATCCAAGAATATGATAGCTTATTTTTATCTGCTCATGGCCTTTCTTTCTTAAATCCACCCAGGCCATCCAGGAGTACCTGTTCTCACTGAGTTCAAAGTTAATGATAAGCCTAGAATGCTATTCTCATTAGTGCTCAGGGATTCACAGCAGAAACCAGAGCAGTCACTCTACCATTGGAATCCCTATAAGACTCCAGGGTCTATTACTAGAGGCTGTCTCATCCCAATGTGGCATCCTCTTTTCCTCTGGACAAAGTAGAGAGCCATGGACATTCATAGACCTCATAGGATGTCAGAATCACTTGGGTTACTTAAATAGACTTTTTCCTCCTTTTCTTTGGCAGAAACCCCATTTTTCATGTCTTTTGGTGGGGGTGGGGATCACAAATGTTATCTGCACACCCAGCCACTGTGTCCAGGAAGAAAAGATGATTGCTTTCTGATTACCACTCTTGTTCATTTGGAAGGTGACTCTATGGAAGGGAAGGACACAGCTCTGTGTGTGTGTGTGTGTGTGTGTGTGTGTGTGTGTGTGTGTGTGTAAGAGACAGAGAGACAAACAGACAGAGAGACAGAGAGCAGCAGCAAAGTTTATGATACCAGAGCATGGTGAGGAACACTGGTGGTGAGAGGCAGGAGAATAAAGACAGGAGGCCCTCACGGTGGGGAAGGCCTAGAGTGGTGTGACATTGGTAGGTTCTCATGACAGCTCCATGAGCAGTGCATGCAGGGGCTGCTAAGAGGTGAACATATCAGGCTCACATTTCCCCCAAACAGACTCAGCATGATCTCTACTTCCTAGTTCCTTCTCTAGTCCACAATGTCTTCTCCTCATCTTAGTTGGTGGCCCAACTTGTGCGCCATCTTGATTGTGTCTTTACCTGTCCTCCAGGCTAATCATTCACCTCGCCTGTTAATTCTATTCTGCAACTCTCAACAATCCAGATGTCCTTGTTGTCTCACTTCTGCATCTCTGCAGCGGCTTCTGTGTTGTCTTCCTGTTTCACAGCTTCTAAGCCCTGTTCTTCCTGGTAATTTATGATCTAGTTCATTCCCCCTTAATATCCTATAATGGCATCTCTTTGCACTGGGGATGGATGGTCAGATGGTTGTAGGTCATTTGCTGCATCCTTATCCATCACAGGTTACTATGATTCTTGGCTACTACACCAACTATGTCATTGAGCACTTATCTGTCTTCTATATCCACCCTGATTCTCTAAGGGCAGGGTCTGTTTATCCAGGTTAGTATTCCCACCATCTAATAAGGGTTCTGATTTCACAATGACTATCCAATAAACTCTTGTTTCCGCTTACATTTGGATAGTCTTGGCAATTCAGAACTCTTTTGCCCAATTATCTCTCTTTTTGACCCTCATCTCTGGTAACTTACAAATAGGAAACCCAGACTCAGAGATGACAATGGGTGGTCTAAAGGCCAAATGGTATATGCAAGTGACAGGGCTAGACTGGCAGTGAGTCTTGCAGAGGAGCCATCACTAGAATCTCATTTTTGAGGATTTTTGCTGTCAGTGTATCCCCGTGGGCTAGAGATTGCTCAGTGGGTCAAGAATTTCTGCACAAACTTGAAGACCTGAGTTTAGATCTCTAGCACCCACACACAAAAGCCAGATACAGTGTATGTGTCTGTAACTCTGGCACCGCAGAAACAGGCAGATCCAGATCTTGCTGTCCAGCATAGTCAAAAAAGCTCCCAGTTCAGTGAGAGGCCCTGTCTAAAAAAAAAAAAAAAAAAAAAAAAAACAGTGGAGAGCAATTGTATACACAAGTCTGTAGGTTCGTGAGTGCAGTGATAGAATATCAAGTACCCAAATCTAAAATTCTTAACCACCATCATCCAGGTTGAGTTCTCTGTGCTGCATTGATGAGTTCTACTGGGCCAGGTAGAACCAAAGCTCTCTTCTATAGATCCTCCAAAGCTTTTCAATTAGGTCAAAAGCCATGTGAGGTATAATCATTTCTATCTACTGAGTACACTCTGCCAAGACAGATTACTGGAGTGTCTCTCCTTGATGATTCTGGGCATTAAGGCAACCAGAATATGGGTCCCTTGAAAGGCCCCAGGTGGAAGTATTTCTGAGGCCAAACAATCTCCCAGCAAGGACAGAAACTATTAGTGACAAGCAGAAAGTTCAAAGGCTGCGACTATGCCTCAAGCAACAGTTTTGTCCTTTCCTGCCCCCACCTTGACTTTGAAACATCCTGTCAAGAAAGATCAACTGAAAATTAAAAAGCATCCATGTGCCAGCTGAACCCCACAGTGATGAAGAACAAGCCTGAGAGGCCTGGCCTCTATCACTCTGATACATGACCTTGGATGAACTTTGTCTTTCAGGACACGTTTGGCTCTGGTGGCCTATCTCTGAGGCCCCTTCCAGCTTTGAGGTTAAAATCATAACATATTCTGCAGGACACTTGGACACTAGCTGCAATGTGGGTCTGAAGAGACTTCCCCTCAACTTCATACAGGGAGGTCAGTGGGATGTGGTCAGCTTATACCACAGGAGGTTCCCCAAACCCCAACGCTTGAAACTTACAAGTGGGTCACCTCTGAGAGATGATGAGAGCAGAGGTGATCGTTTTATCTTGAGTCCTCCTGAGTCCCTGAGGCTCTGGCTTTCAAGGGCTTTAAGGGTCACCTTGCACTTTCTATTCTGCCCATCCAGTCTTGCCCAGACATCTGGTTCTCAAATTGCATGGTGTACTTGAGTCCCCCAGGGAGTGAGCAATGCTATACCCCCAGAGTTTCTGCTTCAGTAACTCGGAGATGAACCACTAGATAGTTTGTTTCTAGTGTGTTCCCAACATGAGATAGGACATTTCTAAAGTACTCCCATGTGAGGCTATTACTGCTCTGAGGGTGACAGTAGAAGCGGATGCTCTGCCACATGGTCCCCAGAGACCTCTGATGACACCTCATTCTCTTTCAGGTGTCTCCTTCCCTCTTTGGCAGCTGTCCCTTGAAGGAATTTGAAACCTACCTCCTTGCTTCTTTTACCTGCTTAGACTCCACAGCAAGTCACAGTGCTTGGGCGTGACGGCAGTGGCCTTTGGCACTATTGTCAAGTACTTGGTTCATGCATTTTACATGCATGTTACCAGCTCTTTATTCTTGGGGTGGGGTGTTCTTTCTACCTTATAAGGTCTTCACAATATAAAACAAAACCTGTGAGATAATTTTGTGATCTTATACACTGATAAGAATTTAGTTTCTATTTTTAAGCTTTAATATTTGTGAGGAATAACTTCTGTCTTAAGGTACCTCAGAGCCAGCAGAACAGAGTAACTGATTACATATATATATATATGTATATATATTGTTGTGGGAGGTTAAATAACGTGATCACAGTGTTGGCAAGTTTGGATTCTTGTGAGCCCTTTACCTTGCTTTGCAGAAGGTCACCTTCTTGTGCTGTCCTCACCCCTTTGTCCCCCACTGTGTGGTATCTGGGTCATATCCTCTTCCTTTTTTAGGACACCAGTCACTATGGATTAAAGGCATACATCTGACTTCATTTCAACCCAGTGACCTCTTTATTGTTTTTCTAAATGCAGTTGTGTCTGAATTATTAGGAGCCAGATCTTCCACACATGAATACAGAGGAAAAGTGTATCAATTCCACAATCCGAGATTGGTGAATAGCTGTGTGACTATAGAGAGTTACTTAACCTCTCTGAGCCATCTTTCTCTTCATTAAGGGCCAGAACCTAACACTTCCAGGCACAGTAAAAGGTTTTGAATAGGGAAGAAACTGCATTTGGAGAAGGAATAATATTAGGATGGATTCAGCTGAATCAGAGCAGGGCCTCCTTGTTTGGGCATCTCTGAAAGCTGGAGATGAGGTGGCGACCCACACTCGAGAGGGAGGGAGTCTGCAGAGTCACCATGTGGAGTGGCATGTTCCAGAGCTTCCTGTGATATTTGTGGCAGTAGAAGTAAAATGCAGGACTCCAAAGAAGATCTCAGAAGGGAAGGCCAGAGCTTGTGACCTCCCCATCCCCATTCACCAGTTCACCCAGAGAGGCCTCCAGACAGCTGCTATCATCTGCTCTCTGAATTCTAGAACATTCTTGAGAGGGAACCTGTGGTGGACCTTAGAAATAAGTATATCACTGGAGGGAATAAAGTGATATTAGACTCCATTGTAGTTTAATAGAATACAACATTATCCATTGTATCATGCTTGTGTCAGCAATCCTCAAGCAGTTATTAGGAAAGTGTTTACACTTTACCCTTGTCACAACCTACGATGGTGTTCACTACTCCTGACCCACTTCAGAGATGTGAACACTAAGGCTCAGCATCTCTGGCTACAGCCCCAGGACATGAAGAAAGATCATTCCAGAGAAAACTCATATGCTTCATCTTTTTTTTTTCTATTTCTTTATTAGATATTTTCTTTATTTACATGTCGTATGATATCTCCTTTCCCAGTTTCCCCTCTGAAAAGAAGAAAAAGAAAAAAAAAAACCTATTCCCTCCTCCCTCCTCCTGCTCACCTCACCCTCTCCTACTTCCTGGCCCCAGCATTGCCCTAAACTGGGGCATAAACCTTCACAGGGCCAAGGGCCTCTCCTCCCATTGATGACCTGCTAGGCCATCCTCTGCTATACATATGCTGCTGGAGCCATTTGTCCCACCATGTGTAAAAATTGGTTGGTGGTTTAGTCCCTGGGAGCTCTGAGGGTACTAGTTAGTTCATATTGTTGTTCATCCTAAGGGGCTGCAAACCCTTCAGTTCCTTGGGTCCTTTTTCTAGCTCCTTCATTGGGGACCCTTTGTTCAGTCCAATGGATGGCTGTGAACCTCTACTTCTGTATTAGTCAGGTACTGTCAGAGCCTCTCAGGAGACAGCTATCCCACCAGTAGGATAGGATCACGAGTCCACACATATGCTTCATCATTATACCGTGCTCAGTTTAAGTCCTGATGCAGAAGAGCGTGAATGATACAGGAAGATGCCTTTGATGGGATTTTCAGTGAGGGATGGGGAAAAACTATGAAGCATAGTCTCAGTTATGTAAATGGATGTGCTGGGAGTATGTGTATACATGGTATATGTGTGTGTGTTCATATGTGCATGTGCTACATTATATGTGTAATGTATATGTGTATGTGGTGTGCATGCATACATTATGTACATGTGTATGTAGTGTGTATGACAGCATGTGAGCACATGTGAATGCTTGTGTGTGTGTGTGGTAAGTACAAAATAAAGGATTCTTAGAGAGACAAACTGAGTAAGAACCCTAAGCTCTCCCTTTCTTGACAGACATTCATGATGCCTAGCACCCCATCACTCCCCAGCCCCTGACTCCCTCCAAAGGATTCTGGACTGAAGGTGAGAGACAGGAATGAGGGAGCACACCTGATTTGGGGTTCTATTTTTGAAGGAGGCCTGCACTGCCATCCCCAGAGATGGATCACAATATTTCCCTGAATAACCACTGCTATTTTTAGAGACTGCTGTTGAGCTGCACCCCAGGAGTGTGGACGTGAACTGTAGGATGCTTCTGAAGACCCTGCAGATCCAGAGCAGCCTCAGTGGTTCATCACACCCTCTGTGTCCCTGGTGCTGTGCAACTCCTGTGTGCTGTGAAAGCATGGGAAGGAGGCTATGGAGCTGGCGCAAGGGCCACTCCCTCCTCCTGTGTAGCATCCTCCTTGTAGGCCATTGACCCTTAGAGTATAGGAACTGGTTGAATTCATCATCTACCCCTCTGCCATTGCAGGAAAACAAGAGGGGATTATTGTTCGAGTGTGAAGCCTCTAAGACATGCTTGTGAGAATTATTAGAGACAGACAGCAATCCACAGAGATCAGAGCTAGGCAGACTCATAGATTCTTTACCCTCCTCCAGCCATTGGCTTGGATGGCCTGGCCAGCCTGAGATGCCAGACCCAAAGTCAAGGTGCAAGGCCCCCGAGAAAGCTTCAGTCTGTCCTAGGCTGTTGACTCCTTTGCTCTAAGAAGTCTCACAGCCCTGCCCAGCATGCCCAGCGCCTAATGGTAGCTTATAACAGTGGTAAACATATACTGTTGTTTCCTATGCAGGAGGCATGTACTGCATACATATTTTCTCTCCATTATTCTGAGTCAGGTATATTATTTCTCCTGATTTATGGATGTGGGATCTAAAACAATGTGTGGCACGATTACTATCGATGGTGTGTGGTTATGTGCTCCTTGCTCTGTTCCATGTTCTCCTTCAAGTGGTTCTACATAAGCTAATTAGTTTAATCTAATCTTCGCCAAGGCCCTCATTATCATTTCTGCTTCAGAGATGGAGGTCAGAGAGGTTAAGTATATAGCCCAAGGCCACAGAACTTCTAAGTGTCTGAGGTGGTGTTTGAACCTACCCTATCCAGGTCCTAAGGTCATGTTCCTTACCACCCTTGCTACCAACACTGTTCTCTCTCCCGTTACTCCCATTACTGTGGAGAATGTGGGATCCTGCCTACTGTCAGGGCTCTCCTCCTAGTCACTGTGATTCTGGTGCTCAGAGTCAAGGTTGCTGCTTAAGAGACCTTTCTTCCTCTGACTAGTTCAGCACATTTTACCACATGGCTTCCTAGCAGCCCATCTGTCCTGCACTTAGAACAGAAGCTCCAGGGGCAAGATGGCACTGCTGTCCTCAGCTACCTACTCTGCATGCTGTTTCTTGACTGGGAAGCCCAGGAAATAGGCTGGGAATACCAGGAACTCTAGAAGGCAAAACTGTATAGATGTAAGGACAGACTGGGTGTTTCTCACCAACTCACCAGCTTACCCTGGAAAGGTTGGGTGCCCCCCAGCAAACCAGAGAACACCCTACATATACACATGTATAACACACATATACTACACACAAACACACACCACACACCATATACACACAAAATATACACATCACACACACAAACACACACAAACACTACATAAACACATACATACCACACACATACACACATACATTGCACACATACACACAAATACTCCCACACATACACCACATCTCTCTCCCTCTCTCTCTCTCTCTCTCTCTCTCTCTCTCTCTCTCTCTCTCTCTCTCTCTCTCACACACACACACACACACACACACACACACACACACATACCTGCCCAATTGGTAGGGTCAGAATCTCTGGTTCAAGATTGCATTCTATTTTCACTTTCCCTAGCTTGGTCTATGAGATAGTGTTTTGAAGGCCAAACCACCCACAGAGAAACAGCCCTTCTTAGAAAGTGAAATCAAACCTGGTATAGAAATTCAAAGCCTGTGATCCCAGGGGAACTGCAGGTTTGGGCTACATAGACAAATGTTGTCAAAAAGAAAGAGTGGGGGAGGGGAGGGGTAGAAAGGAGTGGAGAAAAGGAGAAGGAAGAGAAAGTGAGGGAGGAAGTCAGACATGCATAGCCCAATTCAGTCATCCCACACACACCCCAGAGACCCAATTCAAGAGGCTCACAGATACCTGTGGTCTGATGACGGCCACTCCTCATCACTTAGAGATGAGCAACAGTTACTGTATGCTGAGCACATGTTCAGAATTTTATCCTATTAGCTTGCATCACTAGCTAATGCCACTGTCCTTTTACAGAAGGGGACCCAGATTAGAGTCATGTGGTAGGATCTTGAGCCTTCATAGAGTCCTGAGCCTGTGTTCTGCAAGGACCCTCAGAGCCAAAGCATTGCACATAGACCTGCAGAGCCACAGCATTACGTACGTCTATGTTTCTTCTTCCCTGAACCTGGTTCAGGTGGGAAGGCCTTTGTGACTAACAAGAGTCCGAGATAGAAAACTCTCCTGATTGGAAGCCCTCAGTATTCTGTGATAGGGTTTAGGAGAAAGCCAGGATTCCCCCCACTGGGGCCCCCAGTAAAACAATGCATTTTAAATGGCTCCAAAATTGCTAAGCTATTTCACTGCTTCAGAGGAGAAATAGCTTGGGGGAAGCTATTGGCCCTTTATGCCTGGAACATCAAAACAAAATGCCAAATGGGAAAATGAAATCACAGGAGGTCGGGAGAGTGGGGAAGATTATGTGGGAAGAGTCTGTGTGAGGCGGAGGGAGGGAGGGTGTTGAACCTGGGATTCTGAGAGAATCTGTAGGAGGCTGTGCAGCATCCTGCTCATGATCTTGGGCTCTGGTGATCTGGGGTCAAGACCTACCCGGGCTCTGGTGGTCCTCCGTGTGACTCACACACTTATGCTGGTAAAACCTTAGTGTTAACCCTTGCGTGCAAGGCACTGGTGAAGGAAGGTTGGGAAATGGTAGCAGTCTCTCTTCAGGAGAGAGGTGGTTCAGCTGGCCTAGTGTTGGACCCTCAAGAGACATCTTGAGAGCTCTCCACACGTGATTCAAGAGAGCCAAACTTCTGCTAGCTGCTACCTACTCTTTCTGAGCCTGTTTCTTCACCCATCCAATGGCGTTACCTGAGGAAACAACCCTAGTGCCTTCCAGGGAGCCAAAGGGATCTCTGTAAACTGTGGTGAGTAGGTGGGAACAGGCCTAGCCTGTTTCTAGTCATACCTTTGACTCTGAGAAGAGCCAGCGCCAAACCCGTTTTCTAGTTGGCACAGTTGGGAAGAGGAACTGCAGTTGGGTTGGCATGGAGCCCTGAGAACACAGAGCATGATTTCTCTTGGCTGGAAAACCCATTTTAAAAAACCCCCCAAATCAAAATCACTGCTTACAGCCCAAGGGGATCTGTTAGACAATACCCCCCACCCCCAGCCTCCACAGTTGTATCCCAGAAAGAGATAGGACCTCAATCCTGGGACAAAGGCTCCTACGAGAGGCATCTGGTAGATGCACCAAGTAAAACTGTATAGAAAATTCTGGAAATGCAGATTGAGCTTCCTCTAGGCCAGCTGAGCCACAAATCCCTAGCCCATAAAAAGAAGAGGAAAGGGGTCCTCTGGCCTTTAACACTTCTTGCTTGCTGAAGAGCCTGGGGTTGGGAGAGAAAAAATGAAGAACAAGTGTGACGATGGCTCTGTCAGGAGGAGATATGTCACCCTGGAGACATCCTTGGGGAGCAATTCTCAATCCACACCTGAGCTGCCCTGTGTGCGGCTGGAATAACAATAATTGCTTCTGACAGAACACCAGGAAGGACTGGCCAGAAACTGCCTCTGCTTCCACAATAGCACTGGGTGACTGAGTTGGACCTGAAGCCCAAGGATCCCACAGAACCAGCCCACGGTTAGGCAGGGCCTAGACGACATTGTGATTCCTCCTCAATACTTCCGAACTTATCTTCTCAGCAAGCCTGTAAAATAAGTGACAATGTCCTTATCTTTATTTTTTGAGACAGTATTATGTAGCCCAGGCTGGCCTCAAACTCACTTAAGTAACCAACCCCAACCTTGAACATTTTATCCCCCTGACCCTACCTCTGGAGTACTAGAGGAATAGATCACGAGCATATGCCACAACACTCAATTTTATATGGTGCTGAGGATTTTTCACACAAGCACTAGGGCAGCCGGGTAAGTTTTCATTTTCATCTCACATAATTTCTTTGCAAGGTGAGGAGAGGACCATGTACCTCCCAGCCTCCTGAGAAGACTAAGGAGGCAACTGTCCCTGGCCCTTAGCCCCATGCTGTCATGCTCAGTCAATGCCAGATGCTGCTGTGTGCTGAGGGACACTTTCAGGCTCATGGATGCTAATTATCAGAAAGTACTCACAGAAGCCACAGAGCCATCCTCTTTGGAGGCAGATGGTCAAAGAAAAAGAGGGTCACTCAGCAAGTAGAGGAAAAGCCAGCCAGTTTAGTCCCAAGCACATAGTCACAAAGTGTGACTCCATGAGACCTAGGGAGAAGGGAAAATATTAAGTGGGTAACTCTAAAGATGCACACGCAAAAAGGGTGAGCTCATTGGTTGTGGTCATGGTGGTGGTAGTAGGTGGGAAATCTCTCTGTGTGTGAAGCCATCCTTCTCTCTGCTTACTTGGGAGCTAGGGAGAATGGGAGGAATAGTCCACTGGGTTTAGGAATTCTCCTCAGGGTATTCTTTATACCTCCTGCTACATCTTCATCTAGCCTTGGCCTTGCTGGGAACAGTACAAGCAAGGACTGAGGGAATGTGGCTGGAGATGACTGTCATTCTTCTACTTCTGCTGGGAAAATAACCATTGCCCCTCCATTATCCTCCAAAACATCTTCTGCATGCCCAAAGTGCTCTGATGTAGGTTTGATACTCAAAATCTTCTTTTAAACTCTGATTATAATTGAAATTGCTTTGCAGCTCAGGAAAACAGTGCTGTAGTCCTGAGCCGCACTATCTATTCATGTTGGCTACTTAACATTTTTAAGCATTTCCTTCCACATTCATTCTACTAACGCCCGTATTTCAGTTTTGAGGGGTTGACTGTATCGAGTCTTCAGGATGTTTCTTATAAAGGTAGAGATGGTACTTTATAAATTCTGACACGCATACATTGAACATAAACATGAATAATGTGCACCTACCCTTTTCCAGACCTTGAGCCTTAAGAAAAAATAAGTCTAAGTACTTATTGCCTTCAAGAAAGCATAAGGAGAGGAAAGACAAGCTGCTATTAACAAGACACAGGGACACATTGTGAACCTTTTATCGCTTTGAAACCTGTTGCAAACTCAGAAGCAAGCTGAGAGTCGGGATGGAAAATCAGCACCCAGGGCACTTTCACTAGCAGTCTACAAGAGACCCTGTGCCTATCTAGCTGGCTCATCTGGACATCTCTTCAAATGTCAATAATACCCTGCAAACGAGACATGCATGTAAATGCTGGGCTTACGGTTGCCCAGAGAGAGTACCATTTCAGTAGATTGTTGTCTTGATCCTGCTGGGGGTGGGAAGCCACCACTAAAACAGGAGATGACCATTATCCTCAGTAATTTTTTTTTCTGCCTATCAGTGGCCCAGAGATCCCACAGTGCTCTGCAGTCTGAGCCAAGAAATGGTACCATGAGGGTGGCCCAACACATGCTTTGCTCCTATAAAACCCATAGAACTAAACAGCTTCTAGCATCAGCTTGTCAGACCTCTCTAATACTATTCATGCCAACTGTGGAGCCTGGTCAATATTAGCTTTGGTTTTCATTCAGATCAAAGCAAAATCCATTTTGCAAATATTTATCAAGGCCCAACAGCTTTTTACACAGGCGCCGCTTACCCAAAGTATGAAAGGCTAGTCAAGACTGAATTTGGAGCTTGAGGAGTTCTATCTAAGAAAGAAGATAATCAGGGAGTCTCATTGCAGGTCCCAGTACAGGCTACCACATAGATGCTGCAGAAAGGCGCCATAGGTTAATTTTTCACTGTTTGATGAGCATCTACTTTATATCAGAATGGAGCCAAATTTGGAAATTAGAGAAGAGCATGGCCCAGACCATACTGTAAAGAAATATGGTCCCAGCAGGAGGAACAGGTGTATAGACACAAAATTACAGTAAAATATCTGGCATAACAATGGAGGTAACCACAGTGGGGATAAAAGGAGGGTAGGAGGCTAACTCCATTAGAGGAAGAAAAGGGGCTGAACATTTATTAGTTTCTCTACTAAATGCTGGAGATTTACATCTATTACATCACTTCATGGATTTCATTTCTTATGTAGATATGGAAATACCATTAGTACAGTTTAAGTCATTTACCCAAATCACAAACTATGACAATCTGGAATTAGTTGCACAATCTGTTTCATAATATATCCATGTTTATAATCATATGATAAAGTGCTTTGGATCTCTTGTTAAACTCATACACATACTTCTTACGTTCCCTGCAATTCAACAAGAATGACATCCTACCTAAAAATCTATGCCAATAATATGGATTCTAATACCTGTGAATTTCATACTGAAAAAAATTCTCATAAGCACTGATAGCTCTTCACAATTTTGGTAACATCCTTAAATACATATATGTGGTATTTGAATGCTTTAATTAGCACATATTAATTATGCATAATAATGGACTTCATTATGGCATTTTTCACACATGTATACAATGCATTTGAACCATGTTTACCCCTAACCCTCTCTTGTCCCGTTACTCCCATTGATCCCAGCTAGGTCTCTTGAACTTTCATTGGTGTGCACACATACATGTGCGTGTGTGTGCATGCATGTGTGTGTGTGTGTGTGTGTTGTTTCATTAGCATAGCTCAGTAGATCAAATATTTATTTTCAATATTCACAGCTAACATGGCATAAGTTGTTCCTGTATCTGGGCCTCTAAGTACTGATGCCTTTCTGAGGTTGAGACTTGGATTCTATACTGGCTCCATGCTATCCTTTGCCTGGACTAGCCTTTTCTCACTCCCTCTTACATTCTACACTGCACAGTCCTCCCTCCTCCCCTTCCCTGGCCACACCCTTTCTCCCTCTCTCAGATTCTGTTCACTTCCCTTCTTTTTTCTTTTGTCATCTTTCCATCCTCTGAGTCCCCCTGCCTTCTCTTCACATGTACCCTCTCCTCTGCAAGTCTTTCTCTTCTTTCTCCCTTCTATTTATTCTATTTGTAATGGGACTTCAGTGGCAGTGTTGTCTAGAGTTTATCAGTTGGGTACTAGGGCTGCCTATTGTCTTTGCAGTGATTTTCAAAGCAACATCCATTAACCCTTGAAGTTCAATAATTCATCATTCTGCTTTCCTAAGGAGAAGGTCTTTTTAGATTCTTAGATTCCTAGGAATGTGTTAGCAGAATTCCCAATTCCTAATCACCAGTGAATGTCACTCTAAATCACTGTATCCAATGAGATTTAAATGCACCTATAGTGTCTTGCTACTACTAAAGAGGGAAACTCAAAGAAGCCTTGGTAAGTGATATACAGTGGGTACATTTCTGTCTTGGTGATACGAAGTTGTAGTGCCCTGGAACCCTGCTCTTTGCAAATGAGCAAAATTGCAAATAACCTTCCATGGCTGCCATCAAGTACTATGGACCGGGTGGCTCATGTGGCTGGCATTGATTTCCTACACGTTCTGGAGACTGAAAGTCTGTGGTCAGGGTGTCAAGTGTGGCATTCCCGTCCAAGGCCTCTCTCCTTGGCTAGTCTATAGCTATTGTCTTTGGGTGTCTTCTCAGTACCTCCATCTGTGTGTCTGTGTTTGTCTCCTCCTCTCGCAGGGACATATAGTATTCTAGAGTAGGGTCATTGGCAAGTCTGCACTTTTCCTACATCACCACTTTGAAGGCCCTGTGTACGGTCTATTCCAGATACCAGGGATTAGGGCTCCATCGTAGAAACTAATGAAGGGGGGCATTTGGACCTTAACAAATTGTACATACCTGAGGGGGTGACCCAGGAGGGGACCATACAAAGCCAATCCATGGAAACCTATTGCATTTAGAACTTGGTCTTAATTCAAACCACTATTGACAGAAGGTTATTTAGGAAGCACTTTCTGGCTGAGCGGGCCCAGAATTAATTATTAAGGACCCATCCATGGGCCAAGGAGGAGTTGTGGACACTACATTAGCAAGTAGCAGGCCCACGTGGTCACCTCTTCTCTCTGACAGATAGCAAGAAGTTCTGTTTTATTTATACATGCAGCTATTCTTAGTCTTGTACTTCTCATTCTCTGCCCAGGAGAAGGGATTATTGTAACCACTGCATCTCGAACCCTTCTTGTCATTCAATTAATAGACAGAGTTCAGTTCACTACATTGGAGTTCAAGGGCTGGGGGTCATCTTAACTCCCAAACTTATCAGCCTGTTAGAGTTGTGTGTGTGTGTGTGTGTGTGTGTGTGTGTGTGTGTGTGTGTGTGTGTGTGTGAGAGAGAGAGAGAGAGAGAGAGAGAGAGAGAGAGAGACTTTGTCTCCCAGGGATAAGACTTGGAGAGGAAAGTGGGAAGAGGTAACATCAATGAGAAAGAAAAGCCCCCTTGACAAATTTTCTTTTTTATTAATAATTGTACTTATTCTTTGATTTTTTTCATATATGTATACAATGTATCTTGATTATATCCACTGCCTACTCCCTTTCACACTCCTAGACCATCCCTCCAACACATTCCTCTTCCATCTTCATTTTCTCTTCTTTTTAAACATATATAACCCATTGAGTCTAGTTAATGTTGTCCTTATACACACATGAGTGTGGGACTATCCACTGAGCGTGGGCAACCTACCAGTGACCACATCCAGAAGAAAAGTGACTCCATCTTCCAGAAGCCATTAACTGCCAATAGCTTCTGAGCCAGAAGTGGGGCCTCGTGCCCCCTCCTCCATCCATGCTAGAATATTAATTAGCTTGATCTTGTGCAGGTCTTGCGCAGGTAACCACAGCTCTGTGACTTCATGAGTGGCATGGCTATGTTATTTCCAGAAGACAGTATCTTATAGGACATTCTTCTCCATCTTCTATTTCTTACACTTTCTCCTTTCTCTCTTTCATTATGCTCCCTCTGGCCAGTGATGATTCTATTTATAACTATTTCTCTATATGAACAAGAAGCTTCTCTGACCAACATTAAAATCATCACTCATCTTTGGGTATCATAGTATCCTATCAGCATCATAATATGTAGAGACTATCACTGAGTAAGATTATTGTTGTATTTTCTACGCCCAGAGCCTGAATAATATGTTCTGGTAATATGAAAGCTAGCCAACAACAAAGAAGTTTCTAAGTCAGTTGACACTGGGTTTCTCTATGTCCTGAAACACAAATGTGTGGTATCTTCAGCAATAGAATCTTAACATCTAGATATGGTGGAACCATGAGAAATGCCAATAGCCTATGTTGTGTTGGGGTCTCTGTGGCCTCCCTGGCCAGTAACTCATAAGAAGGTACCTCATGCTTAGCACAGAAATTTTTGTTTAGTAACACAGGTCTACTGGTAGTAAGATTGCCCACTTGTGCAGGTTACCTCCTTGTAAACACCTTTAAATCTATGTGTGTGTATATACAAACAGATAGCACACACACATACCACACATGCACATACACATACACATATATTAGTTTACACTTTTTCATGTGTGTATATCTATATACATACACAGATATGTACATATATACATACAAATATACACATACAAATATACACATACAAATATACATACATACATACATACATACATACATACATACATACATCATAACTTAGTTTACAAAGTACTGGATTTCCATTAGACTTTTTTTTAAATGCCATGGTAGTTTTTATTTTATTTATGAGTACACTGTAGCTGTCTTCAGACACACCAGAAGAGGACATCGGATCCCATTACAGATGGTTGTGAGCCACCATGTGGTTGCTGGGAAATTGAACTTAGGACCTCTAGAAGAGCAGTCAGTGCTCTTAGCTGCTGAGTCACCTCTCCAGCCCTCCATTAAACTTTTTCAAACATTTTTAATTTTTGTTAGCCCATCTCTACTTCTTCTTTTGCCCTATCCCTCATTACCATTCCTGCTTAAACATATAACTGCCAATAGTCACTCCCTCTGTTTTCATATCACATAGGCTCTCTTAGCTCTCTTAGCTCTTCAGTCCTCCTGTGAGTACTTTCTCCTTCTTGACCTCTACAGACACTCCAAGTTAAATATACAAGTCTAAGACTTAAAAGCTAGGATCCACATATGATAGAGAACACATGGTATTTGACTTTCTGACCCAGGCTTTATCTTAGTTTAAAAAAAAAAATCAGTTCCATTTATTTTCCTGCAGATTTTTAAATTTTACCTTTTCATTAGAGCTCAATAAAATCCTATTGTGTCTATGTACCGCAAGTTCCTAGAGCCTCTACTCTAGTGCCGGGTCTGAACAATTGCTTGGTGAGTATATTTGATTATTATTAAAGATTATGTAGGTAGCTGAATTGAGAACAGGGCTTTTAACTTTTCTACTCACAACTCCTATTTGCCCAAGAAAATGTATGTGACCTCAGGTCTACAGGTATGCAAATAGTTATGCAAACCAAACAAACTGATAATGAATTATACATAAATGTATTTTAAAACAATGGTTTGGTGCATATAACTTTACCACTTATTAAAGATGAAAGGAAATCTGCGTGGCAATGAGATGGATTTGCCTATTTATTTTATACAAACAGCTAAACCTCACCTGGATATTTGATAGTGCAGGATATAAAGCATTGATCTGGATTTTGGTTTTACAATTGCCATTCCTGAGAACACCACTTCACATAAATGTATAGCCCCAAATGGCAGAGTTCTGTATAGAGCTATTTAAAAAATGGACCAAAATCCTGTCCTGATCCCCAACCAAAATTACTTGACTATTCTTTTAATGAAACTCAAGTCAGCAACTCAAACAGCAATTCTTTTAGACGTATTCATTTTATGTGTATGAAATGGTTGGCCTATATGTATATCTGTGTATCACATGCATGTTTTCTGGCCTTTGAAGTCAGAAGAGGGCATTGGATCCCTTGGGACTGGAGTTACTCATGCAGATGAGCCACCATTCTGGTGCTGAGAATTGAATCCCAGTTTTCTGCAAGAGCTACTAGTCCGTCCTCTTAACCACTCAAACAATTTTAAAAATCAGACATTTCAACATAATATCATGCCCAAACTATACTGCTTTGAAACCTGCCTTCTGAGGAATGGTAATAGGAAAATTTCTATAATTAAACCACTATGTTTCTGTTAGATGGGGGATCTTTGTGCGTGCAGTGAAGACACCACACTCTCTAGCAGGCAGTAGTCTCGAGTCTGAGCCAGGGTGTTTTAAACAGTGGCTGTGGCACAGTGTGGCTAGACCCCATGAGCAGTTCATTGTGCTCATTTTGTGTACTCAGACCAAGGCTGCAGTGAAGCAGTGTGACCCAGGCCAGTCCTGCTACTAACACCTTGGATTCATCATGTGCTGGACTGATAATAAATCAATTTTTTGTTGTTATATATTCAACCACCTCTTATGACTGCCAATTTTTTCATGACACCCCCATTCCATTATGCATTTACAATATATATAGTCTCATGAGCAACAAGACTGTTGGTCCATGCCTCCCTGCTTTGACCAGGGTATCTCTGCTCTGAACCACAACTGCCATCCTAAACATGGAACTCATCACTACCTTTACCAACAGCTAAGTAGCATGAGGCTTCTTGCAATGGTATTATCCAGTACATGAGGGAATTTTTAAAGGGAATACAGTATAAAAAAAAAAAAAGAAAATATATCTTGCAGTTAGAACTAGATTCAATCCCCAGTTTTGCCCCTTACCTTGGCCATATGACCCTTACCTACTAGTCTCTGACATTTTGTCTTTAGAATTGAGAATTGAGATTTTTTTTTCTTATTCAAGAGCCAAAATGACTGGGAAAATAAAACCTACTGTTTGGTCCATGCAGCATACCAGATTGAGTCACAGAAAAGACATTCAACCGTGCTGTCATCATGACTGTGACTCAGGTTGTCACCTCATTTGCAGATGTTAGAGGAACTCCATCAGGAGGGATTCTAAAAAGGAGAGATGCTGAGTGCAGCTAAGCTTCTTGTCTTCTAAGCTAATGCTTTTTTCCCCTCAAGAGTGCTACAGTCTATGACTCGATCAAAATGAAGATCTTCTGGATAGGGATAAACAAATGTCTGCCAACCTCGCACAATGACACATCAGCCTTTGCTTTTCACATTGCCCATGCCTGGGAAAATCAGTGAGTAGCCAGTCAGCATTCACAGCAAGTAGGCTTTCTGCGGAGATGCTCAGGCTGGCTGTGGTTCTCTGGCCCCGGGAGTCACACGGTAGTATGCCACGTTGTAGGGATGGTATATGGAAAACAACTGACCATCCAACTGGACTCCACGAAACGACTGAGCCCTGCCTCAGTTATGAGGCTAGGACCTTCTGTTGTTTCTTTTCAAAGTCACAAGCTGCGGAAGTGACTTCAAAGGTTACTGATTCAGAACTCTATATTTTTTTCTTATATCATAAATATTAATGGATTTGTATTTCTAAGAAATATACTATAAATCTTGTCAAGCACATTAGACATCTCCTATATAGTAGTATCATCTATTGAGCCTTTTTGCTTAACTTTTTGAGTTGTAGTAAAACATATGAAATGAGCCGGGCGGTGGTGGCGCACGCCTTTAATCCCAGCACTTGGGAGGCAGAGGCAGGCGGATTTCTGAGTTCGAGGCCAGCCTGGTCTCCAGAGTGAGTTCCAGGACAGCCAGGGCTATACAAAGAAACCCTGTCTCGAAAAAAAACCAAAAAAAAAAAAAAAAAAAAAAAAAAAAAAAAAAAAAAAGAAAACATATGAAATGATCTTTAATATTCATGCCATTGCAAGAGTATAGTTCCGTAGTATGAAACCTCTTCATGTAGATGTTCAAGTGTCCACTTCCAGAACCCTGTCAGTCTTCCCAATTGATGCTCTGTCTACCATACACATTAGGCAATAGTTCCCCGCTCCCACAACCCCAGCAGCTACTACCCAACTCTATGTCTCTGAATTTGATAACCAGTTAGAATCTTTTTTTGCCCCAGCTTTATCTCACTTGACATACTCTTTCTAAGTTTCATCCATGTTATGGCAAGGACAGAAATGTCTTTCTCTCTGAGACTAAACAATATCCCATCATGTGTGTATGCAATGTGTCTTCCCTATTTAGTCTTTTGGGGTGGGCTCCTGGATTAATTCACCTTTGACTACTAATGCTGCTATGAATACCTATGTATGAATATTTCTTTGCATCCTTATCTCAGTTCTTTTTGATCATATACCCACAATGGGATTGTTGGATCATTTTTCGATCTGTTGTTAATTTTAGTCTTCATTGCTGAGTCAGCACATTTGTCACATGTTGCCTGCAGCATCTTGCATTCTGATCAACAGTATACAGGGGTTCTGGTTTTCCCTCTTCCTTTGAAGTGGATATCTAGTGGCTTCTGTAGTCCAGGTCCGCTTACTTAATGGTAGTGCTGTCCACACTGGGCTGAGTCCTCCTATATCAATTAATAATCAAGATGGTCTCCTGTAGACATTCCCACTGAGCAGTGTGCTCTAGGCAGTTCCTCTGTCAAGGCTTTCCCGTCACGTGATTCTAGTCCTAGTTGGCATGACGGTTAAAGCTAATTGGGACACTTTCTTTTATCTATTTTCTGCCTTCTGCTGCTTTCCAAAGACCAACCACTTATCTGTGGGTGAGTTCTGGGCTCTACTGTTGACTTAGCTGTCTATTTTGTTGCCAGTACCACACTCCCTTAGTTATTATAACTTGGTAATAAGTCTTGAAGTTAGTTTTAAATGTTGGTTTCTCTGAATTTTTACCTTTTCATATAAACCATGAATCAGACTGTCTTTATCCATTATACTTGCTAAGACATGGTTGAGGTGGCACTCAACCAACAGGTATAGCACAGAAAATATCTTTGGAACATTGAGTGTTCTTTTTAAAAACATGGAATCCCACTTATTGGCCCTGGCATTCCCCTACACTGGGGCACAGAACTTTCACAAAAAAAAAAAAA
>NW_022196904.1:85258714-85322567 GCF_008632895.1 Mastomys coucha
AAAAAAAAAAAAAAAAAAAAAAAAAACATGGAATCCCAATCATTTAGTTCCTTTCTGATTTTTTCTATTAAACTTTTGCCTATATGTTATTCTTGTATATAATTGGAAACTTATGTAATAATTCATATTATTGTATATAATTTGTTCTATTTATACAAATATCAGCAGGAATGTATATTTAAATTTCAAATCCTCCCTGTTTGTTGCTGGTACACAAGAAAAGCACCTCTCCATATACTAACCTATGTCTTGCAACTTTGCTATTCATTTGCTAATAAGTTCTAGGAGATTCATATTGCTTGTCTGTGTTTTGGTTTAGAGGGGGTTTTTTTTGTCTGTTTTGTTGGTTTGTTTTTTAGTTGTCTTGGTTTATTGAGATGGGGTTTCTCTGTATAACCACTCTGGCTGTCACAGGACTCACTATGTAGATTAGGCTGGCTTCATACTCACAGAGATCTGTCTGCTTCTATGTCCCCATCTTCTGCTTTCAACTTTCTAGAGCAGGGGTTTGCAACCTTCCTAATGATGCAACCCTTTCATACACTTCCTCATAAACCATAAAATGATTTTTGTTGTTACTTCATAACTGTAACTTTGCTACTGTTATGAATCATAATGTAAACATATAGAATATCTGATATGCAACTCCTATGAAAGCGTTGTTTGACCTCAAAGGGGTTGAAATCCACAGGCTGAAAACCTCTGTCTTAAAGATTTCCATCACAGAGTAAAAGCTAAAATCTGCCTAATATACTATAAGGTTCTACATAAGGATCACACTGGTCCCATCCTGTGCCGCGGACTCTTCTTTTGTTTTCTATACCCCAGTTCTGCTACACCAGCCTCCCCACCAGCCCTCAACATACCAGTCTTTATTGCCACCTCCCTTTTTGCCTGCTAGAGCAGAATTCAGAGGTCCTCTGCAAGCCCATCCTGGATGTCACCCACTTCTTCACCTCCACAGAGTGGTCTTTATTAAGCTCACAGAAGAACAGAACTCTGATACCCCCTCACTGTTCCCTCAATGTCCCTTTACTGACCCCACCCCTTCTGCTCTACTTTACTCTGACACTGACTGATGCCTGGTGTGGCCTATACTTGTTCTCTGAGTTCTGCTTTAGACCCGAGGTTATGATAACGGTTTTGTCAACTCCATTCTTGAACCTGGCCCTACACCACCATGTACAGATGCCCAAGGGACCTTTTAGAGAGAAGAGAAAAGAAATAAATTGAAGAGCAGAGAGAGCTCAGCACCCACCTGCAGAATGATGGGTGTGCCAAGCTCTGAAAGTCACTAAAGCTGGAGGGGACCTGCAAGCCCCAAGCCATCCAGTGCCAGGAAAGCACTCATTTGGCCAGATTGTATTCTGTGCACTTATAAAATTCCCATTGGAACATTAAAATAGTCACAGTGCTTGTCTAGAGGTGTTTTAAAGGCTCATTCACAGCAGCCTTCCTAAGTCTGGGAGGCCTCTGGCAAGCTTGGCCCAGGAGAGTCAAAATGCTTCGTCTCTATGCTATAAAGATAGGGCTGGCAGGGAAAGGGCAGTCAGAAGCAGAACCACGGTAAGAATCCAGCTGGGAAGCCATAGAAGGGTTAATGTCAGCGGTGACAGTGATAGTGTGAACTTCATCTTCATGGGGAAACCAACGAGACTAAGCAGGTTCTCTCCTCCCCAAGCCTGCTTCCAGGATGCCAGCAGCATGCCCTATCTCCTGCCTTTCCCTCCTAAATGAATAAAATACATGTGGTGCATGCACAACTTAACTCTGCACTGTGGTTACTAAGGAGGTACAATACAGTACACCTCACTTACCCTAATGGTCACATACATAAGAGCTTGTCTTCACACCCATAAATGCTCATGCAGTTCTGTGTTAGCTAATTGCCTTCCCTGAGCCCTCTGGAAGCAGAGGCGGAGTGAAAACGAAAGAGTAAATAATTAAGAGCCTAATAATTAAGAGTACTATTGAGAAAGAATGTCTCTTGAATCTTCTGTTTTAATTGTTTTTTTTTTTAATATAACTGACTTAGAAAATGTCTCTGAGAAGATGTCCCTGATTGACAGCCTATTTGGTTATTAATACCATGTCATCAATCTGCTAGGAATACATTACATGTTCAGGGGAGGGTATATCTGAACAAGACTGCCGGAGTACTGGCAACAGTCTCAGATTCGGGACACATGTCTGCCTTGTGGAGAGGTAGAGAACCCTGCACAGAACTAGAACTGGCAGGATACAAAAGCAATGGGCCCGGGGATCCCAATGAGTCCAAGTATCAATGATTTGAAGTGCCATCCTCCTCCAGGGAGACCAGAAGCCACTGGTTAAATATCTAGCTTTGCAGGCTGTGTGTTCCATAAAATTGGAGGCTCCTGATAAGCAGTTCCTGGATAATGTGTCTCTAAAATTATGCTAGGTGGTTTTGAAAACTACGTCTTATTGTGATATTTTCTCACTAGTAAAACTATTTATTCTTGAAGTTTTAGAAACTACGGATAAGCAAATGGGAGAAAATGAGCCACATTAACAAAAGCATTGCTGATGTGTAGGCAAGTACACTCAGTTAAAGAAAAGGTGTAGGCAAATTAAACTTAGTTTATTAGAGCAAACTGCACCCCATGAGCCACACAACACTCAGAGTCCTTGTCTGGCAGCCTGCATAAAATAGCAGAATTTGGAAGGCCTGAAATAAAAGCAAAGTCAGGAAACTACCTGCCTGGTTGCAGCCAGGCATCTGCCTGTGGGGCGTGTGACATAGTGAGCTGGCTGGCTGTGATTGGCTGAAAACAGCTCCTTATGACTAGCTTCAATTTGGCTGTTCTTATATTTGTAATGAAGAGTAGTCGGTAGTTGGTTGCAGTTTATATATAAGAATTGGAGGTACAGGAACAAGTGAACAGCCTTCTGCTTCTTTAACATGTTCACCTAGTCTTGTGATCGTCTGTTTCATTGACCAATATACATATCTTTCCCTGTATTTCTAGTATTTACCTACAGAGTGAGTCATTCTGTGTGGCTGCATAGTATTCCATGTCAGGGAAAGTCGAAGTTCATCTCCATTGTTCTTCCTGTTTCCGACTGTTGTTTCTGTATTCTGCTCAGTGCAGATGCAATGCCTCCTCTGAGATGTCAGCAGTTGGCACTCAAAGACTCATACAGATCCTACAGATTCATAGACACTTATACCAGTGACTCAGCACTTCAGTACCCCAGGCACCTCTTTATGCAAATCCAAGGATGATTAGAATATCTGAATAATAGGAATTTAACATTTTTCAGGATATTTTAACAAACTGACCTCTAGAAAATGAATAATTGTTTTGCCTTATAAAGAATTTAATTGTGTCCAGCATTATTAGATAAAATAATAATAAACTATTACTACTGACCTGGTTGGCAAACTGTTCAATAATTCTTTGATTTTTTTTTTATTTTCTATTTTTTCATTTCTTTCTTTTTCTTTTTTCTCCTTTTATTGAAACTTGATTCTTCCCTCACATAATATACCCTTAGTGTGGTTCCCTCACTCTACTCCTCCCACTTCTTTCCACACCTCCCTTCCTATCCAGATTCACTCCCTTTCTGTCTCTCCTTAGAAATGAAGAGGCTTCTGAGAGATAATAATAAAACCTAACAAAATAAAATATTAGGAGAAAAAACTCAAAACTGTCACGTCAAAGATGGGACAGGAAAAACCAACAGTAGGAAAAGAGCCCAAGAGAAGGCACATGAATCAGAGACTCACTCATTTGCACACTCAGGAATCACATAAAAACATTAACTGGAAGCTGTAATATAAACACAAAGGCCCTGGTGCAGACCTGTGCAGGCCCTGAGCATGCTGCTTCAGTCTCTGTAAGTCTCTTCCCATCTCCTCTTCCATGGGATTGGTTCCCTGAGCTCTAAGGGGAGAGATTTAGAACTGTGTGTAATGCCTAGTGTGGGTCTCTGTATTTATTCCCATCTGCTGCAGGAGGAAGCTTCTCTGATCATGACTGAACAGGGCACTGATCTATGAGTAGAGCAGACTACCATTTTATTACTATGCTTTCCATTTTGTTTTGTTTTGTTGTTTTTAAGACCTATATTACTCGGTTTCACCTTAGGTCACTGGGCTATCTAGTCTTCGATTCTTGGTTGTAACACACCAACAAGAAGTATTGAGTGTAGGATCCACCTCATAGAGTGGGCCTTCAATCAAATCATATATGGGTTGGCTAATTCCACAAGCTTTCTGACACCATTGCCCTAGTATATCTTGTAAGAGCTACACCATAGTAGATCAAAGGGTTTGCGGCTGGCTTGGTGTATATCTTTCCCTTTTGGTACTGTGCCGAGTATTTTCCTGTACCAAAGATTTTTGGGAAGACTCTAAGTAGGGACCAGTTCAATTACTCAGAACTCAGTAAGTTATATAGGTGTTATCTTCAGCAATGGGGCCTTGGGAAAGCTTTTATTTTTTTAAAGATTTATTTATTATTATACATAAATACATTATTGCTGTCTTCAGACACACCAGAAGAGGGCATCAGATCTCATTACAGGTGGTTGTGAGCCACCATGTGGTTGTGGGATTTGAACTCAGGACCTTTGGAAGAGCAGTCAGTACTCTTAACCGCTGAGCCATCTCGCCAGCCTGGGAAAGCGTTTTTTAAAAGAGAGAAAGAGATCCATTTGAAGTCAAAGAAAGACAGACCTGGACATAATGGTTGACATGGAGCTGTCCTGTGTTAATCAGGTTCTAGCAAAAAACCTCTGCACTGTCATAAGAGGCTCTGAGGCTAGGGAGGGTAAGAATGATGTTAAAGCATGGGGAGAAATAAGGACAGCCACTAAGGTTAGTGACACACCCCATGACTGACAAGAGCTGAGAACTATCCTCCTAAGCTTAATGGACAAAGAAAAGGGCAGGTACTGGCCCCAGGAGACAGTTGTATCTGTAGTTATGGCTCAACGGGTGGGGGGAGGGAGGAAAGGGGGTGGGGGGGGCGAGATGGCTCAGAGCACTAGTTGCTCTTCCAGAGGTTCTGAGTTCAATTCGCAGCAACCGCATGGTACCTTATAACCATCTACAATGAGATATGGTAATATATAATAAACAAATCTTAAAACAACAAACAAAAAGATTCAACCAGGAGATAGGCACCCTCCTGCATAGGAAGTCAGCTCCTGCTAATCCACCGTCCAGAGAGTAGTCATCCAGAGAAGTCATCCAGCTCCATTCTCCAAACTGTCTCAGACTTCCTACCCGTGCCTCCTATTGGATCCAACTAGAAGCCACAAGGAGACCCACTGATCTGCTGCTCATAGTTAGGACACAGATTCCAATGCTCAGAGCAGTCTAGAAAGTGGCAGAAAAAAAGAAGGGCAACAGCCTTAGCCTTAGCTGAAAGCATGGGCAGCTTCATTTCTGCTGCTGTTTTTACAGTCAGAAGGAGGAAGGAAGAACGGAGTAAAGAGAAAGAAATGAAGATATGATAGTGTCCTCTATTGCTGTTGGGGGTGTGTAAAAAAGTAGTATGTGTCAGTATGGCCCTCCTGGGAGCTTCCCAAACTTAGGCTTCTATTTTGTCCCCTCTCACAAGCCACTCCCAGTGTTTAAAGGATGTTATTGGTTTTGTTGTTGTTGTGTTGTTGTTTTGTTTTGTTTTGCAAAGCCTGGGCCAAAGAGCAAAGGGAGGATAAACTGATGGGAGAGGGGGAGCCTGGTTTGTCTTATGTAACTCACATCCTCATGAGAGTTCCGTTCGCTTTTATTTTAAGAAGTGCCATTTATGAACCCTCCGGGGGGTTAAAGAGCAGAGGAGATGAGGTTTTGATTCGATGTCAATAGGAAAATCGCTTAGCTCCTGGGATAAATGATGCTTCTGTTTGGGCTTTCTGTTTTTCAAAAGGACCATCTGTTTTCATAAACAGAAATGAGCCTCTCTAGCCACGTTTCCCTCCATAACCCTCTGTCTCTTTGCACAAATGACAGTATTCCCTTCGTGATTCATTCCTGGAGACAGTCCTCTGAGCTAAGCGTGGCTGCTAAATCTGCGCTTGAGTTCTCACTGAGCCCCACGTGATTCCCACTCAGGCAGCAACTGTGCTTGGATGGCAGCTTTCATATCTCCGGAGCCAGAGATGGCACACACTTGGCTTGCCAATGGCTCTGCGTCAGGCCTGAAGCAGGGGCTTTTCCTATTCCTGGGAACATCCAAAGTCCTTGAGGGAGTCCAATAAGTGATACTCCTCTCTCCCCCGAATTTGGATGCACTTAGTGAGAGGCAAAGAGTGGCAGATGGAAGCCAAGATACCATGTTGATTGCTTGGGATGAATAACTTAGTTCAGTCTGGGTGCCAAACAGACTTGGTAATTGGATTCAGAGTTAGGCAGACTGACCCATCTGGTCACGAGCAGTGATGGGCGGAGCAGAAGAAGAGCCAGCTCCTTGAAACAGGCAGAAGTGTGTGCCAACTGCTAGGCCTTAGATGGTACTTGAATGAGCCAAGTTCATTCCTTGTTTACTGCTGCTGTGACTCATTGCACTGCCTATGGCTGAAAGGGACAGAGGGACATCCGCGGGCCTCCTTCTCGTAGAAGTCAGCATTAGAAATTAGGGATATGTGTGGTTATGCCTATGATCCCAGGACTTGGAAGACTGTGGAAGAAGACCATATGTTTTAGGACAGCCTGGAGTATGAAGAACTTGTTACAAACAAACAAACAAACAAACAAAAATATGTCAAAAGACAAAGGCTGAGAGGTAGCTCAGTGGTAGTTCACTTGCCCAGAGGCATAAGACCAGTGCCCTTGGTTCTGTCCCCAACTGCATAGGCACATCTACTCACCCACCCACACATACACACATTAACAATAATAGCAATAACAACAACAAAAAAACATTAGAAATTATAATGAAAATTTCCTCCCAAAATGGACTTCTGAGTAGCGTGGAAGTTACAGTATAGTTTTAAATGAGCCTTGTCCATGGCATATATAATAGTTTTAAATGAGCCTTGTCCATGGCATATACTCTAGATGCCTACATTTTGGGTGTGTATGTGTGTGTATTTATTTAACACATTAATTGTCCAAACATGCATGACCAAGATGAAAGGATGATCCTTGATTCACAACACAACAGAAAACTAGAAGATTCTGAACAAGGGGAAAGCATAATTTCAGATTTGTGCTTTTAAAGAAGTACCCTCTTTCCATTCTTCTTGCCTTTTCCCATCGTCCTCATTCTCTCTTCTTGTACTCTCTCTTCTCCCCTACACTCTACATAAGAGAAACAAGTGTCTGAGTAGGGTGATGGGTCGGTCCAAATGTTCCTGCTCCTAAGAAAAAAGGCATCAATGCCCAGGACATAATTAGAATAAGGAGAAGGGCACAATTGGACACATGGGGATGTGATTTGTAGAGGGAGCTGGGAGGATGGGCTGCTGGGCCTGTGTTGGAGCAAGAGCCAGTGAGAGAGTGAGAGGACTTGAGAGCTGTGTTCTTATCTGATTGACTGGATAGACAGAGATCCAGCCAGGGAGCGTCAGGCTAGGCACCTGCTTGATTAACCAGCTGAATGAATAGAAGCTGGCTAGTGTCTCTTTTGGAAGATGCAATGGACTACATTTTAATCCTTGCATGCCTATGGCAGGCCTGGTTCACACCTTCTGACTCCAGAACATCATTCAGAGGGTTTCATGTTACCCTCTTTTAGTTTGATTTCTGTTACTGAAACATCCAGAACATCCCCCCACCCCCAAGCAACTTAAGGAAGAAAGATGTGTGGTTTATACCTCCAGGTTGAAGTCCACCATTAAAGGGAAATCAAGGCAGGAGCCTTAAAGGGGCCTCATGTAGAACTTCCACAGTTAGGAGCAGAGAGAAACTAATACAGCCATACAGTCACACTGCCTTTTGCTTAATATTCAGCCAGCTTTCTCTAGTCTTATACAGTCCAGAGCCCACCCCATGAAATGGTGCCTCCCACATTCAAGGTATATACCTTCCTATATCAACTTAGTCAAGACATGTCCACCATCCAAATTCTTGTAGATAAGTCTTTGATAGAGACTCTTCTCAACTGGTCCTAGGTCGTGGCAAGTTTGGCTTTTAAAACTAACCATCACACCCTCCGAAGGCATTTCTTTAGGTGAGGGAGTCACTGTCACTCAGACATAATGTGGAACTTGTTTGGGAGTTGTCACATGTGCTTTGCCTTGTGACAAACACTAGGTAAGGATGAAGGACCCAGCAGCAGCAGTTGATGATTCGCCCAAAGGCTATGTCTTCTCTGCTCAGTAGCTTCTCTGATTATTTTAGGTTACATTCCTCTGCTGTCTGATTCATTATCCATGCCATGTGGCTCCCACCCTAGGATGCTACTTAGGTCCCCATGTTGTCATCCCCCTCTTCCTCTTCCTCCTCCCTCAGTGATTTCTGAAGCATGCTGCTTAACCAGCCCATACACTCACCACCTTTTAACAGTAGCCCATGATTTGGCCAAAGGCTTTGTGGGAGCACTAACCACTTACTTCCTATTCCGTAACTTCTTCATTGCCTGGTCTTCCAATCTTGGAACAAAATCCCCACTTGTCCCACCTCCTAAAATAATCTGTGAAAATGGAAAGAACCACTTTTCCGCCACCCTCCCTCCTTGTATGTCTAAATATACAGTTGTAATATACACGGATGCTGTAGCATTTCACGCAAATGGCATAGTTCTGTGTGTCTGCTGGCCAAGGCATGCCAGTATCTGAAGGACATTTGTAGATTGCTGAGGTTTAGCCTCAGTTCAGCCTCCACCTTACTAATAAGAACATCTCTCTATTCTGAGCTTTCATTTCCTCACCTCTCATTACTTCTGCTTTGACACACACTTCTATTAGGGAAACGGAAGAAGAACTTCATGGGCCTGAGCCTGGTGACACCAGTGACCCAGGGTCCCAGCCTTTTACTTCCCATGTCAGACTGAGCCTCACTTAAGCCTTTGCCAAGACAAGGACAAGTCCCCGTGGTTTTCTCGGGATTCCCTTCCAGATCCCTCCTACAAATGAGGAAAGCTATACTGCCCTCCTGACCTCAGACAATACAAAGGCACCTTGGACTCTTCTTCTATCATCTTGCTAGCACAGGACTGCACAGCAAGGCACCACAAGATGGGTAACTTCCACTACTCACAGGAGGCTGGGGAGACTCAGCCAGGTGTCACAGGCTGCAAAATGTATCTGTTCCTCCTCTCCCTTAGCCTCTGCCAGTCTCTGTCAGCTGTGGCACTTCTGGGCCAGTAGATAAGATGCATCACTCTGGTCTCTCTGTCTTCCTATCTCAAGATTCTGCCCTAGGGCTCACCTCCTGGCCCAAATTTCTGTTTATTTGTTCTAGGCCCATGCTACCTAGATTTGACCTCATCCTCAGTTAACTGACTGCCTCCAAAATGACCCCATTTCTAGATAAGATCCTATGACTGAGGTGCCAGGAGTTAGAATATCAACATAGGAATTTTGAGTAAGTGTACCTTAGACCTCCTGAATGTGAAAAAGCCCAGGGTAGTCTGAGCCACAGCTGCAGCTTCCCCCAGATTGCCTCCCAGACACTGAGAGGTAGCCATCTGTCCAGTGTCAGAGTCCTGAGGTAGTGAACAGAAAAAGAACAGAAGCTGGGGCTGGAGAATGGAATCAGTGAGTAAGAATGGTTATTATACAAGGGTAAAGAACTAAGTTCAAATCCCCAGCATCCGTGTCAAAAGCCAATCCCACCCTGCAATGGATGCTAGAGAAATGAGGATCTTGGTGGCTGGCTAGAATTCCAAATTAGCTGTAACAGTGAGCTTCCAGCTCAGTGAGAGACCCTGTCTCAAGGCAATAAGGCCAAGAATGATAAAGGAAGACACCTTATGCCTTGTGTTGGCATCTGCAGGTATGCACACAAACTAATGTACCCACAAATTCAGATGCATACAGTAACACCACACACACACACACACACACACACACACACACAAAGACACAAGCTAAGGACAGCCCTGTGTTAGTTTTGGTTGTGAGCCTAGCCTTTAACAGCTGAGCCATCTCTCCAGCCCCTGTGTTAATTTTATTATCACTATGACAAGCTACCTGACAGGAACAACTTAAAAGAAGACAGATTCGCATTGCTTGCTTTGCCATGACTGCAGGATGAGCATGGTGCTGCAGCTCACATCATAGCAGACAGGAAGCATAGCCGAGCCACCATAGAAAAGAACCATAGTGATAAACAATCCCAAATGCATGTCTTCAATGGTCTGCTTCTCCAGTCATTCCCCACCTTTCAAAGTTCCACCTCCTTCCAATAATCTTATCAACTCCATCAATGGTTTAGACCATTCTGGAGGTCAGAGCCCTCAGGATCAGTCTCTGGAAATATGCTCACAGGCACACCAAGAGCTGTGCCATACAAGTTGCCTAGGAGTTTCTCAAGTCAATCAAGCTAACAATCAAGACTAACAAACTATCATGGTTCCATGTGGGGTCAAGCCATGATGTGTTTCACCAATACACATTTACTGAGCAGGTCCAATGTCCAGTACTGGTCTCTGGATACTAAGATGAACAAGCCATGGCTTCCACTCACAAAGGCTCATCATGGATAATCCAGGTTTTATAAAATGGATTGATAACTAATCTGGCAGAGAAGGGTAATAACATGTCCAAGGTCCAGGAGCTGGTGTCTGTCAGAATTAGAATTCAGATCCCTATGAGCTCCTGTTTTACTCAAAGTCTCGGTGGCTTTGGGCCTGTGAGACATGGGGAGTGCAGGTTGCAGGCAGCAAATCTGAGCATGTGATTCTTCTGACCAACAGCGCGCTTGCCTTCTCCCTGCTCTGTGGCCATAGAGGAACTGGTGGTGACTTGCGGTTAAACACTTGTCTAACCAGTGCTCTGGGAAGGAGGTCATAGCACATGCTCTGACATTGGATCATGTAAAGAAAACCATCTTTGAGAGCCAAGCATGGCTAGAATTTGTTAAATTAACAGTCTCTGGGGAAGCTCGAGTTCCTGCTATACAAATGTGCTGATTAAAGAGGCAGCAGGGTGGAAAGAGAGGGATTTGAGCCCTGGACTGCATTCCAGACTAATTGCCGGTTCAGAGTCCAGGCAGCTTCCTCACTTTCCCCCAACTTCCATAGTTTGCCTCTCTCAAGGACTGCATGCTGGATGTGACCTCTGAGTCTTCAGGGTAGCTCAGAAGACCTGTGGGTCTAGACCATGCCTGGCTCGATTCATTTATGCCCCAATCTCATGCACTCAGACGGAGTGACCAGATATCCCCATATTCCTAAGGCTAAAAATGTTTCAGGGGTGTTGAACTTTCATTTTGAATGTTAGCCAAGGCTGTGGCTGAAGAGAGAGGTCCCTTGGTAAAGTGTTCATCTTACAAAGATGAGGACTTAAGTTTAATCTCCAAAATCCATGTTCAAAACATGTTGGACCTGCTCCTGCTGCATTTAGCCCCGCCACTATAGAGGCAGGCAGATCCCTGGGGGCACTCCTGCCAGCCCACTTATCCTACTTGATGAATTTTAGGCCAGTTAGAGACTCTATCTCAATATAGATAGATAGATAGATAGATAGATAGATAGATAGATAGATAGATAGATAATAAACAAATAAATGCAGAACATAGTGGACATAGTGACTAAGGAAGACCACCCCTGGCTTTCACACATGTGAACATGTGCACACAGTACACAGGTACCTGCAAACACACACATAAGCACACATACACACATGCATATACACACATATGTTCAAATACTGAACAAATGCATGCAAACAAAGAGAGAGAAGAAAGAGAGGGGGAGGGGGTCAGGGAAGAAAAAGAGGGAAAGGGAAAGAGAGAACTAGAGGGGATAAGCTGGGTGCCTTGGGTTAGCTGGTCCATCTACTGAGGCTCAGTGTCATCTAAAGCAAAGAAATAGCACCTCACCAGGAGACTTGATCATGTTCATCCTTTGAAGGCTAGCTTGGGCTTGGTCCCCTAGGGCTAGGTTTAACAGGTGGCAGAATAGATGCCCTCACACCACAGAGGGCTGTGGATGTAGGCAGGACTTGAGAGTATACAATTAGTATACTCCAGCACTAAAGGTTTTGTCTATAGCTGCAAGACAGCTTATCAGGTTACCAGGTGTGACAATGAATAGTCTCGGGTCCTCTCTGATACCCTCTGTGTGCCTTCCAGGCAGCAGATCAAAATTGCATTTCTGCACAGTATGCTGCTTGGTATGGTCTCAGCACCACCGCACAGGGGGAAAGTATGCAACTAGTGACATGGTTGGTGAGTCAGCAGGTGGGACTCTTCATTTAGAATCTCTACCTTATCTAACATTAGTGCCCCAGCCATAGTCATCTAGACCCAGAGGAAGCCCGGTCTAGAAAGCAGATGGCCAGCCAGCCTCAAGCTTCTATTAGCACATCACCCTCAAGCTGGTGCCAAGCTTTTCTCTATATCCTGGCACTCACTCGGTTCCCCTCCCCTTGCCCGGGTTTCTATCCCTTCACCAGGAGGCATCATTAAGTCAAAGTGTGCTTTCTGAAATGCACAAAAAGGAATGTCTAGCAGAAGACACAGACCCAGACCACCCAGTTCCTTCTGCTCCAGGCTGGGATACCTGGATCACTTTCCTACCCCATCTGTGCTTCTTCAGTGTGTTGCTTTATAACTAGAGATAAAGATAGGCCCTGAGCCTCAAGGTTGCTTTGGTCATATGTGCCAAGTGCTTGCTACATTAGTGATGGCATCTTTGCCTGCCTCAGGGAAATCGGTGGGTCCCCTGTAAGCCACTGGGTTTCCTATGAGGACTTAGCCCTTCTTTCTTTGGTTCTGCTATGAGCTCAGAATAGAATGCTTAGAGGTATGGCAGCCATCTTGCACCCATGAGGACAACGTTAAGCTTGGCAGAGCCAGAATGCAAAAGGCATCAATGACATTGATGCCTGCTAGAAGCAACTCAATTTCCCTATGGGAAATAATCAAATCCCCTGTGTGTTTAATGGATGGACAGCATGTCTTAGCATCTGTGCTTGGCATTCATAAGTCATCAAGGGCCAGTCTCTTTCTCTTCTGCAGCATTATTCCCAAAGTGACACCTCAACCTTCTACTCCCCAACTTTATATTTTACCCATGCTGAGCTGCCTGATAGTCTTTCTGCACACAATAGTTTTGTCTCATAACTGTTGATCAAGTTTCTCTCATCTTTTTCCTGTCTGGAACTTCCTGACTCAGTCTTAACCTATTTTTCTGCTTTAGAAAACTCTTATGCAGACTTTAAAACCCAGTTAGTTCTTCATTCTCTTCTACAATGAGAACTAATCACTACCAGTCTACAAAACTGAGTTTGACTGATAGAGTGTGACCCCCATTTCACTAGTAACCCATCTGCCTTAGTTAGGGTTTTACTGCTGTGAACAGGCACCATAACCAAGGCAACTCTTATAAGGACAACATTTAACTGGGGCTGGCTTACAGGTTCAGAGGTTCAGTCTATTATTATCAAGTCAGGAGCATGGCAGTGTCCAGGCAGGCATGGTGCTGGAGAAGGAGTCGAGAGTTCTACATCTTTATCTGAAGGCTGCTAGGAGAAGACTGGCTTCCAGGTAGCTAGGACAAGGGTCTTAAAACCCACACCTACAATGACACACTTCTTCCAACAAGGCCACACCTCCAAATAGTGCCACTCCCTGGGCCAAACATATCCAAACCATCACACCATCTCCTGGTGCCTTATTCTCCTCATAAACTAAATAAAGCAAGCTAACAGAATGTGATGAAAAATTATATTTTCATACACCTTGCTGTGCCCCAAGCAATGCTAAAAGTCCTGCACAGAGTGTCAAGTGCCACTCAGGACAACCTAAACCAGCAAATGTTGTCAATAATCAACCCCTTAAGTGTGGTGGAACCTGCTCAGGCTTCAGTCCCTCCCGAGTCTGCTTGAAACCATAAGGCCTCTGCCTGTTTGCAGTATGGAAGTCTGATGTTTCCCTGGTGTTGAAGCAAGTGCCACACAGGGTTAGCTCTCTTGACTTTGCTGGCTTATGAGGCCTGAATGAGTGCCTCTCGCTCTTTTGCCTCAGTTTCTGCACATGTAACATGGGACCATTCTAAGGGTGCGGTGATGACGACAGAGTACCTGACCTGGCATCTGGCACCAGAGGGTTCAGTCCTGTCCCTTCCTTCTCTTGGCCTCCCTGCTTCCCCTTTCAACATTTTTCTCTCAGCCCATCTGTGCAAGTAAGGTGAGGGGGATTCTTACCTCCCTGCACAGCGGGAGCAGACTGCCTCCCCGAGGAATCAAGAAACTGAGCTGCCCTGACCCAGGGGTGAGGTCCTGGAGCTCACCAGGAAGAGTGGTCTTGTTTGTACTATCTTTTCTCTGAGCTTCCTGCAGCCCTCAGCCATGCAAAGTCCTCTACCTGGACAGTGCTTGCCTGACTTAACTGGGAATGACAGGGACTTCCCTATAGGCTGCAGCCCATCACCTCATCCAGTTCCACATACTAGGGAGTCTGGTAGCTCAGCTCTTGGTGCAGAAAGAGACTGTGAAGCCTCCAAGGGTAACCAGGGGCCCCCTGCTCATCCCTGAGACTGTTTCCTCACTTGCAAAAGGAGGCTAATGAAGATTTGAGTTGATAAGTTCTGGGGCTCTGGGGAAGCCAGAACATAATGAAAACAATGCCAGTCATCCCTAGCATTAGCAGAGACGTGGAAGAATCAGAAAGCGGAGGATGATACTAGAGAAAGCAGACACTCATACAGCACCATCAGCACTAGACAAGCCTTGACACTGGCAACGGTTTGTTTAGTTCTCTCCAAGTGCTCTCTAGTAATAACTAATTTAAATGGCACAGCTCTGGAAGGAAGGGATTATTATTACCCTCATTTTCCATATGAACAAATCAAGGCACTGAGAATTTAATTTTGGCCACCACATGCAACAGTCAACCATGGACCAGTCCCTATGCCGTTTTGACCTTCTGAAGAGGAGAGCAGGGATGGGGGTGGGGGTGGGGGTGGGGGCACGAGACCCCATTGAACCATAGCAGAAAGGAAAAGTTTGCTTTCTGTAGGCCACCTGGGGTGAAGTGGGTCATCTTCCTCCCGCCTGCACCACACACTCTACTCAGAGATTCCTCATTTTCTAGCTCCGCTTCTGGCTGCTGCCCACAGTCCTTGACATGCTCTGCTTGTATACATGCTGATCTAAGCTCCTCCTACACCTTCAACTAGCACCCCAACCCTGACCAGTGCCTGCTCCTTTTTCATAAAGGCTCTCCTTGGATGTAGCGTCCACTCTAATCTGCTGTGACTTCATTTTAAACCACTAATTATATCGTCAAAGACTGTGTGACTGTACTCTGGGGTTCTGAGGTAAGATGAGTTTTTAGAGGATGCTGAACTCAAAAGAGAGCATAAGGAGAGGAGAGGAAGCAAGCGTGTGCCTCTGAGGAAAGTTTCTCCTCCAGGAAACAGGATGTAAGGAGAGGCACACCCTCTTTCTATAGCATGTAGTCCCTGCTGGCTTGCTGCTTTATTAGCACCCCACTGAGGCCAAGCATGATGCCTGAAATCTCAGCCAAGAGACAAATTCTATCTCCCTGGTTTCTCCAGGAACCAGGGTTACCTCTCTCTTTTTCTTTCATGCCCTGGAACACTTCCTTAACCCTAAAGTCAGCTTGACAGTAAGTCTCTCCGAGGGCCACTCTCTGTTGCAGGTGGAGAGGAGGGAAATGGAGAACGCTCAGCTTCTTTTCAAGGGCATGGCAGAGATGTTACACTGAAAGGCTCAACTCACACCCATGGGCCATGACTTAGTTGGTGCATCTTTCAGCAAGGGAATCTGGGAAATGTAGTCTTTGGCTGACAGGACACAAGATCAGCTAAAACTCTGGAAAGTGAAGGAGGCGACAGCAATGAGGGATAATAGTCTTAGAGTATGAGAAACACCTAGCACAGATAAGAAGCCAGGAAAGTATTGCTTCCATCCTCTGCCATTATACACTTGTCCTCCATGGCGGCAAATGTTCTCTGACTCTGTGGCCTGTCACTAAGGTAAAATGACACCAGGCTGCTCATGCCTGGCATCCATCAGCCCTCCTCCTAGGAGGCCTCATATTGATTTTTCAGATCTTGCTTGCCTGTCCCAAGTCAGCTGAGACCAGAGATCCTGGAGTAGAGAGGTCTTCCAAATGCCCTGCCCGACTGCCAGTGCTACGCCAGGCCATGGAATCTGCACCCCCAGGCACCGAGCTCCCTGCCCAGGCTGCCTGCTTGCTTTCCTGTGTGCTGCAGGGGTTTGTGGAAAGAATGTTCTGGCATTAGGGGGTGAAAGTCAAAACAGTAATTACAGGAACATCTGTTCCTGAGTGGAAAGCATGTCCCCTGCACACCAGGAGACATGCCTGTACAGCTCAGCAAGCTGATGTTCAAATGGAAGAGAATGTTCTGGAAGGGAGGGCTAATGGACCTAGCCAAGGGAGGTTCAGCTTCCTGGTAGGATACTGTGCTGTGCCGAAGAGCAGAGAGGGAGGAGAAAGGGGCAGGCAGGGAGTGAATGACTGGGTCTATCAGGAATGGGAGGGAAAGAAGGGGATGTGACTGAAAAGAGCCAATGCGTTCATCAAATGAGTAGATAAAAAAAAAGGGTAAGCAAGGGGAATCAATGAATGAAAAAGTGAATTAATGTATCAAAGAGCCAGTCAGTGAATAAATGAGTAAATATATGGTGCTGAAATGTGGAGAAATGAATATGAATGAAAGGATGGAACAATGAATGAATGAATAAAAGTGAATAAATGAATAGCTGGTTGAATGAAGGGGTGGAACAATAGTGTAAACAATGACGTGAGCAATAGTGTGTACAATGACGTAAGCAATGAGAGACTGAGTAAGCAAACGTGCAGTTCTATCATCCTTCTTGCCAACTGGGACAGGCGAGGAGTGTAGATACCCTTAGCTTCTCCGTACTGAGAGGACTGGTGAAAGGGTCCATCTCCTCCCCTGTCACAGATGGGGAGACAAAGGACGAGCAGCATCCTAGAAACCAAGGGAAGTCGAGCTTGGAGACAGTAGCTATGTGGTAATGGAGAAAGTATTTAGTCCTTTCTTATTTCAGTTCCTTGTCTAAGTGGAGGTGATGCTGCCTCCTGCCCAGGATGAGATCAAGGAAGGCCCTGTGGGCCCAAACTGTTGTTTTCTCCACATCTGATATTCTGCCCATGGTTTGAACTTAGAATCAGTAGGCAGGCTAGGGGCTAGGGAGAGATACAGTGAGAGAGGGTTCTAAATTTGGTTTAGCTGACACACAAAGATCCATGCCTTATTTTTGTCACACAAGAAGGTCATGTCCCACCCCTTCCTAGTCATTCTTTAGCCTAGCAGTCCTGGCTTCCAAGGTCACTGGCTAGGAGTTTTGTTTTATCAATTTGACACAAGCTAGAATCATCTGGGAAGAGGGCTCCTCAACTGACAAAACACTTCCATCAGGTTGCATGGAGTCAACTCTGTAGAATGTTTCACTGATTAATGATTGATGTAGAAGGGTTTAGTCTACTCTAGATGGTGTCATTCATGGACAGGTGGTTCTAGGTGGTATAAGAAAACAGGCTGAGCAAGCTATGGGAGCAAGCTCATGGGCAGCATTCCTCTGTGACATCTACTTCAGTTCCCACCTCCAGGTCCTGCCCCAACTTTCCTCCATGATTACCTATAACCTGTAAGCTGAAATAAACCTTTTCCTCGCTAAGTTGTTTTCAGTCATGGTGTTTATCCCAGCCATAGAAAGCAAACTAAGGTGTGGAGGATGAGCAGAATGGGGGTGCTGGTTCTGTGGGCCCAGAAGTGACAGGTGTCCATTCCACTCCCCCTACCTCAGCTTCACCTCCAGGAAGATAAATGGGACAGTGGCTATGCAGTAAGTATAAACCACCTTAACTATACTGGTATTTTAGAGGGACTTTAGCCATGCTAGAGATAACCATCGAACTTAAGTACTTCTCCATTAATTGAAGACCCATGTAAATGTGTAAATGTGCCATTTTGTGGCCAGGAGCTCCTAAAGACTCCAAATTTTAAGGCAGAGTTACCTAGTCCAGAACAACCTGTCTGCCTTTCTCTGGTTTTGTGTTCTTTGACAAATTATTCAATGTCTCTGAACCTCAATTATTTTCTCTGTAAGGTATGTCATAATACATTGCTAGAGAATTCACTGGGATATTGTGCATAATATCAATTTCAGATTTATAAGCCATAAGAAGGTATGATTTTCTTACTCTATTAGCCTTCCCCATTCATGCAAGAAGCCCAAGAGTCACTTCTCACTGAGAATCTAGTGTTACATTCCATATCCCAAGAGTCTTATATCCTCTGAAGTTAATCTTTGTAGCAACAGCAGAAAGGTGGTGTGGTCCATGCTAATGTCCAGATGAGGACCTGGAGACTCCTAGCAGGAAATAAAAAGTCACCAAGGCCTTAGAATTGGCATGTCAGTGCTGAGGCTCAACCCCAGTGGTCTTATGCCAAGACAAGACCTTGCCTGTTTCTGCAGTGTCTCGTGGTCTGACAAACTTTGAGGAAAGAAATCATTGTGCCCTCATTGAAGAACCAAAATTGTCGGATACAGTGCCAGCAGGCATCTTATTTGTGAAAATGATACAAAGGTGAATCCTGTATCCACGCTTACCAGCATATCCTCAGATAATCCACAGCATTAAGTAGACATTGAGGATGCAGGTGCTGGGCTCATAGAGCCTGTGTGAGCCAAGAACAAATTCTGGGGGCAGAGGAGGCTATGGAACAGATCAGTTTGTGCATTGCTGGAAAAATAAAGGGCAGGAGAAGGATGATTCGGCTCTTCCTTACAGACTGGGCTGGTAAGAGGACACTGGTTAGAAATGTGACAGTGGTCCAATTAAGTTCAAAATACCTCAAGTACTTGTTGGCTTGCTCACTGCTGGGATGCAGTGATAGAAAAGCAGTCTCTGGCCTTGTATAGTTCAGAATAATGGATCTAAAACATAGAACCCACAAATACAGGACAGTGTTATGTGATTATAGCAGAAAAAGACAATTGCTATGGATTCTAGTGAAGATAGATCAGAAGAAAAATATGGAGGTGACAGAGGCTCATGAGAAAGGCCTCAGGAGTGGATAATAGACCTAAGACAATAATAGAGAGTGCCTTCCAGGCAGGCTCACAACATGAGCAGAATCTTTGAGAGCTGGTGGCCATCTATACCAAGTAAATGGCTGATGTCCAGGATGCTGAAAAGCAAGATGCTAAGAACCAGAAGGCTGAATGAAGACCAAGAAGCCAAGGTCTGTGAGGACAAAATTTCTCGGACAAGGATGCTGAGGACCAAAATGGTGAGAACCAGAAGTCTGCTGCGGATTAAGAGCTTGTGTACCTAGGAGCTGAGGGCTAGGACTTCCAAAAGGAAAATTCTAGGTCAACTTAGTCACCATAGCTGTAGACATAAAACATACTGCTGGGTAACAACTTTGCACACTTGTTGAACGAAGGTTTAAAAGAAAAACAAGGAAAATGAAGGGAAGCCAGAAGGATCAGAGCTTAAGGAAGACCATGCACATAGAGTACTAGAGTCTGAAAACATTGCCCATTGGAGGAACTGAAAGCAGTTTCGATGATGGAAGATTTTACCCTTGTCTCTCAAAGACTTCTTATGAAATGTACATTATGCACAGCTCAACAAAGCCAGAGTGAAGCTAAATTCTAGTGGGCATCCCACAAATAGCCCTTTGACACATAGGATTATTCCATGGATGATCCTAGGATACCAGCGAATCCTGGAGCCAAAGTAGTATGATGGGCAGGACAGGCCCAAATGTCACTTCCTCAGACTGCCAGCCGGGTAGAGTCTTAGTGCTAATCCAAGCCCTCAGGCCTGCATAGTGCAGGGATGACCACTAGGCGTTCCTTCTGAGCACATTGACTCTTCACTTCTGCTGGAAATGGCCTGCCATGACTGCTATCACCTCTCATGAGAAAAAAAAAAAAAATCTCACCCCTTGCAGGGAGGGACCTGAAACTTTCTCAAAGTTACGTTAGTTCTATGACAAGTGGCAAGCCAGTAGGATGGGTGGCCTGGGAGATGCAGAGAGATAAGGAATAAAAAAGAGAAGAGGACTCTGGGATCAGAAGGTTTTAGAGGCAAAGAAAAAATTCCAATGTAACCCACATATGCATGTGAATGGGAAAAACCCAAAACCAATATACTCAGAGTAGGAATGAGAAGGGGTGGGGGAGAAGAAGAGAAGGAAGGAAGGCGGGGGAGGAAGGGAGGGAGGGAAGGAGAAGGAAAAAAGCAGAGTATCTGACTCTACTGGAAAACAAGCATCAAATGTTATTTAAACATCAAATATTATTAAAGTAGAAATGCAGCCAGCTTCCGGAGCCCTCCACAGTGCATCTTGATAGGTCGCCATTGCTCTGGGGTTAATACGAGGAAATGACATTCTTAAGAACCCATATTAACCTGTCTGTTGTTCTATGAACTGTGACAGCTGCATTTTACATCTTAATGGCTAACCATTTATTTCACGCCAAAGGGGGGAAAGAAAGGAAAGGAAGAAAAAGAAAGGCATTTTTATGCCCATGAAGCCAGAACTCAAGGCTGGAAACTTGCCTCCAGAAATAGGCTGTGAGGTCTCTGCCTGCTGTGTGTCCCTTTCCAAGAGTCCAGACTCAGGTCTTCCCTTTCATGGATCTCCTTGGCTCTCCTCTCTGAGCTGCTATGGTCTGCAGGAAAGACAAGCTACCCTCTTGGATAATGGTTAAGTCACAGGAGTAAATAAGGCTGGAAAGGCACCACGTTCAGGGGAGGCCAGAGGAGGGAGGGTCAAGCCAAACCACCTTCAGGAAAAAAAGGACTCGACGTACATAGCAATGTCCTTGGTAAGATTTTATTAAGGACCTACTAGGTGCATGTGTTGCTATAGAGACATCAACAAAACAGATGCTGATGAGGATAGACATGATTGTGTCTGCTCAAAGGACTGTCATTCAAGTCAGGACGTAGACCTTGGTCATAGAATCTCTTCTAGATCCTTCTGACAACACAGGCCTAAAATTCCCCAGAATGGGAAGCTGGACAAAAATGTGAATTTGAGAGCAGCCTGGCCAAGTTAGAAGACCTTATTTCAAAATAAAAAGTTAAATCGGCTGGAAAGTACCAGGATAAAGTGCTTGCTTAGGAGGCCCTGGATACAGTCCTCAGTGATAAAACTATTATCTAGCCAGTGAGATCTGGATGTGATTACGGGGCTCTGAAGGAGAGAGGTGAGAGGATGGTCATTCTGGTGTGTGTGCAGAATGAGGCTTCCCCAGGCACTCAGTCTAAGTGAGGCTGAGAGAGTAGAGAGAGGGGTGAGTGCCGCTCTCAAGAGGGTGGCCTTTGTGTCTTGGATGGAGCCGTGGGGTGAGTGGTAGAAGGAGAGATGCTCATGAGCCATCTTGAACACAGAATTCAATCTTTCCAGTTCTTCTCATTGTCCAAAGCTCTTTAAACCCACCATTGTTGGCTATGAAAGTTGTCAGGAGACTCAGGCAGGTCTGGAGATGACAGACCATGGCGCTGAAGTTCTCTCAGCTTACTGGAGCCTGTCTGTGAGGAGAGGCAAGTGAAAACCAGGATCGTTGAGAGAGTCAAGAGATACAAACAGATTCTCGGTGCACATGCCCAGGATGGGTGACAAAGCACTGTGGCAGGTAGGGAGTTTGCACATGAGGACAATGTAAAAGTGTTAGTCCTGTGCCTGGCAGCGGGTGGGTGCTGGGTATATACTGCCTTCCTCCCTACACAATGAGAAGTACTCTTTTCGTCCATAAAATAATCCCTGGTCCCCTCATTTCACCTCCTGTGTCAGTGGTTTGTGGGATTTGACTTGTTTAAGTGGGCAGTGCTTAGAGTGGCAGGCAAGTTGTTAATGCTTTGACCTGAAACCCAGTCCTCTCTCTTAGCTGCAGATGGCTCAGCTGGGAGACCTGTCTCTGCCTAGGCACCATGCAGAGAACTAGAGAAGATAACCTTCCAGGCTTTCTGCTGCCCTGTCTTTAGCCCTGACACATTCCATAGGGCCTTGGTCAGATAAGGTCTTTGGCAGAAGGAGATACATTGGGAGACTGGGAGTTTGCTCAGTCAGTAATCTGCTTGCTGTTCATGAGGACCTGAGTGTGGATCCCCAGCATCTACATAAATGAGGTGGTGTATGACTGTGATCCTGGCGCTCCAGAGGCAGGGGCAAGAGGATCCCTGGGGCTTGCTGGCTGGCCTCTCTGAAGTTAGAGAACAGTACCTAACATGGACCTCACACGTGAGCAACTACACATGTGCAAACATGCACACACAAGCATACAAAAGAAAAAATGGTTTTAGAATTTATTTAACAGAAATCTCTACTATTTATTTATTAAAACTTCTTTCAAAGCCGGGCAGTGGTGGCACATGCCTTTAATCCCAGCACTTGGGAGGCAGAGGCAGGTGGATTTCTGAATTCGAGGCCAGCCTGGTCTACAGAGTGAGTTCTAGGACAGACACAGAGAAACCCTGTCTTGAAAAAACAAAACAAAACAAAACAAAAAACAAAAAACCTTCTTTCACACACTTCTCGCTTCATCCCCAGAGCAGTCTTCTGAGGTAGTTACACATTATGGCCATTTTATAAAAAGTACTTGGAGGGGTCGTTATTCCGGGCACATATAAGAAAGGAAAATGCAAACACAATTCTGCTCCCAGGCTGGCCAGGCCTGTCTTCCTCAGTACCAACTTGTCTCAGTACCATGCTCCACTGAGACTCTCAACAGGAGCCCAGTAGGCTACTCCCTATGCCAAGGCAGCTGAGGGAAGCTATCCTGAAAATGCATCTAGTATTTGTAGAGGGAATCCCTCCGTGAGATTAGTCTCTGCTGTGTTTGGCTTAGTAATGCTAATGCTTGTAGATCAATTTAAGGCTCGTGGCTCTTCTTTCTTCCATAGCGAATGCTTTGGGTTTCCCTGAATGTAAACAGGGTGAATAAGGCACCTTCCTGGTTACTAGGAGAGAAAACTTAGACCCTGTTAGAGGCTTTATCACCAAAGTCATACTTCCTAGGGACACCAGAACCCAGAGTTCCTGTCCCCTCTCATGGCATGGCTACTGGACATCAGTAGATGGATGCCTGCCAGAATGGAAATTATGGCTTTGGAAGGGAGCTGGAGGAATGTGGCTGGCTCCAAGCCTCTTCTTTTCCCATTCGACTGGAAGGTTGTGTTCATTTGAGCTTTGAAACCAAAAATAAATCATTGTAATCCATTTGCTAATTATACCATGTGAAGTTCTAGACGCTGTAAATTGCAGCTGCAATATATCTAGATGAAGTTTGGGGAGTTTATTTTTAGTGATACCAAAGGCACTTGGCTTCCTGGAGGCTTCTTTTGCTGGTCTGGGAGTGGAGAGGTGCATGGAGAAGCCCTTCTGGTCCCTTCTACAGATCCCTGGTTGTAGTGACTCTGCCTGAAGCCCTTTCTAAGTTCTAACTCTGATCTTTTGACTGTGGAAACTGGTATGTGTCAGAATGTAGGTCTCCAATGTTTAATTCACCTGGAGCACGTAAAAAAAAAAACTACCTCACTGACATGTTTGTGAGCCACGGTGCACAAATTTCATGTCCAGTGGAAACATCCTCCCCCTTTTGGGTTCCTTATCTCTTTGGATGGATTTGGTAATTTCTTTAGTACCCAGTATTTTTATTTTCATCCACAGAGATCTGCATTTGGTGATTTTTATATGCCAATGCCATCCTGTTTCAGTCACTGACATTTATGTGCCAAGCCCTAGGTTTGGTTCTGAATGGAACAGGAATGAACTGACTTCACCTTTGAGCCCAGAGGCTGCAATGAGAATGCTGCAGCTCCTCTTGCACTGTGACATTCATGATGGATGATGGAATGCCAAGTGTGACTTAGCTAGCAAAGATGATCTGGAGTGAAAGTGGGTTCATTTACACCTCTCAGAGAAAGAGAAGGTGAATCTCTCAAGAATGAGGAGGCATTTGAGTGCAGCTTGATGTGTAAATGGGATTCTAAAATGTGGTGATTGGGTAAGGAAATTGACAAGACCTGGTTTAGTAACCTTGGCAACCGTCCTGGGTAGATAGATCATGTGAATATCGTCCATGCACAAGTTCTGAGGAGAACTTCTCCCTTACCCAAGCACCATGACTTCTAGTAATATTCTTCCCATTCTAACATTAGCCTGGTATAGTGTTTCCAAGGGTGAGCATTTGAAAAAACATCTTTAGGGTTGCTGGAGAGATGGATCATCACTTGATGCTCTTCCAGAGGACGCTGGTTCAAATCTCAGCACCCACATGTAACACAACCACCCGTGACTCCAGTTCTAAAGGACCCAATGCCTTCTTCTAATATCCATGTGTCCTAGACATGCATGTAGTAACATACAGGCAAAACAGCCATACGCATAAAGTAAATAAATACACTTAAATTAAAAACAACAACAATCAAAGAAAGAAAGCAAACCAAGAAAAAAGAAACATTGAGAACAAATCCCTTTGTTTGGCTGCTTCTATTTAGACTTCTAAAAAGCAGTGAGCTCTGTCTGTGCAATTCTTAGAGGACCAATAAGTAGCTTGGTATATAGAATTTTCACAGTGAGGGATGGGAGAAGTTTCATTGAGCAGACTTGGCAAGAGCATGGAGGAAAGACATATGAACAGGGCCTGGACCAATAAGTTGTTTTTCAGACCAGAGGCCTTCTGGGAGGAGGCAGGACAATGTGAAGGGAGGACAGGGTAACATTATGAGGAGATAGTAATCCCAGAGGCCAAGAGCTAGGAGGCTGGCAGGAGTGAGGACCACAGTGGGGCTCATAAGCTCTGGATGATATGAAACAGGAGTTTGGCTCCTAGTCTCCCACGCCTCAGCTGAGTGGTCCTTCCATTCTCTCACCTGGGAAATATAAATAATAACATCCACCTCTGGTAGCTATTGTGCAAATGAAGGGAAATAAAATGGTGTTCAACACATTAACCAGCATGAACTTAGTATGCACTTAATAAATGGTGGTTTAGGGTCATTGTTCTTTTTGAAATGATTCTAGTGAAATCACAGAAATTCAAATTCAGACCCCAAAGGGACTTCTTAGAAGACAAAAGAGGTGGGGGAAGCTGGTGGTGTAAATACTGAGGCAGGACAGTTTCCAGAAGGATGGGCAGTTCCTGGTGCAGATGAGTCAGACAGGCCACCATGACCCCATCCTTTGCAGTGTCTTCATCACGATCCTGATGAGAACATTCAGCGATGAGAGCCACACCACGGTGATCCGTGAAGAGCAAGCGTAGGTGTACAAAAAAAGATGCAGACAGATCTTTCAGCTAAGCTCCGAGGAGAAAAGAGCATGCGGTGGAGGAGGGGACAAGGTCATGGGAAGGGCGTGTGCTAGAGGAAGAGTCCTGGAACTCTGTCAGCTCAGTGCTGCTCTGCTCACCGCCCACTACCTAACCCCAGCCCTGTTCCAGAATTACATCTGCCAAGGAGATTGCCTCTGAATTTACCTCCTGAGATTGTATATTAAAATCTTGACAGAATGTAATCTTGGAATGAAGCAGGTTAGAAAAGAGGGCGGCACTGCAGGTGATCCTGGGAGTGGTTCTCGAGGACAGTGGCGGAGAAGATGTCTCTGAGCAGGGCAAGGAGTGACAGAGGAAAGAGGAGGGGATCCGGGTTCCAGTACTCAGGGCAGAGTAACTAACTGCACATGCACTCTCATGCGCGAGCATGCATACACGCACACGCACATACATCAGGAGTTTCTTCCTTTGCAATGTCCTACCCGCTACCTTTCTGAGTGACACCACAACTTCTGTTCAAAGAGACTTGCTAAGACCCAGTGACAAATGTGCTTATTATTTAGAAACTTAAAATGGTTGGAGAGCATGAGATGCTGCCATTAATATTATAATAAGCAAAAGTTAGCCCAACCTTGGCTGCTTTCTCTTATACTCTCTGTGGTTTGGTTTTGTGGTATGTTGTTGTCTGTCTGGGTTTTGTCACCAGAACTAAGTGTAATTTGGAGCTCCATGGGTTACTCACAACCTCTTTCATCAGCAAAGAAATGGGAGTGTAGACGGAACTGAAAGAAACTGGCCTAAGCCTGGCTATAGCTAGAGTGCTTGCCTAGGGTACACAAAGTTCAATCCCCACTTAGCACTCTGGAGGTGGGAAGCAGGAGAACCAGGTGTTAAAGTTCATCTCCAACTACATAGTGACTTTGTAGCCAGCCTGGGCGACATGAGGCCCTGTCTCAAGAAATAAGGGTGAGGATAGGAGGTAGAAAGAAGGAAAGGAGGAGGAAGAAAGGAAGGTGGGAAACAAACATGAAACTGGCCAGAGATCATATCAGAAAATGCATTAATATTCTAAGCGTACACGAAACATTTACAAAAGTTGACTACATCTTAGTCCATAAAACATTTCCCAATAAATTTCAAGGAATCAAAATCCTACAGACCGCATTTTCTCACCACAATGCAATTAAGCTAAAAGTCAATAGCAGGAAGATGAGACATTTTCTATTTTGTATCTTTTAAAACTGTATTGAGAGATTTTACAAACACACTACTAACTCACTCTTGGGTCAAAAAGAAATGACAATAGAAATTATAAAATAGTTACAAATGAACTATCAAGGAAATATTAAATATCAAAAGTTGTGGAATATAGCCAAGACAACACTTAGAGGGAAATTTATGGTCTTCAGTGCTTATGTTAGAAAAAGAAAAGGGCTAAAAATTAATGAATGGCCTATGTATCCAATTTAAGTACAACAGTAGTCATAAATCAGTCAGCTTAGAGCTGATACTAACAGCAGAGCCAGAATTCTGGTCATAGATACAGCTGGCCCAGCATTCCTCGTTCATATTACTACACCACAAACATGGCTTCAGTGCCATTTCTCATAATATGCTCAGTGCCAAGAAATTTTGTTTCTCCCACAGAGTTGAAGAGTTAAGCCTACAGGGCAGCTGTCTGTATCAGTTTGATGATAACCCTCATTCATCTACCCTTCTTCATTCATTCCATATAGATTGATTGAGTCCTTGCTCAAACCAAGCACTACTACCTTCATTGTGAAACCTAGCCTCAGCTTAGGGCTACTGTAATGCTGTGCCCCTCCCCACATTCCCACCGCCTCACACTCACTCCTGCACCAGCCCTAAGATTCCAGAATCTTCTCTGACACTTGTAAGAAGAGCAGTCCTCATCAATAGTGACTGATTTCTTTCTTATCTTTTCCAACAGGTAGACTGAAATTACCATGTGTCCAAATTAAAATTGCGTACTTCAAGGATTATTTGAAGGACTATTCTTAGACCTTTTAAGAAGATTTTTTTTAAAAAGTGAGTCATTTTTTTTCCACTTCAGAGTATTCATGACTTAAGTTAATGTTACAGGTGCTCCCCCCACCCTGCCTTTTAAATATGCCTTTTTCATAGGTAACTTCATTTCCATTTACTTTATAATACAGGTTCCCCCACCCCTACCCCAAGAACAATGAACAGGGAGGATGGGTTTATTGCTGTAGCAATTTGCATATATTTCATGGGCTTATGGGCTTTCAGAGATGAAAGGGTGTTAGAAGTGTGGAGCTATTTTCACTGTCAGAGTATGGATGTCTAGGCTGGACCTGGAGCTCCAGGAACTACTGGGGAAGCTGGTGTCTGTCCATACTCAAGCCTTTTAGGGCATTCTCTCTCGACTTTCTTGATTGGAAATCCACTCCTCCTCCTCCTCCCATCCGCCATACTTTCTGTGCTAGACAGTCCTAACCACAGCCATGCAGCAAGCACACAACCCTACCCCACGCCACTCCCGACCATATTTTAAATCCCTTGTTCTTCCAATAATTCCATATAGTTTCATTCTAGGACAAGTCCTGCTCAGCTCATCTTACCAACCCAGCAAATGTCACCTTACAAATGGAGACAGCCTAGATGCAGACTGTGGGCCACTGCCAGCGGGAGGGGCACTGCAAGGCAAGCCTGGGTTCTCATTGCAGTTTTTGTTCATGCTGAGCTAACGGGAAGGCCGCTGTGTAAGTCTGAGCTTAGAGAAATGGAGGAGAACTGGGTGAGATGACCCCTACTGCTGCTGCTCTCTCATCCGCATGGTTTAGCTAACTCATAGTAAGTAAGCAAGTGCTCCTTCTAGCAGTCTCTGGCAGTGGAACATTTGCTGGTCAGTGGGAACAGGGTCCAATCCTGGCTTTTAAGGCTTGCTGACTTTGTATGTAGCTATACACTGTCACTTCTCATCTCCAAACTTCTATCTCTTCATTTGTGAGACGGAGAAGCTAATGCATGCCTGTCAGAGAGGGTCTGTGCTGGGGTAATGGTCACAAGGCACTTAGTACCTGGTCCCTAAGAGATACACAATCAATATGAGTCCTCGAGTTCATTAGCTGGTGATGGAATTACTTACCTTAGGCTAAGAGAGGACAAGAGACAGAGGCAACTTTAATTTAAAAAAAAAAAAAAAAAAAGGAACAAGAAGATATAGCATGTTTATTAGACCTTGAAGAGAAATGTCCATACCTGATAAACTTTCACACAAATATAACTCCAAGCCAAGAAAGTCCGTAAAATTAAAACTCAGAACCTCATAAGGATAGATTGATTGCTATGGAAACACACAGCTGAAAAGGGCAAACGAAGCCGGGTTCCAGAGCTGTACAAACTCTCCCACCCCATAGCCAGGGTCACAGCTCTAGTCCTGGACAGCGAGAACTCATGTCCCTGGAATGAGGGTCCTAGACTATCAGGTCAGGGGCCATGCAAAGCATCATGTATTTATGTATGTTTAGAAGGCTATTGGGAGCATCAGATGAGCTAACGAGTGGCAAGGAGAGTTGTAAACTGTAAAATAAATGCCCCACACTTTGTGCTTTTGAATTATACATGCATTAGAGACTCTTAAACATTTTCAAAGCAGCACAAGGTAAGATTCAGCTGAGTGTGTGATATACCATTTGCGTGCAGCCCACAGATTTTTGAGAAAAATAATCCAGCAGCATGTATATACTTATGTACATGCCTATTGTGTATGGGCACATATGCATCGCATCTGTGTGTGTGCAGAGGAGGTTGTATGTGTGTATGACAACCTCCAATCCTTTTAGCATGACCAGTCTCCACACGGTGTCTGGTTCCCACCAAGAAGTATAACCTGGGCGATGAAGTCAGTTCTGTCAACTGACTAGCTCCATTATCTTGGGTTAAATAGGGTCACCCTATATACTTCCTGAAGCTTTGAGTCTGTGGAGAAAGCTGCTCTGAGGAGTTGCGGGAGGGAGAAGGCTGAGTGGAATGACCCTCAAGTATCCTAGCTCTGGGGAAACCTGATCCAGTGGCCACTGTTGGCAGAGCTAAAAGAGTGTTGTTCATACATGTTGGATATAAAGGACCTCTGGCAGTATCTTCCATCCTTGGGATTATCTGAGGGCCTGCTATATCTCTGGGTAAAGAGCCATATTGGGAAAACATATTGTCTATCACTACTGAGGTATTTCACAACTTGTTCATTCCCAAAGTTCTTTCCCTTTAGTCTGGGCTAAGGGACTGGCAGACTTAGAATCTCGAGAGAATTGGATGTTGTTGTCATTTAAGATAGAAAATAGATTTGTTATTTGGTTTTAACTAAATAAAACTAATATGCTGCCCTTTGCTCTCCAGACAGTTACTGGCTGCAGACACGGAAATGTTCTGACTGCTATAGAGCCAGTGGGGCCTTTAGGGGAGCTCCAGACCCGTGGAAGCCACACAACCAATTTGAAGCCATTTCCAAATTGTGGTGATCCATTTCAAGCTATGAAATTAATTTGGTGATTCAAGACCATCATTTATTAAAATTAATTAGAATGACCCATTAACCTACAGAGAAGGTGTATGTATTTGATTGTTTTGTTTTGTTGAAATGGGTTCTCTTTTTAGTCCAGGCTAGCCTGGACATTGTGGTTCTCCTATCTTAATCTCCCCTGCCAAACACTGGGATTATAAGCTCCCCCCACCATGCTTGACTCTTCAACAAAGATTCCTTATCCAATGTATATGTAGTAGGAAAGAATCAGCTCATCATATAAATCAATAACAAAAAGACAAACAGCTCACAAAAAAAAGGGCAAAAGACTTAGATGCTTCCAAAAAGAGGTAGAAAAACAGCCCCCCAAAGCCATGGAAACATCACTATTCTTGAGAAAATGATCAACGGGAGCTGCCATGAAATAAGTGCTGCCACTACCACGCTTCCATTAGAAAGGCTTGAATTGGAAGAGATGAATTTTGCCCAGTGTCTACTGCCATGTAAAGCCTCTGGAATATACTCACACTGGTTGGCTTGAATTCGTATGCTGACTTTGGAGCACTGTTCAGCAGTACCAACCATTCATAGGCATGCAAGTGTCTCCACTCTGTGGAGTATACCCATGAAGTGTTCGTATGGGTGCGTGTAATACAAACTCACAAGCCGCACACTGGTGTGCCAAAACACAAACACATGCCGCACCCAGCCTCGAGTAGACAAACGCAGTCTCTTCCCACAGTGGGGCAGTACATTCAGCAATGCTAGTGAGCCTCAAAAACATAAAACTGAAAGACAAGCCAGGCCCAGAGCTTCATAACTCCCTTTTATAAAGGACCGAAGCAGGCAAAACAATGCCTTAGAAGTCTGGGGAGTGATTACCCTTAGGGGAGGAGCTGGGCTTGGGGAGAGAATGGGAAGGGCTGCCAAGGTACTAATGTTGTTCTGCCCTTTGATCTAAGGGCTGCTTACTGGTAAATCTTTTTCTTTTCTTTTCCTTTGGTACTAAGGTTTAAACAAAGGTCCTTCATACGTTATACCTCAGTGGTACCCTGGGCGTGTGTGTGTGTGTGTGTGTGTATGTGTGTGTGTGTGTGTGTGTGTTCACACACACGTGCACGCACGCACACATGCACAAAAGATAGAGGAGGGAGAAGGAGAGGAGAGGGAGAGAGAAAGGGGGTGGGGAGGCTGACTCCTATCTCAGCCTCCTGAGGAACTGGGTTGCTGTGCCTGTATCACATGGGTGTTTTTAGTTTTTGAAACTGTATCATGCTGCTGAGTTCTGATGGGTTCTCTCCACTGTACTCAGGCTACACTTTAGTAAAAGCATGCAGGTGACAATAACGGAGGAAACATGGTGGGTCATAAAGATTGGCATTGTTCAGTAATGGGGCAGACCACCTCACCCAATGTGTGTCTGCAGGGTTCAAGTGTCAGATGTATTTCTTGCTGTCAGTCACAGGCCCAGGGGTGAGAGCTATCAATGTAATTAATGCAAGCTTCCATTTTTAGGTGAAGAACTTGATACCTAAAGAAGAATTAAGAGCTAGGGTAACACAGAGCTAGGCGACAGGCTCTAAGTTTCCTGTCTCTGTGAATGGGGAGTGTGCAGCCAGTTTTCACCAGATGGGCCTGAGTGGCATGGTGAGGCCAGATGGGTGGGCTGTTCAGTCTGGCACCTTTCTCAAGGGAGGTGGTTCAAGATGGCAGTGGGAGTTTTGGGGGCAATATTTTTTTCTATCCCAGCCTGTCTCGGGCTCCCCAGAATCTCTCCCTCCTCCCTCCTGCCTCCTCTGTTTAAGTCTGTTCACCACTGCACTCTATCACTTTTCCATTTGTGTAGAGCAGCCTTAGTGCCAAAGCCACACAGTGGCTGTAGAAGCTGGAAAATGGAAGGAAACAAATAGGGTAACTGAGATCCAATAAAGCACACTTCCAACTAGTTTGTGGTTTTATTGAAGAATTTGGGACAACAAAACCCTCTACTCTAGGCTTGCACAACCATTGGGCTTTCTGTTTAAGGACAGGTTTGCGCAAAGGGTCTGGAACCCTCCCAAGAAGGATTCATTAACCACTTGCCAACCCTACTAACAAGGATCTCCCAGTACAAGCTACCGGAGATCTCTTTACTCCAGGCATGTATCAACCTGCACAAATACAAGGGTAAGGTACATTATAGAATTCCCAGGCTGATATCAAGGGGGCCAGAGATGGTTTCAGAGAAATTGAGCTGAAGCTAAAAACCAGGGATAACGAATGTGCCTGCATAAGGTTGCTAGAGAATCACCACTGTATTAGAAAACTTCCTGCAGTCTCATGCAGGGAGAAGAGGCAGAGGAAATGGAGTGGGCAGAGCCACGTGCTGACAGAACCTTCCTGGGTGACGAGGAAAACCTCACCAGAGACTTGTAAGGCAGGAAACGCCTGTCACCTAGGAGACAGGATAAAAAGATGCAGGCAGATGCTGCTAAGAATGTTGGTACAGGTTTGAAATTATGTTCTACAGCACTCACTGGCTTAGGCCATCTTTGAAGACCTGTGCTGGTGTAGGTCTGGCTGAAGCCAGAGCTAGATAGATGAGTAAGAGATTCACAGCCCTGCCAGGGACCCAATACTCAAAAACAGACACAATTTGATGTCATTAATATTCTAGAACAAATATCCTAAACTGTTTCTAGGATACATCAGTCCTGCAGAATAGTCTTGTGTGTGTGTGTGTGTGTGTGTGTGTGTATGTATGTCTGTGTGCGTGCACGTGTATGTACATGTGTACATGTAGAGGGTGTTGAATGATCTGAGATGCACCATGTACTGAATCCATTTGGGGAGATGTGGATACTGCTAGCATGCTAAAGGTTCTGAGAAAATCTGCAGTGGGGATGTTAATGGTTTGGGGACAAAATCTAATATTCTAAAATTGTCCTAAAATCTCCATATTTCCTGTAATATCATTCAAATCCCTCAATTTCTCAGCTAGAGAAGTCCAATCTTAAGAAAGACCAAAGGCTTCTTAAAATATGAGAACAGGGTTTCTCTGAGAAGGAAAGTGTGGATATTATATAAGGTCCACCCTGCCCTGATTACTCGTAAAGTTGTCAATGAAGTGATGGCTAGTGTGCTGCCTGACTGAGAAGAACTTAAAGTTCTCAGCAGAGGCATTGGCATTGTAGAGTTGCTTTGGGGGCCCAATCAGGGCCTCTACCCTTACTCCCTCACCTGCTTCCTCTCTCCCAGCTACTTGGGAAAAGGCAAGATACAGAAAAATAGTTAATCCAGGCATGGTGATATATGTCTGCAACCCCAGCCTTCCAGAGGCTCAGGCAGGGGGTCTGTAAGTTTAATGTCAGCTACATTAATGGGCTACATGGGAAGACTCTGTCTCTAAGCAAATAATAAAGGAAACTGGTTTAAGAGCATACACACTGAAGCCAGACCACCTGGGTGTGAATTCGGTGCTGTTTCTCCTTTCTAGTTCCTTAGACAAGTTGTCCAGGTACCATACTTGCAAAGGCAGTGGCCAGCTCAGTAGCCCCCAAGGTGAAGTATGTTCACCTGTTTCCCAGAAGGCTCTAGCATGAAGCAAACATTGTAGGTGCAAGAAACCCTCCCAGGGTGCCCTTTCCCACAACTCCTGGTAGCCCGAAGAATCTCCTATTTGGAGTAAACGACCTGCAAATCCACTTTTCTCATCAGCGTCAGGAAGGGCCCAGTGTTCTTCCTTCCTTTACAATAGGCAGGACTGTTCCAGGTCAGGTTTAGGCTCCACTCCTGGTTTTCGGAGCTGGAAAGCAGCTGCCAAGGAGCTTGGTCCCAGGGACTCCAATGCATCTATTATTAATTTTCTGCAAGCAGCAGTTGGCTTTCCAGACAAGCTCCTGTCTGTAGATGACCATAGCCCTCTCAGAGCGCTCTTGCCCTTAGTACTTCTCACAAGGCCTCATAGGAAACAGCCCTGCATGCCCCTGTGTCCCTGGGAAGGTGGATTGCTGTGTAAACAGTGAATCAAGGGCCCAGGATGCTCATACTGAATCTGACCTACGAGGATAGGATGGCTTGTTTTTTCTTTACACCTCCTGCCTCACACACGGTGGTACACAGGCAGAGCTGTAGAGATCTCCTTGGCAGCAAGAGCCTATACCCTATTAATCAGAGTGCTGTGATGCCACCTACAGTGTGTCATGCGTCCCATCATCTCTCTGTGTGTATTGTCACCAAGAAAGTCTAAGCAGCTCTCTTCCTTGTCTTCCCATCTGCCCTCCCCAATCACTGAACTAAATCAGAACTGCTTCTTTGTGCACCGTGGGGTACACATCCCCTTTTCCAGTCACCATCAAATCTCTCACTTCCCTGTTCAGCCTCTGACTTTGTACCTGGACTACAAGCTCATGAGGACAGGAGCCTGTTCATCTTCTAACATCCTCAGCAATGTGAATCTCCTCCCAGTGATCACTTCAAGAGGGTAACTCACCCACCCCACCTCCTAACCCCACTCCACCCTCTGCCTTCCTCTCTCCTTTGCATCCTCCTTCCTGCCTTCTCCCCTCCCTCATGTCCTATATTTTTCTTAATTACTTAACAAAGGGAGTTAGAGATCACCTAGTCAAACAATTCCCTAGAGGAAACCATAGGCCCACTTAAAATAGGCAAAATATTGAAGCCCAGCCTCTCAGCCCAGCCAGCAGCCCACACTTTATCTAGCCTAACAGGAGAAAAAAAGTGGTTCTTCTTTGATAAAAGATTTAGACAACTTCAATCTATTTTTATAGTCTTCTCTCTCTCCCTCTCCCTCCCTCTCCCTCTTAGAACAAAACTGTGCCAAGTGTCTGACATATGTTCAGCCATATCAAGAAAGGTGTTACCCTCATTTATGGATGCAGAAGATGGCCCCAGTTACCTCAGAAACTTACCCCTGCTGGACACACCAGTGTCTAACAGATCCAGAGTCCATGAGAGTTGCCACACTGCAGTCTCTGCATGGCCACCTCCCACCTCCCAGGGACTAAAGTTCCAACCCAGCATCTCCTCAGACAGCCTTTGAGCCCACTGTAGCTTCAAGTGCCAAAAGTAGACCTTTGGGGTTTAATTGGCACCACTTGTTCATAAGAACAGGCCCTTATTCCTAAGGTTTCCTGGCAGTGCAAGAGCGTGTTGCTCATTAGAGAAGTACCACGTCTGTGCAGCACCAGAGATGAGCCTGCTGCCCTACACAGTGTCCTTTTGGCTAAAATGAAGTTCTCCATGACCTGGAGCACTGAGTTCCCAATCCTGTCCATACAGGTTGGGTCTTCCTTCCCAAATGTCAGAAATTCCTTCCAAGGAAATCCTAGACCACCCAGGAAAGAAGCCAGGCTCAATGCCTCTCATCTAGACTTCTACAGTCTCTAGGCTCCCCTGTGTTCCCAGCACAGGATATTCCGACTTTCACTTTGGGATGAAGCCGGGCTTGTTTTAACAATAATGGAACTGGAATGGAAGACGGAGGATAAACTCTCACCCCAACTCCCTCAGGAAGTTACTAGACAGATAACTTGGCCTCTCTAAGACTGTCTCCATCTTTAAAATGTATATTTGAGATGCTACAATCTCTCCTACCTTGTCAAGGATAACTAAAAAAACTCTAACTTGGGAGTCATGCTTCCTGAACTTAAATCCCAGCTCTGGCCCTGCTAGTGTGCAACATGGAACAAGCTATAGAGTTCTCCCTGACTCCATGTGATTATCTGTATAGAGATGATAGCCATCTGATAGATTTGTTCTTGGGACTGGCAGGTAACTCTAGATGGATGCCCAACCCACAGCCCATTGTTGACTGTAGCTGTTGTCATCATGAATCCACACTGTATGACTCTATACTTTTGTTTGCCAACGCAGATCCACAATCTCCTGGTGGGTAGCTTCTATTCCCTTTCCTTTCACTGCTTCAGGAAATACAGGACAGAAAGCTGTTATAAATCTAGTGATGGTTGGAATGAATGTGTGCAGATCATAATAGCTCCCGAGTATGTTGTACAAGGCAGTGACATATATAGACAATGTTTAGAGAAATAGTGTACAGGTTCCCAAATCACGCCAGTACCAGTGTGTCTCTCAGTTAGAAACCTCCAATCTAGATGATTGGGGTGTTTTTTCCAGTTTGATTCATGCACACAATAGGTGCTACGTCAGTGTTTAGATAGACAAATATATGTATGTATATATGGGTGGATGGATTCATGGATGAATAGATGGATGATGGATGGGTGGGTGAGTAGATGGATGAATCTACTTTACATTTGATTCTTCATTTATCTTAACCACAGTAATGAGTGTGTGTGTGTGTGTGTGTGTGTGTGTGTGTGTGTGTGTGTGTGTGTGTATTTACAGAGAAGGCTCCAGCTATCTTCCTTGCAAGGAGGTAGATGGCCATAGCTGTGTGTTTGCACATTCCCCCATCTTTTAGCATATAAAATCATTTTTCAAGAGCCTTTTCAGCTGTCCACCTTTGAATGCAACAGATATGCATTCTCCATTTCTCCTATGCCTTTCTCCTCCAACAATGAAGGGTTTGTGCTAGGATTACTGCTTGTGGCTGCCTCTTTCCCAAGGCCCCAAAGCCTGGTCTGGCTTTTATCAATGGTACTGATGGAGGAGGGGTCTCAGACAGTTGGATTCAGGGAGTGGTACCTGTGGCCTGGTGCCAGCTGAATATGTCAGGCTAAGATATGTAACTCAGGTCTGCTCTGGATACAAGCAGCGTGGTTACCTGTTATCCAGCTGTTAGCAGCTGTTGTCTTAGAAGTCATCAAGCTGTTTTCCCAGAGTTTGCTGCAGGCCTAGAGGTTGATGGGGATCTGGAGGGGATGGGCTGGCCATGACAAACTAGAATACAGCTATTCTCTGAGTGTGAAGAACCTTATTCCACAGGGCAAAGGGTTGCTCTCACCACTGCCTCTTAGAGCTCCAACTCCCTAATGAGATTAAAATGCCAACATCCTGCCTCTGTGCACACTTGGGAACACATTGGCTTGAGCGGCTTAATGAGCGTTAGTCAGGAATCTAAGTGAGGTCTGGGCAGGCGCCTGGCTGATGCTTTGTTGATTAGAATACTCAATGTGCTGCCCTTTGAAAGCCAGCAATTGTGGGAGACCAGGCTTTGGGCTCCCTTTAGAGAATTCCTTGGTAACCCTACATTCCCACATCTTATAGACCCTTTTATGTGCCCAGTGATCTGGCATGGGGTGGTTGGGACAAGCAAGTCGGTAACAAAGACAAAAACCGGTGGATGTTTTCACAATAGTAAAGAATGGCTTTCAAACCTGGCACCCACCAGAAACACTTGAGGATTGGTCCATCTGTTCCTTGGGAGATATTTCCTTCTCTTTTAGAGATGGGGTCTCATGAGGTCTAAGATGACCTCAAACTTGCTGTACAGCCAAGATGACATTAAACTCCTGATCCCCCCTGCTTCTACCTCCCAAGTTGCTAGAGGTAGGCCTAAGCCACCATGCTCAGGTTATGGTGTACTGGAAATTGAACCTGGGATTATATGCATGCTAAGCGAGCACTCTACCAACTGAGCCACATGCCTAACTCCTTGGATGATACTGTCGTGGTTCTCTTTCTCTAGACTCGGAGACATAGGAATCTATCCGCTTATTAAACATGCTGTGGGGTGCCCATGTCCTGACTGAACCCCAACACTGGGAACTGTTGTTCAGCCATCTTAGTGCCAGAACTGGATTCTTGAACCACAGTGCTGCCACTTTGTAACCTGTACCTCCTTGTACCTGCTGCTTAGCCTCTGGGCCACAGTTTTATCATCTCTAAAATGGGGTTGGGCAAAATGGTAGCACTGCTATAGCAAACAACACAGAAGTTGAAATTGAAAATAGAATTACAACATGATCCAGCAGCTCTGCTTCTGAATGTACCTCTGAGGGAAATAAAAGCAGGACCTCGAGGAGATAATCTGTGCACACTGGTTCCTAGCACCATTCACATATCCAGAGGTAGACCATGTTAAGTGCCTGCTAACAGATGAATGGTCTTGGCAGATCTCTGCCATGGAATGTTATTAAACTTTTAAAAAGTAGGTTTGCATATTTCACCGTGGAAGAAGCTTGAGGACATCATATAAGTGAAGTAAGGTGCATGCCATGAATCCATTCCCACGAGGGACTAAGATAGTCAGATCCATAGGTGGTTGTTGGTGGCTGGAGGGAGGGAGAATGGGGCTTTAATTGTCTCACAAGTTCAAAGTTCCAGCTGTGCAGGTTGCAGGGGTCCTGGTGCAGGATGGGTGTAACGGGAGGGCAACCAACTGTATCTTAGTGCCAGAGCTGGACCCTTGCAAACTACTAACAAAGTAAATTGTATGCTCTAGAGGAGTGTCTCTGCCTCCCATCTTGCTGGAGGAGAGCTGGGATTAGGGATGTGAGTCTTTTAAACTTTTTAATTTATTTTACGTATGTGTATGTGAGTGTTTTGCTTCCATGTATTTCTGGGCACCACATGCTTACCTGCTGCCTGGGGAGACTGAACAAGAGTGTCAGAACTCCTGACACTGACTTTGAGCTGCCGCATGGGTGCTGAGCACCAAAATAGCTTCTCTGATAGAGTAGTCAGTGCTCTTACCTTCTGAGCTATCTCTCCAGCCCCCACATCTAGATTTTTATGAGTTCCAGGAATCAAACTCAGGTTCGCCAGACTTGCATAACAAGTGCCTCTACCAGATAAACCACCTCACAAACCCCATAGTTTAATTTTTTTTAAGTTTGACATACAATATCTGCCCTCCAGAATCGCCTTAAGGAAAATGTCCACTAGCATCTGCAAATGGCTTAGCACAGCTTCTGACACAGCATCTTTATATAAGCACCCCTTTCTCTTCTCTCCACCTTTTGTCAGGTACTTTCAAAAGCATTTTTTAACCTAGGGTCTTTATATGTATGTCTTGTTTGTTTGTTTTTCAAGACAGGGTTTCTCTGTGTAGCCTTGGTTGGCCTGGAGCTTACTCTATAGACCAGGCTGGCCTTGAACTCAGAAATCCACCTGCGTCTGCCTTGCAAGTGCTGCACCACCACTGCCCTGCTATATGTTTGTTCTTATCTCCAGGGATGAGTCTAGAGGGAGCAAAGAAGGGGCCACAAGTTTGTGGAGAAATTGCACAAATATTTTTGTGGGAGTTTGAATATAATTGGCTTCATAGGCCCAGAGGGAGTGGCACTATTAGGAGCTGAGGCCTGAGAGAAGAAGTGCATCACTATGGAGGCAGGCTTTGAGATCTCCTATGCTCAAGCCATGCCCAATGTCGCACACAGTCTCCTGCTGCCTTCAGATCAAGATGTAGAACTCTAGCTCCTTCTTTAGCACCATGCCATCATGACAATTATGAGCTAAACCTCTGAACCTGTAAGACAGCCCCAGGGAAATGTTTTCCTTATAAGAGTTGCTATGGTCATGATGTCTCTTTACAGCAACAAAACTCTAAGATAACTGGCATCCCTATCTGAGGTTTAAGTTCAGAGATGTCTCATAGTCACAAAATTAAGGCAAGGCCCATCAAGGCTTGCCTCAACTCACCTTTCTGAGTAGCTTTTAGCCTGCAGATGGCTAAGAAATGTGGCTTCCATTCTTCGGAGGGAACCTGTAAAAAATCACGCTTGCACATTGACTTTCATTTGAGGAGGCGGGAAAGTTCACTGAGCATCTTCCCAGGAGTCCTTTGGGGAAATGAATTCTTGATTAAGCCAAAGTCTTGTCTGGCTTTCACCATACAAACACACTTCATGTCCATGCTTCTATTAGGCCAGGCCCAGTGGTATTCACAGCATCAAAAAACATTAACTTGCCAGGTGGCGGTGGCGGCGGCGCACACCTTTAATCCCAGCACTTGGGAGGCAGAGGCAGTTGGATTTCTGAGTTCGAGGCCAGCCTGGTCTACAGAGTGAGTTCCAGGACAGCCAGGACTACATGGAGAAACCCTGTCTTGGAAAAACAAAAGGGGTGGGGGGAAACATCAACCTATCCAAGAGACTGGGATTGTCTGACACTCAAGAGGCTGCAAATCAGCCTTGAAAAGAGCCACCTGCCTATTTAGCAGGAAAGATGGATGCCCCTCAGGTCCAAAGGAATGTTCCTTTCCCGCACAGCATGTCTAGTGTGTGCCTGGGTCTACAATAAAGAGAGCTGATGAAGGGGAAAATCATGTGGGAACTCTGTGGTCAGAACCCCAAGGGTGTGGCTCCTGCCAAAGTCAACCATAAGACTGGGCTTTTGTTTCAATGAATGAATTAAATTGGACAGCAAATTGAATAGCTGCATTTTCCATATTATCATAGCAAATTGAGTAGTTATCTTCTTGGATAGCTAAGTAAAGATGGTGGTGGTGGTGGTGGTGGTGGTGGTAGTGGTGGTGGTGGTGGTGGTGGTGATGATGATGATGATGACGATTGTGGTGGCAACAATATAAAAGACAACTTGAATAGCTGAAGTGGAGAGAAAACTGGGTCCCCCCCCTCAGAAATGTTTTAATTGTACTTACCATAAGCATGACCTATGCTAATCACGTTAAACATGTTGCCCTATTTTTCTATAAATAGAGAGTTGTTGTTTCTATTTTGTCAATATGGAAGTCTGAGGCCAGGTGGCTGGTGTGTCTAAGGTTAATGCTGCCTAGAAATGGAACACGAGGTCTACCTGGCCCCAGACTCTATGGTGTAGACTTACTGTGTCATGAATAAAATCACAGCTAATTCCGCATCTTTAGAAACATGTGCTTGCTTTACAGGAGGTGTCATTTAAGAAGTAACTCTCACCTAGTATGTTTTACATAAAGCCCTGATTGTGAAGAGTCACTTGGGGGAGAGCAATTCAGGCACAGTTTAACCCATCGGCGTGGTGGCAGTACTGTCACAGCACTGCCACCGTGTTAGGTGAAATATGAGTAACATGGCACCACCCCTTCAATAGCTCTTAGTTGTTAAATGAGCAGAAGGTGGTGCTGGGGTCCCACAGTCTCAGCTTCGCCATGTACCAGCCACTGTGAGCTCAAGCAAGCAATTTAACAGATCTTTTGTTGTTGTTTTGAGACAGCGTTTCTCTGTGCAAGCCTAACTGTCCTGGAGCTCATTTTATACACCAGCCTGGCCTTGAACTCAGACACTTCTGGAATTATAGGAGGGCACCAACACAGCCTGCACTGCCTCACATTTCTGAGCGTCAGTGAATGCCTGTAACAAACAGAGGTGTACATTCAATGTATGTCGTGTATGTTCTGATCCCACAATGCCACAGAGTACGCGAGGAATTTACTCTGCCCACCCAACAATCAAGTGAGAACACCCCGAGACTTCCTGTCTAACAACTCTGGTTAAGCCTTAACCTTTAAGGTAGCAGGTTGATATGTTATCATAGTTATATTGGCTGGGGTCAAGCTATTATTGTGACCCTAGGTTATAGAAAATACCACTAAATTCTGCTTTTGCAGTGGCATTGTTCTCAGGGTGAAGAAATCTAGAATTCTAGAGCTAAGCTAGCCCTGGAGATCATACAGCAATATCCACAGCAAGGAGCTTGGCCCCTAAGGGATAGGTAAAACTGCTGACTGATACAAAGAACAGGACCTATCAGTGCCCTCTCCTTGGCCCAAAAGAGATAGTGTCTGACACCAGTGGGGAACCAACCTCCCCCCTTCCCCTGTTTCAGATGCCCAGAAGCCCCCCTGGAACAAAGGCCGTTAGCATTCATGTCTGCAATTCAAGAAAAAGATGAGGACTACAGATAATGGCTCAAGAGTCCCTGTAGAATCCCCTAGGGAAGGGGAAACACGCAGGGGGTGGAGGGAAGAGATGGAAATTGCTGCAGAGTTAGGAGAAATGAAGATCTATCCAACCTTCCCTGTAATAGCGAAAGAATGAAAGAAAGAATTCCTAAGTATAGGCAGGAAAAAGTGGTTTCTGCTTGTTTGAGAGTTGGGGAAAGGAGGTAAAAAAAAATGACTCAGAGTTGACCAAATCCAAGCCCTTCCCTACCCCTGTCCTTGCCAGCCCCGTTGTGCAAGTTCCTGCTTATGTGTATTTTAACTCAGTCTCTACGATGACAAACTCACAGGGTATTGCAATTTTCTACTTACGTGTCAACAGTGGCTTCTGGTTTGCATCATCCACTATCTACTTTTCCCCCCTGCTCTGTACCGAAGAGTGGTCCCCTCACCCTCTCATCCTTCTGTGGTTTTCCTCATAGGACTGCCCAGCAGAGACAGTCATTTATTTATTACCCATCTCCGCTTTCAGCATCTACGTTTCACAGTGCAGGGACAGGGGTTCTTGCTTGAGTCCCTTTTGACCTAGAACTTAGAAGAAGACTCAGTAAACACTTACGACATATCTCCTGTTCCCTCCTTCACAACCCCAGACTGAGTGTCCCTAGTCTCCCTTGATGCTGAACACAGAGTCTAATTTCCTAATTATCCTTGCCAGAGCCTCAGACACCCATTAGACACAGCAATCCAAAGGGTGTGGCTAAAGAATTGCATGGATAAAGATACTGATAATCAGAACCAATTACCTAAAATTGTGGCGTGTGGTGCTCAATAAAACTGTGCCAGGTTTTGTGGGTTTTTTTTTTTTTAACAACGTAGGAAAGCCAAACAGAGGCCTCCACCAATCCTGTTTGCTTCTGGGTACAGGCCCTGTGCAACTTCACTCATCACACACCACGCACGAAGCCGGACCTGGTGATGAGGACCAGACCTTAGAAGACTATAAATACCAGATACTGGATTTATGGTTCATCATGTAAAAACTAAGGAACTACAGAAGGATTTTGAACAGGGGTGACATTTCAAGTTTATCTCACTGTTTCCTGACTGTAGGTCATAAGCGCTATGGAAAGTATGTACAAGTACAGAAAGGCAGAAAGCCTGGTTAATCTCCTCCTCCCTCTCGCCCTGCAGGCACCCAACCCCGCAGGAACCAGCAAGCACTTGGTTAACATCCTTCATCTCCCCAAGTTCATGTTTTTCCAAGTCTCATAGTTAGGCCGGTACTTCTTCAGCCGTAGCACTGGGTTTTGCTTTCTTCAAGAGACATTTTAAGAAGTGGAGAAGGAGCTTCGTTTAGGGATCCTTGGCCTGAAAGTGAGCTTGTGGAGAGGTAGGGAGGACCATTCTTAGGGTTGCCAGTAAGGCATCGAAGTGGACGTTGGAGTGGGGTCTGGAGTTCCTAATGGGTGGTAGTGGAGAAATAGACAGGGAGCTGGCACAACGGAGACAAGCTACCTTACCTTCCATGAAATCCTTTCTTCTGGAAAGACCTTCCAGGATTGGGCGAGCCTTTGGGAGGATCTGCAGGTGGCCCCAGGTATTAGGAATCCTCGCTCCTATATTCTCCTTTCTCTCTGTCCTTCTAAGGTTGAGTCTGTTGCTCCTGCCTAGGGCTCAGGTTTTGCATTCGAAGCAGCCTGGGGTATGGCCATGAGGATAGTAATCCACCAGAGAGCATGTGTGCAGGGTCAGGCTTCCCGCCATGGGCGGCGCACACTTCAGGGTTCAGATTTGCACATTTTCTTGGTAATCCCCAGTGCCTGGGCTGGCAAAGGAGAGAGTTAACATTGTCATCGGATCCTTAATTGTGCGTTTCATGAATTTTCATGTTTCCGCTTGCAAGCTTAATGTTGCTTTCTCTGTGAGTTCTTTATACTCGAGCATAAGAGACTTGTAATTACAGAGTGTTGTGGATTGCAGAGGGTGATTAAAATGGATTTCATGAAATCTGAGATTCAACCCCCACAAACCCCCCTCCTCTCTCAGCACACACACACACACACACACACACACACACACACACACACACACACACTTACTTCCATTGGGCAGGGGAGTAAGTCAGAATCCCATGACATCCAGAGAACTGGGATAGGAAGGCTATGAATTTTCTTTATGTTTTTCCTCCCTGAATCTTGGATCTGCTCCAAGACAGCCCTCCCCACCTCTCCCTCCTCCTCCCTTCCTTCTCCAACTCCTCCATTTCCTGAAAGGAGTCCAGCTCCATCCCTGACCCCCAGCCAGCTCTGACCACCCGCCCCCCAGGGCCCTCTGCTGCCTCTCCAAGAGACAGTGAGACAGAGTAGGTTTGTTTGTCTTTGCTTGAGTGCAGTTGAGCTTTCTCATCACAGTCATGGTCAGCCTCCGTCCCTGTCACTTTGAATAAGGCCTGAAGATGCTGAAGCCAGTGAGGGGTAAGGATTCCCATTTCGTGTGTCTCTCTTCCTAGGACAATTTGGTACCTGTAGACCTGAGCTATGGTCCTCTTAACCTTAGTCTAAATCAGGAATGGGTTGTTTGGCTTATGAGCTGGGAGAGGTGGCTGGAAGGCTTCCTTGAGGAGGCAGACTTTGTCTTGAATAAAGGGGAAGAGGAGCTGGGTTTCGAGGGAAGGGGAGCAGAGCAGTAGGAAGCCCAGCACAGCCAAGCTGGAAGATGATCACCCGGGAGCCCCTGGCCTGCCTCTTCAGGCTTGTGTTGGAAGGACATATAAGTACTTCTGTGTAAAAGGACAACTGTTGCCACAGCAGGCTTGAACCACACTGGACAGAAGTGAAGTGCACCAAATTAACCCTCTCAGCTCTGTGCCTATGAGCGGTAAACAACCTGCCCCATGTTGTGTGGCAGCCCTGGAGCAGAGCGAAGCCAGATCTTTCCGTGTCTCTGTCTGTGTCCTTCTCATGGCACATGACCCATGTAGGGGGCAGTATCCCTAGCCACTTGGGCTGCACTGTTGTGTGGGCTGATAGGACACTGTTACCAGCAGAGCACAGGATCCAGGGAAGTATGCATGGATCTCTACAAACTCTGCCCAGGTCAGGTTGTGGTCCATTCTCTAGAATCTTATTGAGACTCCAGCCTGGGTTCTTGAGTCAAGATTCAGAATGATTAGATGAAATCTGAGAGAGGGAGGGGCCAGCTTGGCACACAGGCTAAGAAATGGCTATTCCTCACAGCAAGTAAAAGCAGGGTAGGGCTTTTGAAACCACGGAGCTAGTTCTTGGATCCCATGCCCTGGTTCCAGTGGCATCCCTTCAAAAGCAGACACCTTCCCAGGTATTACTCAGATTGGGACCCTTTCTGAAGCTCATGGTTCTTTAACTGTGATCTTGGACCGTGCCTGAAGTGTACATCCTCACCAGCCTGCCTGTATCTGTGAGGTGTGCTCTGACAGCAGGTGCTGATAGCAGGTGAGAAGGGATCCTCCGTGGAGGTTGCAGAAGAGAGGGTCTTCTCTAAAACTGGATGGGCCTTGTGCTGGGGTGAAGATGATGGAGGCAGACAAGGTGTCCTGGTAGCAGAGATGGTGGAGGCTGTATTTTTAACAGAGGTAATTAGGGAGGACTTCTAGAAAATGAGACATTTAAAGTAGACCTCCAAGAATAGGAACTCAGCAGCAAGAAATATCATCTGGCCTCAGACAATGGGAGGAAAGAAAGCAGTAGCAAGAATAGCTGTGCTGGTGTTAACAGAAGGCCATCCACAGATGTACCTTTGGGCATCTCCATTTACAGATGAGATAACTAAGCATAACTGGCTCAGAATTTTTCAGAGTCACACAGCTTATATATAGCAGAAGTAGGCTTCAGAACCAACAGTTCTTTCTCTCTAACCCATTCTCCTTCTAAACACTGAGCTAACCATCTCTGGCATGCAAGCCCTGGCTCAGGCATTTCCCAAGCATGTATTTATTAAGCTGTCTTAGCCCCTCTGCATTCATATGTGGGAAAAGATGTTCTGACGGGCTGGGCTGGGTATCAAACTTCTGCCTGCCTGCTATCCTAAGCTCTCTCCCCTCTATGGCCATAACAGAGTTTGCGTTGCATGTTTCCTCAGTCTTTTGTACAGTGTTATATGCTAGAAGGCATCCTGAGCTTGTTCTCTGGGTATTACCAAGGGATTATTGCTCCAGAGGTCTCCTCCAGCCAGGGTGGTTCCTTTGCTGGAACTCCCTCTCTCCCTATGGGAGTCCCTGTGCTTGCAGCAATCCGGCCAATGGCTCTAAGCCTGCCAACAGGGCTTCCGGGTGCTTGTCCTTGGCCAAAGTTATTGGCAAGCTCTATTGATACATTTAAACACAAGAAGTGAAATAAGTACTAAGTGATAATTCTCTGCTTCCATAGAAGTGCCTTCAGCTCAGAACCTTAGCAGCACACTGTGGCAGTGTTAACATCCCTCTGTAGGCAGATAAGCTTTGCAAAGGAACCTACAAATGTATGCAAAGTGACTCTGAATACCTGGCTTCATAAAACCTAGGAGACCAGATTACCCAGAGCCTGCTGAAACCCAGGGTGTATTTGTGAGTCTGTGTTTAGGTGAGAAGAGGAAGGTGGGAGAGAGAGGAGATGGGAGGGAAGGGAAAGGGAGGGGACGGGAAGGGAGAGAGGAGAGAAGAGGGGAGGAGAGGAGAGAGGAGAGAGGAGAGAGGAGAGAGGAGAAGAGAAGAGAAGAGAAGAGAAGAGAAGAGAAGAGAAGAGAAGAGAAGAGAAGAGGAGCCTAGGAGCAGAGTTAGAACCCATGGCTTCTTGGGTGAATACAGGCACCAGGTGTGGACCTGCCTGTGCAGGAGTATTGTTCTGTCTGCCAGGCACATGGGGCAGCACCTTTGCACCTGAGCAACTGAAAGACAACAAAGGCTTGATTCTACTTTAATTGCATTAGAAATACTCCATTAGTGTATGTGGGAGGTGGGTCCCCACTGGGATGCATAGGTTGTCTTCTATCTTACTAATGATATTCCTTTGAGCGTTGATAAAGATATTGTGTTGGTTAGCACAGTCCAGGAAAACAGAGCCAACAGAAGATTCTCACGGGTACTTACCTATATCCATATGTTTATAATCTAATACCTACATATGCATACAGGCTTCTTGTGGGGAATCAGCATACATGCCTGTGCGGCTATGGAATATGAAGTCCACAGGCAGACAGCAGGCTGGAGATTCTGTCAGGAACTACTGCTGTGATCTTAAGATTAAACTTTCTTTCTGAGAAACCAGAAAGAGGCCTGCTTCTCTTTCTGCTCCTTGCTCCTGCGGCCTAAAACTGATTAGAAGGAGCCACCCAGATTCTCAAGGTTCATCTCTCTTTCTTGAAGCTGATTACAGAGGTCTGCTAGACCCATGTAGCCCCTTCAAAGGGAGCCTTGATATAAACTCTGACTTCATTTCCATCTCCTATCCATGTTCACACAAATCTAGCTTCAATTGTGGCTTCTGATTTCTCCCATTGCCATCTCCCCTTGGTCATAGGAACATTGTTGAGAGATATTTCAAGATTGTGTGAATGTGCTATTCTTTGTCGAACCCCTCCCACCTGCATCAAGCATCCATTGCTGGTTTTTCCTGAAAGGAAGTGGTATGGCCTGTGACCATTATGTAAAGAGCTTTCCCTTGGAGAAAAAGTTTGGAAACTGTCTACCCATGACAGCTCTGCCCTGTGGCCTGGTCATGTTCCTATCCAGGACCGCTTGTTCACACAAGGTAGCCTGACTTGTGCAACTGGGTACAACATTCATTGTATGCAATAACATGTGTAAAAATACTGTGCATAAGGAAGGCGCCTATACATGTGTGTGGCTCAGAGAGCCTTATATAGACTTATGCAGGCTTTCGTCATGGCTAACTAAGTGCATCTTCAATTAGGAAAACACTTATCTTTGTCTTCCTCCCCATCAAAGTGACGATGCAATGAATGCATTTAGATAAAGACCTTAGACAGCAGCTGGCAAGGGTAGAGCAAGGATTTGGGTCTTACTTGCTAAATAAAAAAGAACATTCTAGATATCTGTTCTTTGGTTAAAGAGTTGTTGCTGTCCTTGCAGCCACCCAAAATGATAGCATTAATTATATGCTATTTATTTATTTATTTATTTATTTATTTATTAGGAAACACTGCCATTTATTGTCACTCTGCCTATACCCGAGCTTACTGCACCACCTCTCTGCAGAGTCCCTAGCCTGCTATGGTAGAAATAACAGAAGGAAGGCAGGATGCCAGGGGTATGAGCTCCTGTCCCAGCCCTTCCATGGTCCTGTGCTGTGTGTGATCTTAATTAAGTTTTAGCCCTCTCTGAACTTCAGTTTTCCCTTCTGCAAAGTAGGAGGGTTGGACCAGCTAACACTTAACCTAAGTGCTGGATATAAATGCCCCACCAAGTAGCTTTAGTTCAGAGATAGTTAGGCCAACTAAACTGTCCAGCACCTACTTCCTTCTGTGTATTCCTCATAGGAAGCTCCATTGGGTCCCCAGCATAGCCTTATCCTGGATATGTTAGAGAGATGTCCCACCAATGCTCTGAAATGCTGGATGACTGTTGGTTCTCCTACTGGGAAGGGGTATAGCTGGGACTCAAGCCTGGAGCTGCCCATCCCAAATATTCTTTCTTTTGAGCTGGCTTCCACCACAATCAGTACCTGAGTGGTGGAATTTAGAAAACACCAGGCTTAGTATCTAGAAAGCCCCAACCCTCCCAGCCTGAACTCTCTGGGCCTCACAGGTACAACCATCCTGCTTGAGCTCTTACCGATTCTGTGACTTAGGGAAAATCACTTAGCTTTCTTATGCCTCAGTTTCCAGGTCTCTAAAAGGCAGCTATTTCACACAGTCATAATGAGACAAGACTTGAAGAGAGCCCTGAAAAATATTAGCACACGCACTAGGATTTAGGTAAACTGAGCTAAATAGTCCCACTGGGCCAGCCTCCCAAGCCTGCTGTTAAAACAGATGTGACAAGCCATGGAAAGTATATTATAGATTGTGGTGTGCTGTTTATATATGAAGGCTCAGGATTCTAAGACCTGACCCTGGAAAAGCAGTTGAGGGCAAAGGTAACAGGAGCCCTGGGGGAAGGTGACCCTGTTGATTCCACACATTTTTTTTGTTCCTGAGTTCTCAAATGCAGTTCCACACCCCCACACACACAAGCCCCCTTCAGTCAGGCTAGATCTCTTAGGGGAAACAGGTAACATGAGTCTGTAAACTTTCAGCTCAACTCCATTACAAGGAAGTGGTAACCGGAAATGGGAATTCCCAATGAAACCAAATTATATGCATTGGCTTTACACCAGCAATTAAGTATGTTGATGGGAAGAAAGCAGTGATTTTCCTCTTTTGAAGTAGAGTTGGGGTTAAGGCTGTACACACCTGTGTTGTATTAAGTTGTGGGATCAGTAGGTATAATTACAGAATTTAATTATAAAGTGTGTCTTACTGACATGTGTATGCATGGATATACATATTGTAAGTGCTTTCAAGATAGTTTATTTGAAACAAAATCATGGAAAGTTAGCTTCTCACTGAAAGGTTCATGGTGGGTCTTCCTGAGTAGGGAGGAGCCCAGAAAGTCTTTATTCTGAGTTCTTTGAGTAAGAAAATACCCCACTGTGTGTCCCTCCCTCCTTCTCTTCCTCCCCTTTTCTTTCTCCTTCCCCCTTCTCCTTCCCTGATGGTCCTCCTCTACCCCCTCCCAGAAGTACTGAACATCAAACCCAAGCCTCCTACTCTGTATGTAAATGCTCTAGTCTTGAACTTGGATGCTTACAAGACAACTATTTCTTTAGAGAAACTTCCAGTCCTTTTAGGAATGACAGGCAATAAATAATCAGACGATTAGTTCCAAATGCTACTACCTGCTAGGAAGAAATGGTGCAGTTACTTTGAGAAGAACCAGGGAAGGGTGGGGTGGTGATAAGACAGACTTCATCCAGAATGTTGAGGGCGGTGGGGGTGGGGCACTGGGGTCTTATCTGTAAGACCAGAAAGAGGCTTTCAGGTAGAATGTGGGATGGAGAGTCCTAGGAAGAAGGGAAACCAATTGGGCAGTGGTGGCACAGCCTGGGGCTTTGGGGTGGGGTGTTGCTCTGGTCTTCTAGAGCTCGGCCTCTTCTGTCTCTTTGAAAGTATGCACTGCTAGGACTAGCGGTGATAGATCCCACCATCTTCCCCAGCTGCCCTAGAAACCACAACAGGGTTACTGGCTTTGAAGTCTCTGAATGCTCAAGTCTTTCCCTGTCTCAGGCAGCTCCCCTCTTGCTAGAATTCTTGACCTTCTGTGGAGTCCTAGGCTGCCATTTAGCCTTTCCTAGAGAAGCCCTGCAAAGCTAGAGATATGGCTTTGCACACTCCAGGCCCTGGGTTCAAGCCCCAGTACCACAGAACATAAAGGTAAAATAGCTCTCTCCTAGCCCACATCCACTTACACTTTGTGACTTGCTTCTTGTCCTGCATGGGTCTAACCTGCCCTATCTAGGGAGTGGATAGAGGCCTCAAGAAAAGGCAGGAAGGACAGGGACCCCAGGAAAGTCTCCTTTCACCAATAGGGGGAGTAGGGATATTTACTTGCTTGTTTGTCTAGATCTTATCTATTTTTATTTTATACATGTATGTATACATGCCATGTGTATGTAGTGCCTGTGGTGACCAGAAGAGTGCAATGGTGCCCCTGGAAGTAAAGTTACAAATAGTTGGGAGCCACCATGTGGCTCTGGGAACAAAACCTGGATCCTCTACAAGAGCTTCAAATGCTCTTAACTTCTCCATTGTTTGCTGGGAGTGCTTGAACTAAATACTTTTGTTCAGTCTCATACCTCTGGAGGCACTGGGAAGAGTTTCCTCAATAGACTGACCCCAAAAACAACATCACTGACTGTCATCATGTGGACTTCTAAACTATAGAAGGTCGTTTTTTGTACAGATAGTTACTGGGCATTTGCTATGTGACAGAGTATCCTAGGCACAGGAATGATGTGGACAAATTCCCTGAGCTTGGAGTACTGTTCAGGACAAGTCTTGTCCCAGCCCTATACCTGATTTTGATCCTGTATTTGCCATTATTATATGCAATAAAGGTTAGAGTGTGCATAATATTAGGTAATAAGTATGGAAGTGCTTGGAATAGCAGACTGAAGCCTGGCTGACTTTCCTTGTAAGCCATTCTACAATCCCAGAAAGGGGCTGGAGCATCGGGTAAGCACACCTGTAGTTCTTCCATCATACCACTAGATGTCAGTGGTGTTCAGGAGGGGAGGAGGACACATGAGGATGACCTTTTAGCCAGGTCGCGGAGAATGCAAAATAAAGACTTCTATATACTAGATGCTGTCCTGTATGCAGGGAATTTCTCATATCATTTGATGCTTACAGAGGCCCTGTGATTTGCATATTCCTATCCCTAATTTACAGTTGAGCAAAAGAGTGCTCAAAGAAAGAGCTGCTGCTGCTGCTAATGTTAGTCAACTTTCTATTTGAAGCCACCAGACAAAGATTGCCTTAGAAGCAAGTGTTCAGCCAGACAGTCCTTGACTGCTGGAAACCCACTGTGAACAGTGTCTCCCCATACATGGGCAGCAAATGACTGCGCAGATGTATAAGGACAAAAACTTCCATGGATGTCTGAGTAGAGTGCAATACAGGTGCTCATTAGCCAGACAGAAAGGTACGGCGGCTGACAAAAGCATGCAGAGGCAGCTGGGCTGTCTACAGCTCTTGTTAGGTATGTTAGAAACCATAAACACTATTGGTGGCTTGGGCTTGACATGAGGAATATAAAAAGGTCTCAGTGAACCTGGCCTTAAATGAGCATATAGATTGATGTGCAGTATGTCATCCCTAAATAGCTAAGATCCAACAATGCCCAGCATGGCAAGATGTTCCAAGGGTGTAGTAGTGGCACTTATAGCCTGGGGGTAACCAACAGCCATCCAATTGTACCTAAGACCTACTCAGTAAGAGGCCATCATGGCTGGTACTGTAAATGTAACCGACTGTCCATGGCTTGTGATGTCATAGACCCTAGAGGAAAACAGTACCAACCAGTATAACTTTAAACTATATTCTAAATGCCCACAGACAAGTAAAGCTCTCAACCCTCATCAAAGAATCTTCTTTTTGCCAAAAAATATTATAGAAATTCCAAACTGGTCAAAATGTAAGAAAAACTGACTATGGAGTACCCAGCTCCAGTTTATACATCCACAGCACAACCCCAAACCTAATTCTCAAGAAACATCGCAAAAATAGAGACAGAAAAATTACTAAAAACTGAAAGGCCCGGACATCTGATAATGACAGAGAAGCTGAGCCCATAAAATCCCCAAAATGTGGTTGCTTAAATAAGATCTGCACAACTACACCAGCTTACATGCCAGCGTGAAATCTCACAAGGCCTAGAAGAAGAGCTATAGGTAACTAATAGCTACTGAGACGAGAATTATTATTTCCCGTAGACTAGGCCAGCCCTCTAATAGGTTTGGCCCTCCAAACCCAAGTGGTCAGCCTTAAACACGTCCATAGCAGTGACTCTAAATGGGCTCAGTAGAATGGATTGATAATATAATAGACATTGTTTTACATTATATAATAATTAAAGAAAAGGAGTTCATGAATTTGAGATGGAACTGAGCATACAAGAGGAATTGGAAAAGGAGAAGTAGAGGCTCTCATCTACAAATTATAAAAAGAGATGGAGTCCAGATCTTCCCTAAGCAGTGCCTGAAAGTTGCTGAAAGTTAAAGAAAAGAGTAGGGGAAGATTCAAGGTCAAAGTCGGACAAAGACAGACTGCGTGTAGTAACTGATGATAACTCCAGTCCATCAGTAGGCCCTTGGGAGCTGGGGAGATGGCTCAGCTGTTAAGAGCACACATTGGCCTTACAAAGCACCTGACTTTGATTCTCAACACCTATGTGGGGCAGTCCACAACTACCTATACCTGCAGCTCCAGGGGGCTTGGATGTCCTCTCTGGCCTCCTCAGGTACCCTCACATATATCCAGAACATGGTGCGTGTGCACATATGTGTGTGTACGCGCGCGCGCGCACACACACACACACACCACACACACGAAATTAAAAATAAAACAAATGATGACCTCATCCTTCTCAAGAGAGGACATGGCAAAGGCAAGAAGGACACTAAGTCCATAGACCTGCAGTTCAGACCCTGGACCATGTCAAGGCAGGGAGAATGACGTGAAGACTGGAGCACGCCACAAAAGTTTGTAGGGAGGCTTTGCAAAGGACAGAAGGAACAGACTAGGCCTGATTCCATGGAGGAAAATTCCAGGAGCCTTTCCTTAAGTTGAGCCCCACCCAACAGCTAGCCCAGGTGATACCTGAAGCAAACCGATGACTTTGGAGATGACTGGGCAATGAGGTCACATAAACAGAGGGAGGGAAGGCTCAAGGGGACCTGATGGCAAAATGTCTGTGATGTCCAGGAAACCTGTTAGCTACAAGGAAGCAGGTTTGGGCATGGCAGAATAAATGGTTACATTTGTCCCTGTTGAACCATTTATAAGGCCATTTCTACATGTAACATCTCGTTTGAGGTCAGCTAGCATAGAGTTGAAGGAGCTCTTTCTGTTCTTACTTGAAAGAGGAGTAAAGCCAACGTTAGTGCTCTTTCATTACCGCAGGTTTAGGTGCTGGGGTGAAAATTCTGGTTTTTCTAGTTGCTATGCTATATCACTTTCACAGCGATGATGTCCCAGAATGGTGATAAAGTTGCTGTTGTTTATGACTCTGAGGCCAGGCTTGTTGGTCTGTTTTGCACGTGGAAGCCCTGAGCCTCTACAAGGCCCGTCAGATGCCTACCGTAACAGAGAATGTATCTAGGAGAGAGGGGACCAAGGGCAAACTGACATGTGCGTCTGCTCGTCAAGTGCTCTTTATGCTCCTCTTCTTTGTGGGAGTGGGTGTGCCCCTGTTCCTGGAGGGTGGGAGCCTATTCTGATGGCCTGCCGCCAGCTTTTCTTTAGGATGAGTCTTCCTTAGGCAAGTGCTTGGGAGGAGCCATCTACAGCTAAGGGCCCGCTTTGGAAGGCAAGTTCTCTGACTCATGCTGAGTAAAGTCTGTGCACAAGCAGGTGCCTGACTGGGAGCACATTTCTAGGGCTTAATGAGCATCTGTGAGGGGAGGAGACAGGAGGGTCCTGGGGGCAGAGCTTGGCGATCTGCTGGGAGGAGGGGGAAGCTGAAGAAATAAGCCTGCACTGGGAGTGATATGATCACATGGTGTCTATGAAAGATGACTATCACTGGCCAGGAGATGGAATGGAGGCAACACAGGAGACCCAGGATGATGATGTGGAAGGCAGCAGATAATGCTACTTGGGCAGGCCACTGCAAAGCAGCAGATAGCCCCGAGGACAGAAGATCCTGTGAGTTGAGAACTATGTCTGTACCTGCTATTGCTGAGTCCTCCCTCGCACCCTTCACCAGCTGTGGGAAGGGCATTTCCCTCCTCGACAACTGTTTATGCTGCCTGTGTAGGGGAGCTTGGCCCACTGTCACAATTTATAGTTATCTGTATGTTTTTGTGTTATTGTCTTGAGGTCTGTTGACTCCCAGTTCCAAGTCAAGTGGTGTTCATTCTTCAAGGCTTCTGACCTGGTTCCATGTCCGGGTTCTAAGAAGTATCTGTGAATTTGAGCACCGTGGGAAGTCAGTGGCTAAGAAATATCATCACCTGGGTCCCCATGGTGGCTGGCCACTGATATCCAGGTGATTCTCATGCTCACTGTTTGGTACCATATCGACGGGGCCACCCAGTTTATTGTTTGGTCTCCCCTTGACGTATAGTGCAAGATGCTGCTTGTAAATGGTTTTTAGGATTCCTTTGTTCTAGTTTGAAGGGTTGGGGGACCTGGCTTTTTGTAAGATTAAAAAAATGGGGGAAATTTTATTTTCCAAATATATGTTCTGGAAGAAGAAATCTGGGCTTTAAGTATCTATCTGTTCAGGCCACAGAGAGGGTGGATAGCTGACTAGAGTTCCTTTGGAAAGCCAGAGAAGAAGCCACAGTATAAAGTGCAAGGGATTTGGGGTTGTCTGGGCTTTGAGAAGCAGAGACTTTGAGAGCTGATAAGAGTCCCTCACTGGCCTTACAACAGAGGAGGGAGCAGCTCTGCCTGGTAAACTCGTTGGACCAGAAGAAAGGAAACGGGGCCCATGGGCACCATGTCTCCACCCTGCCCTCTGTGCCAGCTGTGCAGAACTAGTATCTGCCTCTGGCAAGTCAGCTTGCCTCTGTTTCCCTATCTGTAAATTGTAGATAACAGAGTCCTCTCTTGGGGGCTGCTGGGAGGACTTGGTGTAATGATAAAGATGAAAGCTACTTCTCTAGTTAACATGAGTTTAATGAATAGTGTAGTAATTGCTATTATGTGATGCACCATTGAAATATTTTTTAAAAAACATAACAATTAGAACTTTAATATAAAGAACTCGCAAATAAAATTCACTCTGTGAGATTAGCCAGGCCCAAAGTCTATACACTGAAATCTTACTAATCATATCCAGGGCCAAATTAAGTGTGTGTGTGTGTGTGTGTGTGTGTGTGTGTGTGTGTGTGTACTCGCACAAGAACTGGTCTTCCAAGAAAAGGGATTTAAAAGTGTGAGAAAAGAGCAGATTGTTCCCTTAGAGACCAGAATATCCTGGGAAAATGTCTATAAGTTGCTGAAACTCTTTTAGAGTTGCCAGAATATTCCAAGGAACAGAAGAAAAGCCAGCCAGTGGCCCAGCTGTGGGCTTTACTAGGCTGCAGGTCCATATGTTTGGCTAGGTCTGGTCTTCTGGCATCCCAGCCTTGCTGAGCGGGGGACAGATCCCAAGAACTGGCTTCCCAGACAGCTGCTTGCTATCTGTGGAGCTGACTATGGGTAAGGCTGAGGGAACAGGGAACTGATGCCTGCCAGGATTGTGTGGACATAAAGAAGACCCTTGCTCACTTATGAGGTGGCTGTCTGTGCTGACAAACTCCCTTTGGGCATCTCTGTAGCAGTGGAACTGAGACCATTACCCCAAAATTTTGTCCCCTCAGCAAACCTCCCTTGCCTCTCTGCAGACTCAACAGAACTTTCTTGGTTCTGTCTGCTTCCTTACTGGTTCCGATGGAAGCAGGGTCGTCGTGACCTTGAACATCCATCAGTTGCTTACCTTCGACCAGTGTCATGCCAGATACTTCATGGGAATAATCAGTTACCTGGTTAGGTAGCTGGGCAGAACCGGAAACCGATCTGGAGAGGTTCTTTACGGAGAGTCACACAGCTGGCAAGTCGCAATGGTGACATCTACATCCAGGCTCAGACTTTAGTGTCCACCCTTGCAACCTCTACTGAATGTGTCTGTTATTTCCTGGATGTGAGACACCCCCCCCCCCCCCAACAGAACAACAGAGAGATGACAATCACATGGCACAGCCATGGGTCAGTCCAGCCTAGCCCATTCTTAAGAGGCCCCTATGCTGCAGTGAAAGCATAAAGGAGTTAGGAGAAAATGTAGCTGGGCTGAGGTCTAGGGCTGCTATGTATTAGCTGTGAGTCATAAATCCCTCTGATCTCCTTCAAATCAGATGACAATGTTTACTTTTCCAATCTACCAAAAGAAACAATGATAACAGACTGGCCCGGTACATGTTGGGCAGGTGTCTGTAAATGGCAAGCGGTGCCACAGCTTGCAGGGAACTGAGAGAGTTAGGGCTCTGTTGAACCCTAGGGAGTCTGGTTCCTCACTGCAGGAAGATGTGATTGGTCCCCTTGAGGTCTTGGGCTAACTGAGGCTGCTAGAGGCAAGCAAGTTCCCAACTCCCTTGCAGGCTACAGGCTGCAGGCTGCAGGCTGCAGGCTGCAGGCTCCGTTTTATTTTCTAAGTATTTCAGGGCCATATGCGTCAGCATTCTTTCACCTTCAGTATAGCATATGGGAGAATGCAAAAGAGCCTGCTGGCTATTCTCCATGAGGGTTGTTTGTCTTCCTTGATCAAGAGGGAATGGCCAAACGTGGGCAGCTGTGCAGGGAGCTGAGGACAAGAAACAGACGTGCGGGAACATCTTGGCTGCCTGCTGCCTACCTTGGGATACCACTTGCCCTCTGGAGCTGTTGTTCCCACTTTTGCAAAGCAGGTCCAAGCTTCCTGGATGGATTAACACGACAACAGAAGGCTGGCTGTAGGTAGCCCCTCAAACCACTGGGACCCCACATCCAAGGTTGCCAGGCCATGCCTTCTCTGCCCCTCCCACATCCCACCTTTCCAGCCTTGTAAAAATGGGTTTGGCTAGGGATACCCCTCTTGTTAGACACAGCTGACACTAAGTCCTCTGGAGAGCAGATGGAATAGATCTGGCCTTTTCTCCTGGGTCCAGCCTCAGATCTTTTGACCCATCTCTGGGTCAATGCACAACTTGGGGCTGGGAGAGGCACAGATCTGGGACAGCCTGGAGCCATAAGTAGCCTTGTAAATCAGGCCTAGCCTTTGAGGCTTCTGCAAGCTCTCTGGGGGAGCCGAGAAGCCCCAGCTTCTTGACTCTGTATCCCCTCACTCCCACTCCAGTCTGGAGTCCAAGGGGTGAATGGAACATGATTTATGGAGACCTCAGCCCAGCCTGTGAGGGAGGCCCCAGAAAGAATGAGTTTCCCCTATGACCTGCCTCCCAAGTCACAGAAAGAGACAGAGGTGCCCGGTAGGGAGAGCCACCTCCCTCTGGGCCAAGGTGAAAACTATCCCCAATAGCTTATCCCTTCTGGAACTTGGCCTTCTTCATCTAAAGTCCTTTCAGACATGAATGAAAGGAAGAAACACGTCCAAGATGGCCCCTTGCAGCAGAGGTACTGTAGAAGGATCGGGGTCTGAATTTGAGCTCAAGCTCCATCATCCCCCAGCTGCATGACCTTAGACAAGTCTTTTCCCATTCATTCCTGTATCCCACTGTCTTGTTTGCCACATGGTATAGAGCTGGTATGAGAAACAACCGATTAGCAGATGCCAGGCACACTGTACATTGACAAACAGTTGTGTATACTTGAAAAAGCTTCCTCCCCCCCATCCCTGTCTGCTTCTTCAAGCCAAACAGGAGACACCAGGTTTGGATCTTTGTACAAGCCTGTCAGGTGGGGACTCATGAGTTACTCCCTGACCACCCCAAGCTCCTAGAACACTACCATCTACACTTAGCCAGTCTCCACATGTGGCTGCTGTGTTCATGAAATATGACTAATACAATTAAAATCTTAATTTTATCTTAATTGCAATTAGAAATTGAAATCTAACTATTACATACTGTGGTAGACAACCCAGGCCTTAACCACAAAGTTGTGAAGACTTGGTTCAGCATTGGTTCTTGGGTAAGCCTAATTGCCCCTCTGTACCTCCAATGTCCTCATCTATAAGGCAAAGTGCTGGGAAGTTAGCACAGAAATGCCTCATTCCATTCACAACTGTAGGTTTCAAGGATTTGTTGTGATCTTTGACTCTTTGCGGAGTTAAGAGCAAGGGCAGGTCCTAGAGAAAGCAGGAGCCCAGTTTAGGACAACCATCTGATTAGAGGTCAGCTCCTATGAGGAAGAGCCATGGGGATGCAGTTCTGAGTTTGCTCCCAATAGTCAAATGTACCCTACTGTGGCTTGGGCCCCCCATTCTTTGCTCTCACTATGTCTAGCACTTCTTATACCACAAGGACTCTCCATCCAGCCACAGTGCTTTCAGGATGAACTTAGCGCCATGTTTTCTGCCACATCACCTTCCACTCAGTTTACCATGAGATAGCATCTGGTTGGAGGCTGAAGCTGTCACCCAGGATAGATGATTCCTTGGGCATTGGGGGAGGGGGAGCACAGAGATGGAGGCAGCAAAAAGGGCAAGTAGAGCTATATCACTGTCCTTAAGTCTGCTTTGATAGCCCACCATGGCCACCTGAGTTCATATTTATGATAAGAAGGAAATATGCGGTATCAGCCATCACCCTTCCAAGTTTCTTCTACGAGTAAGCTCCCATTCCCATCTTATTGACCAGAATAAAGTCATGTGGTTACCAATAACTGCAAGGGAGTCTGGGAAAGTGAATAGCTGGCAATCACGAACTAGGCAGGCTTGTTTTATTTGTCTTAGACAAAATTTGTTTCAGTCTGGGGAAAAGTAGGAAGAGAACGAGTCTTGGATTTGCCACTAACCACGTCTGCCTTTAGAGCCTCTGGTGTGATTAATATAGCGTTTTCTAAATTACCACATACGTTTCAGATTTGTGATCCTGTTTGAGTTTCTCAAGTTTGTGGACAACAGATTGTAATCCTCATATTATAGATAGAGAAAATGAGGCTGTGTGAGGTGGAATAACTAACTCTGGAAACAGTGGCTCCTGCCAGGACTACCCAGTTTTCCAAATCCTTAACCATCCCCTGAGCTGGAGGAGAAACCTCAGAGAGGGCAGCAAGCAGATGTTATTTATATTTACAGCCCAAAGAGCAGCCTTGATGGCCTATACAAAGTAGCTACTCAGCTAACCTTTGTTAGTAATAATTAATGTGTTACTTTATTTCTTTATTGGTGAACAAGGTAGGTCCATTCATATAAAGCAGGCTTCTGAGAATACAGCTCAGAAACTAGGGGCTGTTCCTTGGGAACAATCAGGAGGAGGGAAGACAGCATTGGTTTCCTTGCCTCTAGTAACTTCAAAAAGAGTCAGGCTAGCAAGCATTCTATTTACAGATCTCTGCTGAGAACACGTATTTGTACTCACAACTCTGTCAGTCTATCTTTACTGAACTAACTGTGGGTTCCCAAGGCAATCTCTAAATCCCATCTGCACCCCAGGACCTAGAAGCACAGGGACTGAGGTAGGACCTGGAAGGGTGCAAGGGAAAGGAAGAAAAGGTGCATCCTCCCCCTCCCCGCTTTTGGACTCACCTTATTTGTAGCAAGGCAGATGTCTGCATAAGCAGCTGACCAACTGCTGAGCCCGAGCTGAGGGGGAAGAGGTCTGGCCTCAGGGGTCTTATGGAAGGGAAGGGGAGAGTTGAGGGAACTCTGGGTACAGGGCAGCCTGCCTTGTAGGGTTTTAGCCGCCAGTGTGCAGGGAAGATATTCTAGGCAGAGGGCAGTGTGTGGACGAGATAAAGGAGAAAACAGGTGGTCAGGATTGAGCATCCTTAAGAGTAGAGTGTTTGAAATCAAGGTGGAGAGGACATGAGCAGGTAGCAGCTGGTCTTTGGATTGAAGGGTTGATCTGGTGTCCTACAGTTCATTGCCCACCGGACGTCAATGTCATACAGGAGCCCTGAAAGTCTAGTTCCAAGTAAGATGGAGCTGGAGACTGTATTTCATACAGGCTCTCAGCCGCTGCTGTAACCAGCCAGTGGAGTGACAAAGTCATCAGCGGTCAGGCCAGGCCAGCTCTCCTCCCATTTCGTTGGATGCAGTTACTGCAGGGCCATGTCTCAGTTCTTTTTAGAAAAAGTACTCAGCAAGCTGTGAAGAAGCTTCCAGGGCGTAGAAGAATACAGGTAAAATGGGAGGTTTACTTTTTCTGTATTCCTAAAACCCAGAGTACTAGCTAGCTCATGGAAGATAGGCAGTAGGTATACGTAGAAAGAATGAGTTGTCGTTCAAGTTATCCCGGCTGAGAAGCCAGCGTTCTATATATCTCCTGCTGCAGTCAGGCCAAATCACTATGTACAGGGAGTTGATTCCTAACTTGTTTTTAATCATTCATCTGATCATACATGTGAATTACCAAAAGAACACATATGTGAAGCACTGAAGAAGTAATTGAGTGCCTGCCCAGATTAGCCCAAGGATGGGGGCCCTGAAGCCAATAGTCTAGTCCTTCTCTTCTCTCCCCAACACTAGTGACTGCCAAATGCCCAACACCCCTACCAAACTCTCACAGTTTAGGTTTTCCTGAAGAAGCCAGGCCAGATCTTCTCCCATTTAGCTGGACAAAGCATCCTGCTGCTAGTTCTCAGGTAGTGATTGGCTATATCTGGATTGGTCCCCCAACTAAATAGTATGATCCTACAGGATAAAACCACAAAAGCCCCATTGGGATATCTCATGCTATACACAAAACTAGTTCAAATGAGGTCCTTAGAAAGGGTGATGGGAGGTTAATGGTAGATACAGCAAGTCCCAAAGACAAAAAGGCTTGAATTCACAGAATGCCTCTCCTCCCAAGCAGCAAGGGAGGTATGGAGAGCCAAGGCATACAGGAGATAAAATTCATATGTAGTACATAGATATTCAGTATAACATTTGAGGGCTCAAATCCCAGCCGTGCTGCATTAAGTAAGTACACAGCATCTCTGGGTCTTGGCTTCTCATTCATTAAAGAAGCAGGACTGGTCCTGCCTTTGGAGATGTGCACTGCAAGAACTAGATGAGCGACTAGATGCAAGCAGAGTTCTTTAAGCTCCGCAGCTCTCCCCAGACACTGCCTCTGCCAGCTCCCAGCCTGCTTTGCTGCTGCACCAGTGTCTGCACACTGTTGTGTCTAAGCAAGAAGCATCAGTCACGGTGACAAATCTCTGTGCCCCCAGGTGGTGTTTCTAACCAGCTAGAGGTTTGGCATTTATTCTCAACTGCTTGTTGGTATATTTTTCAAATAGCCAACTATTTAAATACCATCAGCCTGATTGCTTCTACAGATTTGTAGCCCTTGTCCTGCATTGGGGAAATCCTCTCACAGGCTGTTGTAACAGAGGCAGCTACCACCTAGTGGAAAGGGCACGAGGGTGCAGAGAAAAAGATCAAATCCCACCTCTATTTCCTGCCAGCAAGGTGACCTGGGTCAGACATTTCACCTGGTGGATGCTTCATATCTACAATGGGAATAACATGTATTTGTGTTGTGCAGTTTCAAGGCCTTGTATACCTGCTGGTGTGACATGCTCTAAACCTCTGTGACTGTAAACTTATCATCCCTAAGTTGTAGCTCAAAACATTGAAGTTCATTGTGTAAACCTTTGAATGCCATTTCCCTTAAAAAGTGGAGAGATGCCATGGGAAGATGGTATAGTCCATAAGGTGCTTGCCTTGCAAGCATGAGGACTTGAATTGGCTTCCTAGAACTCGAGTAAAATACTTACCAAACAAGCCTAAATACTAAACAAGCCTAGCTTAATGGCTGAGCTCCAGGCCAGTGAGAGGCCCTGCCTCAAATGTGAGTGGCTGCTGCCTGAGGATCGACACCCCAGACTGTCTTCCATCCTCCACATGCGCTTGCCCACAAGCACATGCATGCTCACACACATGAACATACCATTCATGTTTACACAAACCTGGAGTGATCTAGGTCAAGCCCTTGCTCATCTGATATGGAGTTTATGATAGGAATGTGACAGGCAGGCATCAACAGGTATCCACAAGGTGGCCAGCAAGTGAAAGCCATCCTTGGGCTATGATTTATATAGTCTTGCCATTCAATGATCACAAAGCTAGGTCTGAAGTTAGCTCTCCTGAGCTAAATGCCATACTTTTCCTGTCGCCCTCTGACCTGCTGAGAGGAACCTGTGACACATACTACGCAGGGTAGAATAAAGTTAGATGACATAGTGTAACTGGCAGTACTGGATCCAGGTAAGGCCTCTCAGCATGGTATACTCTCAGGGTGGCCTGGGCCATCTGTCAGTATATAGCCGATCTTGGTATAGGTTTTGACTGTTGAGACTGCACATTATCTGGAAGAATCATAGGCCAGGCTGCTCTCTGTTCCCCCCTCAAGGCTCTGACTTAAGCACCCATTCTTGAATTCATGGGAATACGAAGAGAAAGGACCTAGCAGTAACCTGCCCCCACATTAAGCCGTAGCGGGGCACACCTCAGGAAGGTCTAGGCAGAGTGGGCCAGTGTCCAGCCACCTGCCCTATACGTGGGGCCTTGGCCCACTGCGCGGAGCAGGGGAGGACACTAATCCTATTTTTTTTTTTTTGAAGCTGTCTTGGAGTGGGCACAGAGCCTAAGCCAATTAAAACCTGCTCTTTGAAGGTGGTTTAGGTTTCCCAGAGAAGACGGGTCTGCACAGTGACCTGGGGTAATTGCTTTCAGGGATTGCTCTCCTCCTTGCAGGCCTGAGCTGGAGGAGACCAGGGGCCCTGTGGGGAAGGCACCATCCCACTGTGCCTTTGTAGGACCCAGTCAGACAATGGTATAGGTCATCAGGAGAAGTAGGACACCAGGAATATTAACAACCCTTGACAAAGGAGGTAGGCAAAGCCTGGGATGATTTACCATGGTCCATGCCTAGCGAGCTCAATGTCGAGACTGATACTGCCTGTTCAAATTCATTGTCTAGATCCTGGTCACATTGTATTTTATCACTGACCAGGGAATTTTGTAGGTTACCAAGAAATATTTATTCTGTGACTAAATGAATAAGTCCTGTTACACAGAGTTATTTTGTGTCTTACCACAATGGGCCAGTGGGCTGGAGAAAGCCAGACCTGAATATAAGCTACAGTGGAGCTTTGCAATGAAGATGAGAAGCAGCCAAACGCAGGGCTGCGGAGACTGCTCCGCCTGTAAAGTGTTTGCTTTCTAACCATGGACCTGAGTTTGATCCCTGGAACCTACATTAAAAGTAATAATAAAAAATACTAAAATTTGCTGCTGTCCCCAGTGCTGAGGAAGTCCTTAGGGCTTACCCATTGGCCAACTTGGCAAGTTTCAGGCCAGTGAGAGACCCTGTTTCAAATACCGAGGTGGACAGTTCCTGAAGAATAAAATCATATCCATACACATATGCATACTCCCTGCACACACACATACACATACACAAACACACAGAGACACACACACATACAAAGGGAGGGAGAGAGAGGCAGGCAGACAGAGACAATGACAGAGACAGCGACAGGCAGAGACAGACAGAGAACCTATGTAGTGTCAGCTGTAGCCTGGTCTAAGTGTTTTTCAATATTAAATCAGTATCCTCTCCCCTGCTGCATCCCTACCATGGAGGAAAAAATAGTGTCTCCACTTTGAAGAGAAGGCAAAAAAGTGGGGAAGGTTAAGGAGTGTCATGGAGTATCATGAGGCACAGTAGAGTGGAGATCAGAACCCTGACCACAGAAGGAGGTCTCTCTCTGTCTGTCTCCGTCTCTGTCTCTGTCTCTGTCTCTCTCTGTCTCTCTCTGTCTCTCTCTCTGTCTCTCTCTCTGTC
>NW_022196904.1:85322577-85324870 GCF_008632895.1 Mastomys coucha
CTCTCTCTCTCTCTCTCTCTCTCTCTCTCTCTCTCTCTCTCTCTCTCTCTCCCCTCAACTGCCCTTCTGTAAGGTAGACATAGTAGTGAGGCTTGATGTGTGGATGGGTGGTCTGTTAAGAACACTACCCGACAAATGGTGGTTTCTGCTGCCTCAACAAAGTCAGGCCTGGCCCCTGTAATCCAGCCTGCTAAGGCTGAACGGCCGACTTCTCTCCCTCTCCTGCAGAGTGGCCTCAAAGGCTGGCACCATTAATTGAGGTTAACAACCCGAAAGGGCAGAATTGATGGAGTGACAGGCAGCATTTCTTAATGAAAACAAATTTAGGTCTATGATCAAGAGAACAAAGTCCCCAGGAAGCCAGGCTGCCATGACCCAAGTGTAACATTAGACAGTGGAGGGGCAAGGGCCAGGGCTTCCCCACAGACTCAGGACCCTCCTGAAAAGCAGAGAGACGCCGTAGCCACCCAAGAGACAGTTCGCAGGAGCCCACGGAGGCAATGGAGGAATCTAGCTTGGTCTTGGTGTCTGAGGCTGCTGTAAAGGCAAACACTATTTCAGGTACAGTTGGGCTTGTTGTGGAAGGTTGGCTAAGAGCGCTTGAAGATGATCAATTCTCTATAGTAAGCAGAGGGGAGGTCAGGATAAAAGGAAGCAGGCATCTGAAACTGGTCCCACATACTGCTTGACCTGGGACTGAGGAGAGATGGGGCTGTTCTGTGAGTCTACAGGATGGGTCTGCATGGGGCTGGATGATACAAGTTCAGGCAGGACCTCAGCTAACAAGCATCTCTGATCCCAAGCAGTGGGGCTCTTGCTGGTAGGCTTTTGCTCCAGCTGGGAGCTTGTTTTGATCAGAATCCTCTTAGCATGGCGATTGGCATTCCTTAAACATATGGAATTCATCCAGCAACATTCCCTCCTAACTGTGGGGTAGTTACTCATTTCCTCAACTGTCTCGCCCTCAGGATGCATGGAAAATTTAAGGCCAGACCTTTGCACTCTGGGGCAGAAGAACAGAGCTTCATTGGAGTCCAGGCCCTGCTAGCTATGTAACTTGGCAACAAAGTCCTTCTCCTATCTCGGTGCAGGTCTTCTATCTGAGACAGCTCAGCCACTCAGAGATATTGCCTGTTTATCCAGTAAATCAATCACTATCTATTAAGTGTCTACTGTTTGAGGTGTTTGGGAGCACACAGTTTAGAGTGTATGGTTAAGCAGCTACCGAAATATAAACATAGTATCAATATAAACAGTAAGTTATTTTTAAAAAAGTTCCAGTGTGGTTGGTGATAGATTAAGCTGCACAAAAATGAGGAAGAAATGTACAAATTTTACAACACTGCTTTTAACTTAAATCAGCTGGTTCTCCTCATCTAAAATGGGAATTATAGAAATACTTACAGAAATTTGTTTTTACCACGGCACCCCCAAATCTAGTGGCTTACGCTAGTCATTCATTGGTTCTTCTTTCTAAAGATCAGTAATCTAGGCTGGGTAGAGCTGGGTAGGTCAGCTCATTCATGAGCTCGCACACGTGGCTACAATCCAGTAAGAGCTTGTTGCTCAGTCAAGATCCTAAGCTCTTTGTATGATGCTAATTGTCCAAAAGAAGCAAGAGAAGGCAAGTTCTCATACTCCAGGGTCTTCCCTGCCTCTGCTTTGAATTCACTACTATTCTTTTGGCCCACAAGAAGCAAGGCCCATGGCCAGCCCTAGAGGCAGGGTGTAGGTACACAGGGTTTGAATACATGGAGGTGTGATTCCTTAGAAGTTGCTATAGCAGTCTACCAACATGTCTTGGAGATTTAGAAAGAAATCTGTGATGCCTAGCCTGTGGTGTTTATGTTAATGCTGACACCCAGAGTTGGAGAAATATGAAGCTGAACTGCTTGCTTCTTTCTTAGAGAAAAAGACATTGCATAGAAAGTAAATGATATGTAAAGTGTATCATCATAGCTAGAAATCATAGTACCAGAATTGTCGGTAGTAATGAGACTGTGTCAGACTCTGCCATCATCAGTCCTGGCATTAGAAAGGTGACATGGAGTCTATAGTGATTTCTCCCTGAGTGTACCTGGTGTCATCTGATCTCCAAAGAGTAATATTAACCACAAAAAAATCTTTTCTTCAGAGGAAGATGGTCAGAAAGTGCCACGGACTGGGATTTCTTACGGGGTCCCTTGTTCCACGGGACTAGGGGTTCTGGCCAGGTGTGCACGGGGTTCGGCTTTGACAAACAGACTAGACACAAGTGGTGTAAGGTCTGAGTGTATTTTTCAAATATGGAGTC
>NW_022196904.1:85324967-85346459 GCF_008632895.1 Mastomys coucha
AAGAGTCAGGTGGTACAATGGTCAAGATACATCAAAACATACAGAAATAGTGCAGAAATATTCTGTGCATCCTCTCCATGGTTTCACCTAGTCCTAGCACTTCGAGAAGCAGTAACAAGAGTGCACAGATCACACTGGGACCTTGGCATTGGGACTTCGTCTTACTCCATTCATCTTACTTGGATTTCTTATTTTACTTGAGAGCCCTTGGTTAGCTCTACGAAACCTGATGTTAAGTTCAGCCCAGTCTATACAGGAAAGGTGGTGTGACATCCTTCAGCACCGGGCTTCCCCCATAGTGCCTGTTGCAGCCATACTGGACCCCATTCCTCTCTGTTCCATCCTTCTAAAGTGTTGGGATTCCCAAAACATTTTGTAAGTGGAAGTGTTCAACCTTCTTGGCTGATTTTTCTCTTCTCACTCAGTATCAGTTCCTGGAGATCCTTCGATGTCATTGATGTCATTACTTACTTCCTTTTTATCATCAAGTAGTATGCCATGACCTTCTACCTTGATAGACAATCCCCTGTTAAAGGACATCGGGCCTGTTTCCAGCTGTTGGCTATTAAGAGTAACTCTTCAGTGCATGTTGTTGTGCAGGCTTTTGTGTGCACCTAAGTTTCCTTTTTGAGGGCTAAACACCCGAGAGTGCAATTGCTAGTATGTACAGTAATTGCACGCTCCGTTTTCTAAGCAATATGCTAAATTATTTTTCCAGAGGGACTGTGCCATTTCTCATTCCTACCAGCAATGCATGGGTGATCCAGTTTCTCTGCATCCTTGTCAGCATTGAGAGTTGTTGCTATTTTTCATTTTAGCCCTGCTGGTGCATAGAAGGTGATAGTTCATTGTGATTTTAATTCCCATCTCCTGTGTGGCTAACGATGTTGAACATCTTTCCCTGGGCTCCTTTGCCATCTGTACAGCCTCTTTGGTAAAATATTTACTCATATCTTTGGAATGTGTGTTTAGCTCACTATTGAGTTTTGGGTTGCTGATGGGGGTCTACATACTAGGCTTTGTTGGTGGTTTGTAAAAATTTTCTCCTACTTTGTAGCTTATCTCCTCATCCTCTGGACAGACTTCCACAAAACATGAGAACTTCAGAAAAGTACAATTTATCAATTGTTTTTCTGTTTGAATGGTGCTTTTGCTAAAAGCCTGGATTTTCATTCACTGTGATCTACTGCTTTCTAGAGCCCGAGGAAGAGAAGCCCTACCCTGGGAGGAGGATTTTCTTGTTTGTGGGCTTTCAAAAGCAGAGCTAGGGCAGGCAGGAAATCTCTTTTAAAGAAAACAAATGCTAGCTCACTAGCAGAATGGGCCATGCAAGGCCAAGTTTGGAGGATGCAATGTGACAGGAGTAAGCACCCTGTCATCAGGAGTCCATCAAGGGCTGGTGAGGTCTGTGGGGACACACAGAAGCCATCCAAGCTTCAGAAGGTTTTACAGTACCTTCTAAGCCTGAGGATCTGTGACTGTTTTTGTTTGTTTGTTTTTTTGTTTTTTTTGTCATTTGTCCTAGAACTGGAATTTTAACAGACATAGCTCCCATAGAATAACCCTGTTGAGAAATTTAAAATGCTTTCCATGGCTCAGCCAGGCCCAGCAGAAGCCACCAGTTACTCTACTGGGGCAGAAAGCACAGAGGTAAGTAGCCACTGAGGACCATTCTCAGGGACCAAGATCTCTTCCTGGCTCCCTAGCCTGTTCTAGGAGCTAGCCCCATGTCCGCCTGCTCCACTTCCACCCAGGCAGTCCTTTCTCTTTCTCCATGCTGACTGCCCTGGAGAATTCCTTTCTTTAAGGCACTTAGGAGACTTAATTACTGATGGGGAATCTTTTGAGGCTTTGGATGAAAGGATGGAGGCAGAGCAGGGCTTGATTAGGCGTGTACGACTCTGGGCACAATTAGCTTTGTGAGAGACTGGCCCTGCCTTTATCTGTCTCCAGTTCTGTGAGAATTACAACGGCTAATTATTGAAATGAAGATCGCCTGGCCACCCAGTTGCTGGCAAGAGGGCCCTAATATCTGCCCTAATGACTGGAAATGGAGGCAGCTTCAGGCACTTCGGGTTTTCCCATCATTAAAGGACTTCTCCACCACTTCCAGACTTGAGTGCTTGGATATGCAAGTGAAATTCTGCCAAAGCCACTTCTCTCGGCATTTCATTCTTTCTATGTGACATCCCTTTTTGGGATACCTTCACTAACCAACCTCCTGTGTTAGGAGTACCTAATGGGTTTTAAATCCAAACACCATATAGAAAACCTGGTGCTTGACAGCCCTCTCTACCCCCACCCCTGTGTGTGTGTGTGTGTGTGTGTGTGTGTGTGTGTGTCTGTGTGTGTCTGTGTGTCCTTGTGTATTCATGTGTGTGTATGTGTTCATGTGTGTGTATGCGTGTGTGTGCATGTTTGTGTGTGTCTGAGTGTGTCTCTCTGTGTTACAGAAGGCCAGAGAAGTCCTCAGGCACAGATATGATTCCTAGTTTCTTATCTGGTAGATGAGAAGATGGAGGCTGTGGAAGGACCCAGGAGGAAACAGATAGCCCCTGTCCCTTCACTTCTGGAATATAGCTGAGCCTCAGTCTCCCTTACCATAACTTGAAGTCCCCCTTGGTTCTTGGGATCACAGGCTGTTTCTACCTATATACAAATCTCAGGACTCATGTAGGCTCTAAGAATGTGTTCTTAAGAGAAAGTGGAGTTGGGAAGGTACAGTAGGAAATGGCTAGGCAGGTAGGTTCGAGGGCTCTAGCCAACGGGGCAGGACACAAGGAGAGTATGTCTTGAGTGATGTTGAGTGGTATGTCACCAGGGATATTTAGGCTGCTTTGGGATGTCACAAAGCAAAGATATAATCAGAGGGGTCTGCAGCTCGGGGTGGCGTCCACACATCAGAGGAGTTTCTGGAATGCTGTGCACTTTTCTCAATGTAGCAGATGCTTCCTTTGCTTCGAGACCACCCTGGCATCAAGATGTGGTCACCACCAAGAAAGCGGGTTTAGATTTGGGAAGTCTTTCTCATGGATAGAGAAATCAAGGCAGAGACATTAGGGGATTTGCTCAAGGATGTGTCACCTGCTCTAATGGCCTATGAGAGTCCAGATGAGGGATAGAAGACTGTTTGTGAGCCCTGGAACACCACCATAGTGGGACCCAGTCATTAAAACAAAAGTTAACAGGATCTGATTCTTAGGGACTGCAGAGAGAATGTAAGCAGAGGAGTAAAAATAGATGCTCCTGCCCCTGCTCCACCCTGATCCTTGGTCAGTCCCTGAAGGCTCTGAGCCCATCACCTTACAGCCATTGGGCAGCATTTTGGGCCTTGAGCCAGCTCCACCCTCAAGACTCAACAGAGAAAGGTGAATAGAGCATACTAGAACCTTCTCTTTCTAATCAAGTGCTGCAGAGGCTCAAAGGCTCTAAGTACATGCACATACCCCATTTTTCCAGAGACAGTTTCCTGAGTGACCATCGACCCCATACACCCAGCTTTGACTCATTGGAAGGACTGGCTATGGTGTCTTAATTTCTGTCCTTTCTGACCCTGTGATATCACCACTGGCAGCAGGCATGCCCAAGACATGGATGGCAGATGCCCTTACCTCGGGTTTCATTAGACAAAAAGTCCTTATGTACACAAAGCACTTCCCTCCTCCACATACTAACCTAACCACAGGACCCTGTTACTATACCACATAGGAGGAGTGTGAGTCTCAGGTGAAGCAGTGCTTAGCTGTGGCCACGTGATACCACTGGATCACAGGAGGAGCTGCACCCTACTGTACCTCCTTTTAAATTCACACATGCTCTTGGTGTGAGGTGCTATTTGCCCTCTGAAGGAGAGACATTCCCTTAAGTACCATTGTGGGCTATACTTTGTGCTAAAAGCCTTTCAAACTTATGTCACTTAGGCTTCTCATATCTTTTCCTAAGAAGCTATGGGGATGACCATGCTTTCACACGCGAGGAAACAGACTTGGAGAGACACCAACTCTATAATTGTTTCACAAAAGGCTGAAATTGGAGCTGCTTCCATAGTTTATTGCCACTGAGATTTTCCTGATCTGGGGGTGGGGCAGGGAGCTGAAATGCTCATAGCTCTGGGAGGGACATCTCTGGGTATCCAAGATCTAAATAGGGTCCTGCTGTTACTATCAAGAGAGTGGTCCCTTTTGGATTAACAGAACAGTTTGTGAACTGGAGCCTAAAGGATGGAAACGGGTATCTCCAATTCATTGCATAACTGCCTGGGACTGGGTTCCAGGGTGTGACATAGAAGACAGAAGGAAGACAGATACCAGTTCCTTCCACTGGTAGGGAATTCCCCCCCCAAACTCCCTTCAGGCTAAATAATCCTCCATGCTAAACTGTCAAATCATTCCTCCAATCCCAGCACACAGAAGCCTGAGGCAGGGAACTGCAAGCTCAAGTGTGGCTTGGGCCATGTAGCTTGACTCTTTTCAAGATTAAAAAAAAAATAGTAAATTACATTTTCCATGAAAGTCTTGCTATTTCCAGAAGCCCCAAACTGTTCCCTGCTGCACAGAGAGTCTGGTTTCCCTCAGATTCCTCCTCCTCATTTGTTGAAGAGGAGGCCCTGGTGGGAACCCCAGGTAATTGCAGGCTAAGACTTGGCCACAGTAGGAGATGTTCAAATAATCAGCATCTCTATTCTACTTTGAATATTTCATAGTGCAGGTCTAGGCCAAGCCCACTGAAAGTCAGGGGAAAACAACTCTGTGCATAGTTGGCACCAAAATAAATCAAGTTGCAGCCTTGACTCTTGCAAGGGTTTCCTGGGAGAAAGAACAGAGGTACTAATCTGTGGGCTGGACTTTGAAAGAGGTAGGCAATGTCCCAAGGTGGTGCTCATAAAGAAGACCTGGAGACCTGGAATATAACTCTGTAGGTAAGGGTGGATCTGGCTCTGAAATCCAATAGGACCAGCTTCCTGGGGGAAGATGGAGAGGGGTGCAGTGGACAAATAAGAAGGGCTCCCGTGGTTTATGTTACACAATGGGAGAGCTGAGGGACAGTAAAGAATACCTTCCCCTCTGGTCCACTGGGTAACTCCAGACTCAGCCTGGTGGCTCAGTTCAGGGACCATCTCCCCAGGCACCAGAGCCCTAGAGTTGGTATCTCACCTCTGCTGGTAGGCATCTGTATCAATTATTCCTTTACACCTCTGTGATTGAACCAAGGGTTGATGTGTTTGACCTGCCGACTGTGTTTGTGAGTCCTTGGAAACCAAAATCAACCCAGTACCTCAAGCTACACCCCAGGATTTTCTAAAAGCCTGGTGAGAGGAGGGAAGGTGCAGACAAATCTTGGGAGAAATTATCAAAAAGGCAGGGGCTTGAAGAGCATTGGAGACATGCTCTCTTTGAGAGACCTCAAGGGCACAGATTGGTCCTATCTTCAGTCTGGAAGGATTATTCTGTGGAATAAAACACTGGATAGATTTCCTTGAATCCCAGGGGATAGAGAGCTGAGGCCTATAGAGGGAAGGCAGCTGAAAGGAGGCAGATTTTGACTCCATAACAGGGAGTGAAAGCTGGCATACAGAGCTGTCCCTAGCGATAGTCAAGTCTCCAGAGTTGAGGTCATGTGATGATCACGTAGTAGAATTTGGACCAACAGACATCAAGCACCCAATGTGAGTGTTGCCTTCTGTCCGAACTCTGAGATGACATTATTTGTGAAAGGTACTTTGCTGTGGGGGCAGGCAAGAACTGGACAGAGCCAGAATGTAGACAGTACAACCATCAGCATCATCATAAAACCTTCTGCTGAGGTCCTGCTGTGTCCCCAAGTCCTGAGCATCTCCAGCCCTTTGAAGGGGAGGCCTCTGGCTCAGGATCAGAGCTTCCGCCCTTTGATACCTGGCCTCTGACAAGCTTCCAACAGAAGGCAAGATAGCTCCTGCAAACAGTGACACCATCTGTCACCTGTCTGCCAACCACTGATTAGAGATGTCCCCACAGCAAGGCTGGGCACAGGGCCACACTCAATCTAGCTCCCTCCCGGGAAAGCCTTCTTTCTGGCCCAGTTTTCTGTCCAGTGCCAGGCTACCAAGAAACTCTATGAAATCCTTACACTTAACATAGCCCAGACTGGTGGCTAAGTGGGGCCACTGGAAGAACTAATTGCTATTAAAGAATGAACTAACAGAACCCTGGTACAATTAGAATAGGGATGACCATATGGGAAACAGTATAGGTTGTGTAAAAGCTTGAGCCTTAGGGTAGGAAAGCTGAGGTGTGACTCCTGCTTGTACTTTCTTCCTAAAGTGCTCCTTTAAGCAAGTATCTAACCTGTCTAGTCCCGGGCACTCATCTGTAAAGTGTAGATATGGCATGGTAAGGCTTAAATGAGGGAATACACATGGACACCTTGCTTTAGGCACCACTCTTAATATCACTGTCCCCCTGCTTAGGAGGTAAGGAGTTTCCCATAGTGACAGAGTTGGAGAGATGTATTCTGGGTATCATAACAGTGAGCATAAATGCAGAAGCCAGTATCCAGGATCCCCGTCCTGGTGTCTTGTGATCTTGTATTTCTTTGGCCCTGTAAGCCGTTCCCAAATCCATAACATGGGGATAATGATGCCTTCCTCCCTGGTTTGCAGACTCCAGCACAGATTCTGGCACCCGGATTAGGGCCAGGTCTTCCCCTCTCCCAGCTGAAAACAAAGGATTCTAAGAGCAAACTTTAAAGGACTAAGGAAAATAAGATTTATGCTTTTCTACGTGCCAAGCTACTCCCCAGGACCTTCATTCTACAGAACACATGTTAGCTCCGAAATGTTTATGGGCCTTTCTGACACACACAGAACTAAAAATACCACCCTCTGCTTATGTTAGGCAAAACTGATAAAATGTTAGCCCAGCAGGAATTCAGTCAATTTCCTGGCTGGTTTCGGGTAAGCAGGTGATAACAGCCCTTCTCCCTGTGGGCCATGGCAGGGGATTATTAGCAGTCCAGGCCCTGTTGTCTGTGGATGTATTAGCAGTCCAGGCCCTGTTGTCTGTGGATGTCTCCCTCACAGATGTTCCAGGCCCCACCTCTGTGTAAATACAACTGGAGAAAGGTCCAGATGTGGGGTTCTCCCCAGACATGGAAGCTTTGTTTTTGAGATCTCCCTTTCTGCATAAGCCCCAGCCCTAGGTCATTCTCCCAGGCAGTCTCAACCCTACCCTGCTGCCCTAGGCACAAGGGTCTGTGACCCTAGCTGAGAGCACCCTCCCTAGGGACTTCCCTTGGTCTTTGGCCAGCATCCCCTGCCACATGCACCCTGCTTCCTACTGCCCACTTCTATTATGGAAATGTCCCTCTTCTAGGCAGGCTGATGGCTCCACACTTCAAGCTTCATCTCCCAAGTCTTCCCTTCCCATGGTCTGAACTCCAGGAATAATCTGGCTTTTTTTCTGCTCGGGGTCATTCACCCATGCTGTGAGCTACAACAGTGTATTCTAATGTCAGCTGGCAATCCATTATAATTCTCTGTAAGGAGAACGGACTTGAAAAATACCAAAATCCACTCTTGCAGTGTGGTTTGGCACGGTTCCATGAAGCTTTGGGTTTAGTTAGAAATGTATAATGTAGGAGCTAGGCAGGTGGCCCAGTGAATAAAATGCTTGCTGTGTAAACATAAATGCCTGAGTTAGGATCCCCAGCGCATTGAACCCTTGTGCAGAGAATCCAGGAGCCTTGCTGTCTGGCCAGTCCAGCTAAGACAGTGAGCTCCAGGTTCAGTGAGATAGCCTGTCTCAAACTTCAAGGTGGAGAGTGAAAGAAGACCATCCACAGGCACTTCTGTCCTCTACACATGCACACAACAGGGCCTACATACATGTGAGACATGTGTAATATATGTGGGCCTTGAATTGTAGTATCAGTACATTTCTACTGTGTATCGGAGCAGTTTGGAGGCCACACATCTACACCTATTTTCTCTTCTTACCTCAAACCCTCTCTTGCCTACCTTTTACCTAACTTTCTTTGTCCTTGGTTTAGATACCACAGTCTCTAGTGAAGGAATCTGATCCTCTTTCTACTGCTGGCCTGTTTTAGCCTGGCCTGATGGCCATGTTATGCCTCTCTGTCTCTGTAGTCTCTCTCTATTGACCAGCTTCTTGAATAGCGGCTCCTAGGAGTCACAGCTAAGCTGTCATCTTGACCTCTGCTCCCTCAAAGATAGCTTAAGATAAGTATTCAGAGCTAAGTGAGGAGGGAAGATCCCCTAAGGGAGGCAGAGGGAGACTCCTGTGATGCCAGCTTGGGCCCTCCGCAGCACTGATCTAAGAAATGGGATTTAGTGGTGATTTACCTAGTGACCTGGCCTGTGGTACTAGGTGTTCAATGTTTTCCTTGGATTTTAAACATTTTATTCTGTTTCAAATATAGAACCAGACATGAAGGAACCATGTGATTTAGAGAAATTCACTTTACCCCCTTGAACTTTTGTGACCTCATTGCTAAAACAAGAATAAGAGAAAATATAAAACAAGAGACTATCACCTAGCTTGCACTGTTGCCATGGGAACTGGGAATACTATGCACATGGTAACCAGAACACAAGGAAGCATTGAGTGAACAGATTCTTTGTTGGTTTGCTTATTTACTTGTTTTGTTTGTTTTAGGCGGGGCCCCATGTAGCCCAGACTGTGATTAAATTCACTGTGTAGCTGAGGCTGGCTCTCTTTTATCTCCTGATCTTCCTGCTTCTACTTCCCAAATACCAGAATTGCAGGTGTGGGCCACAGTACTCAACATAAACTGATTGCATGCATAGCTTCTCTTAGCTTTGTTTCCAATACTGCCAATTTAACCTATAGCCTTGCACAAGCTAAGCAAGAATTCTGCCACCAAACTCAAACTCCAGATTGGTTTCTTGTTCATTCTTTTCCTGTCTGAAATGCTATTCTGATCCCTATCCGCAACAAGTGTATCTCTGGCCTCTGCATTCCAGTTCTTCCAAGACTAGCTCAATGTAAAGGAAAATAATACCAAACCAAAGTAGAAATAAAATATGGTAAGGGTGTTTGCTTTAAACAAATTAAGGACTTGAGTTCAAATCCCTAGCACTCATACAAGAAAAGAAGAGATGGCTATACAAACAGCCTGTAACCCCAACACCATGAGTCTCTCCAGCCTTGCTGGTCACCAGCCAACCTCCAGGCCCAGTGAGAGATCCTGTATCAATAGAGAGTGATCAAACAGCACACCCAATGTCCTCCTTTGGCCTCTATAGGCTGGTCAGTACACATGTGTGCATATATACCAAAAACACACATGATAAATACTAAATGCTGTCTTTAAAATCAGAGGATCTTGGGTTCAAGTCCTAGCCTTGTCCTTTACCCACAGTGTAAACTGAATCAACTACCACCACCCTTTAGCCTGGTCTCCATGATGAGAAACACAGGGCAATGTGGGAATGTTATGCTCTGTGCTCAATACATACACATTTATTTTGTCCTCCTGTCCCTGCTCCATTCTCTTGCCACTGGAAGACCACATCTGATACCCATGTCAAAGTCTAACTAGGAACTTACGAATCTACCGTTTCTCATTCATCAAAGCACTTTGCACCAATAGGCCTTCTGCTGACATTCTAGCCAGGCAGAAAGCTGTTATTACAAAGCTTTTCTCTTGATCATCTCTGGAGACACCAACACGCTGAGGGACTGGACCACTGCATTCATGGAAAGGACCTGTTCTCACTACACCTCTGTGGTAGTTGTGTTGCAACTGGAGAATAATCTCAAAGAGCTGTGCTCAGGAGGGGCTGGCAGTTGAGCCCATGCCAAGGCCTTGCTTGGTTCCTAGATGTGGCCAACATCAGTGTTCTCACACAGGGACCGGTGTTCTACCTGACTGCCACCACAGTTGCAGATGCTTCATCTAGCTAAAAGCCAATAGCCAGACCTATCCTTTATTTCTTGGGTATTCTTTATCTGTCACTAAAGTGCCCCTAAAAAAAAACCCCATCTGCTTAAGTTAGCTCATGGTTTGAATTCTGACAGAATATTATGCTTAAAAATAATTTTTAAAAAATGTTTGATGGTGATGATGAGGACAATGTCAATCAGGATATTAATCATAATAATTTCCTAATCCCATATAGTGGCACAGAGTATTGCAGTTGTCAGTGTACTGAAACAAATCAGTATCTTGGTTTGAGAAGCCTTCCCAAAGTTATACCACTAGGAAGTGGCCAGAGCTCATTCTGCCTCATTCAATCAGGAGAAGGCATGGGAAGCCCTTAATGACATAGCTGTCATTTTAAGATGGTTACTTAACTTCTCTAAACCTTGCCTTCTTCTATAAAATGGAACGAGAGATGCACAGAGATGCAAAGAGTGAGAACACAATGTGCAGATCAAGTTCTTCATCGTATCCCAGCTGATTGCAAATTGTTCTGGAACTCTGTGCTCTGGGCATGACAGTGCTGCCACCTCTTGAAACCAGAGAAGCCATGATTACCTGGAAGAGACTCTTAGAAGACTGGCACCATTTATGCTGAGGACAGCAAGAACTCAGGAAGCAACACACTAGTATTGCTGCAACACAGCAGTCCCTGCCCCTCTCTGAGGATACACAAGCAGGTTCATGGTTGTTAGGAGACATGAAAGTAGTTCATGCTCCTGACAGTAACCCCAGTTAAACTCATTGGTCAATCAAGGTAGTTTGAGTGAAATCCTTTCTTGGGTTTGTCATCAATGCCCAACCTGGCATAAATAGACATTTGTTCATGTCTTCTCCGGAGAGTTTAATGAGAACATGGCAGCCATGGTTAGTAAGGGAGTGGCAAGAGGTCAAGTCCTAGAATGTGACAAGGTCCTTACAGGAAATTGATTCACCCCATATGTCATTAATGAAGAGACGGAAGTGTGGCAGGCTCAAGCAACTGGCTAAGGGAAGATGACCAAGGCCTCAAAAGAGCAGGAAGGGGTCCATCCTGGATCTTCACAGGGAAAGATCCTGTGCCAGAGGTAGACAGGCTACCTGGTGGGAATTAGTGTAAAAATGGACCTGCAGAAAATAAAAGGCGCAAAGCAAACACCCACAGACCTCTCTGCAGCTACACTTCAGCCCCTCCTGCTGGGGAACATTACAAACCATAAATGTTCAAGACAGGGAATAGGGGGTTGAGTAATGGCAGGAAGCTGTATAGAGATGGACTTCTGTTACTGTGATAAACACTATGATCAAAAGCAACTTGGGAAGGAAAGGGTTTATTCTATCTTAAGTTTATAATCCATCATGAAAGACAGCCATGGCAGAAACTCAAGGCATGAAACTGGAGGAAGGAACTAAACCAGGGACCTTAGAGGAATGCTTCTTACTGGCTTGCTCCCCATGGTTTGCTCAGTTTGCTTTCTTACCAAAGCTGGGGTTGCCTGCCCAGGGGTAATACTGGGCCCTCTTTAGTCAATCAATTAATAAAGAAAATCCTTGTGCTTGCCTACAGACTAATCTGATGGATAGGTTTTCACAATTAAGGTTCACTCTTCCAAGTTGACCTTCATGTTGACAAAAAACTAATTGGCACCGAGACTGAACTAGAGACACATGTCAGGGAAAAGAGACTGGGGAAATGAATTGTTCTGGGACAATAAAAGGACAATGAAAGAGAGTTTAAAGAGCCAGGTCTAGAAAGACCTAGAATACCTTCCCCTCTTGGGTTTTATGGGCAGTGGAGAACTGGAGGTTGGTTGGTTCCTTAGTCATCGGCAGTTGCTTTAGAGGTCCACAAGTTTATTGCTTCAGGTCTGAAGTTGGGAAACGCAGTATCAGGAAGCAGCATGGGGGCATCTTCTTGCTCTGTGACTATGTGGTGAAGGGTGTCACTTAGCAGACTAGAACGCAGGAAAGAAACTTGCTTAGGCATCTCTTCCCTCTCCTTATAAAGCCACCAATCTCATCTGGAGGTCTCCAACCTATTAGACCATCAAACCTAATTATTTCCCAAATATCAGCAATACAACCATGGTGTGATGGAGGGGGTCCAGCAAGCAAGCGGGGAGAGGGTGCAAAGCACATTCAAGTCATAGCAATGGGTAAGAAAGTACCAGGTGTGTTGAAGCAATATGTTTCCTCCTGCTTGTTCTCCACCCATGCATGGATCACAGAGCCACTTTCCCCAGCAAAGCTCCCCATCTTTCTGCCAGAGCGCTGGGTCACTGCCTGCTTCCAGTGAGTTCTCCTCCATCTCTTTCCTTTTTCTCCCATCCCCTTCTCGTTCAGCTAAATGCCAATTTAAGTGTGAACTCTGTCTGCCCCCCTATCTGTTCAGAAGAGTAAATATTTACTGAACTGCTGTGTTATGCTGAGGCTCTCACTGCCTCTGCTTTGCCTGGAGATGTCTGAGTTGTTCTTAGGATCTTGAAAGCAGGTACTGTCTTTGTCTTGAAGCTGTTGTGCTCAGCCAGGAGAGACATGGATGGAAGTATCGCATCCACTAGTTTTGCAGCCGTAGTTGCTGATGGTTCTTTGATGTGTCCCTTTTCCAATTGTAACTGACATCTAGTTAAAGCCTTCTCAATTATGCCTTTTAAAACCGGGTTTCTGACATTAATAGTTAATATATATTGAGCATTAATTGTGTGCCTGGGGCATATATTGACACATTGAATCCCCAGAACAGGCAAAAGCAGCTTTGCTGACAAGGACACTGAAGCACAGACAGGTTGAGTGACTTGTCTAAAGTCACCCAGCCGATCAGTTCAGGGACACATACTTGGAACACAGGCAGACTACCATACAGAAAAGGGCATGTTTCAGCACTGCCTCTAATTTAGTTTTTATATTCAACTAGGTTAGTTGTTACATATTCAACTAAAGTGAACCACCAAAAGCTTGTTAGTGTTAGAAGGAAGTGTGGGCCAACCAAATCTGTTTGCTTATTACTTGGTGAACATCTGTGAACACTATGAAAGCCTTGGAAGGGAGAAGTCGACTCAAACCCAGTATCTGGTTATCTGTGAACAAGGAGAGAGCAGCGTGTCCAGTGGCGTGGCGAGAGAGCACCTTGCACAAGGAGGTGAAAGTGGGTCTTGGGGTACAACAAGATGGTCCAAATCTACAAGTTTATTTTGGTCAAGAAGGTAGAATTGGACCTAGTGGCTAGGCAGGGATGCAAAGAGGGGCACGGGCTGATCAGTGGCATGACCTGGGCTTCGGAAATTCACCTGGCACAGCCCAAAGAGAACAAAAGCATCCAATAAACAATCCAAACATCCATGTGCCAGATTCATCAGGACTTGGGCTCTAGCAGAGCTGTGTGACCTTGGGCAGGAGAGTCACCCTCCTCAACTGAAATTTTGCATAGTTCCATGACCCACATGGCAGGATTGGCAAGCAGATCTGACAGCTATCACTTATGATAGCAGTTAAAGGAAGCGCCCAATTAATATTGGTTTCTACTACAATTATATTTGCTACTGTTGGTGCTAATTTGGTATGATTATGAGGTGTGTTGGCCATGTGTGTTCATGATGGCTAACCTTTATTGTGTGCTTATTCATAGCAGCTGCATTTCTATCATTCTGGGGCTGGCAAAGCCACAAGGGACAGATGCAATAGTTGCTGTAAATCTTCGCCCAAATTAAACCAAAACAGTGCTGTGGGTCAAAAGCCATTTTGGGGTTATAATATCAATCTAAAGAGTTATAATCAGCCTCTCTCTAAAAATTCAAAAGATTGAGGGGCTGGGGATATGGCTCAGCAGTTAAAAATTCTTGTACCTCTTTCAGAGGGCCCATGTCTAGTGGCTCACAGCCACCTATAACTCCAGCCCTGAGGAAATCAGACCCCCACAAGCACACACACACACACACACACACACACACACACACACACACACATACACAGAGAGAGAGACAGAGACAGAGACACAGAGAGAGAGAGAGACAGAGAGAGGATAAAGAGAAACTAATTTTAAATATTAGATTAACATGGGAACTATGAGCAAGCATTAGTTACCATGCAGTAACTTCCATAGATTTTCTGTTCCCAGGAACATACTCCACAAATATTTTCACTTACCAAATGTATATATGGGTTGCATTGCAAGGTAGTTTTTAAACTGAAGACTATAGTGGAGGAATTTTAAAGACCTTGGCAATAGAAGGTGTGAATAATCTCTGGTCTTCCTTGTGGCTTTGCTTCTCAGACTCCCAGAACATGGTCTTGGCAGCCAGTATTGGGAGGCTGAACATAAAGACAGCAGAAGTCAAGGGCTGGAGAGATCACAGAATAGATTTCTAGAATCCCCATGTGGGGATCCAATGCCATCTCCTGGCTTCTGCAGGCACCAGCCATACACATGGTATATAAAACATTCATCCACATAAAATAAAAATAAATAAATATTTTTTTAAAGAGAGCAGATTTCAGAACCTAGGTTTGGGCCTTAGTCATGTGACTTGATTCTTGTGTAACCTAGGCCACTGCCCAGTTATTTAACTGCTTCTAGGTACAACTTTGGTCTCTCTTATAATTCCAGCCTTGCTACTACTGACTCATGACATGTGCCAAGGTGGGAAACTGAATGGCTCAGGGTCCATGAAAATAGTCCCACTGTACGTTCCACAGTTTTTATACAACACCAATAAAATCACAAATATCTGTGCTTTGAACAATGTAGGGAAATGTTAGGGAAAGTCTATAGTGAACACTTAGGACCCATAGTACATCCAAAGTGGATGTATAATAATACACTGAGTGCTAACTACAGATCATCTCCTTGAAAAATGATTGTGGTATCCTGCTTAGGACATAGGGTTGACCTGTGTGGGCCTACAGGTCTCTGGAGTAGAGCTCAGAGCTACCCTGGAGAGAGCCTTGAGGTCTTAGGAGGGAAGAGCTGAAGGGCGGATGCAGATGCCAATGACAACAGCCTACCTGCTAATCCTCACACCAAATCTGTCTACCACTGGGTTTTGTTTGGCCTGCAACATAATTTGAAATTAAAACTTAAAAAAATTTACATTTTAAAATTGCATATTGTATTTCAAAATTTAAATTTCCCAGCTTGTCTTAAAATTTCAGTAGGCATCCCCTCGCCCCCACTCTTCAACTGCATCTTAGACAAGCACTGAGCAACACCCTTGCTGGCAAAGTCTGGCCAGGCACTGAAACTTCAGGTGTGTTCAGTTTACCAGAGAGCTCCTAGTTAGCTACTTTTAGCAAAACTTCAAAGAGGAGAACATTTTGTATGCCTGTGTTGCTCTGACAAATGGAATAAGGGGAAAGCCAAAACTGAAGAGGCTCTAGAAAAACAAACCAGCTCATTTGTTGATCAGTTGAATGATACCTTTCCTCCTAGACTGAACTCCTGACCTTTTCAGGAGTGGGGAGAATTTGTGCTTGTGCCCCAGTGCTAAAGAAAGACTCTGGGAGGAGAATGCAGATCAGGCTGTCAGTCTAGAGCAATAAAGCCACTGCTTTTCTGACCTAGGCAAGACTGAACTCAATGCAATGTCAATGTGTAGGCAGAATGACAAGACACTGAGAAGGCAGATAACAACCAATGCTGGTGAGGCTACAAGAGGAAACCCTGATACACTGCAGGTGGGAATGTAAAGTCAGCCACTATTTAAATCAATATGGAGATTCCTACTGGATACAGTAATAATGCCTGCACACCTACTGTGATCTAGTGAGAAAACTGAAGAAATGTTTACTTCCTGGCCTGGCTATAGTCAATCATTTCTCAGATTCCCAAAGAGCTCCTAAGTTCAGGGTGAGGCTCTCTTTCCGCTGATGTGATGGGAATAGCAGAGATGCAGCTCCCACCTCCAGCCGTTACTAGTACCAGCACCCTGTGGTCTCTGGGGCATCATTGATCCCTAGCCCTAGGGGAGAACATGAGGCATCCTTAGATAGGCCCAGTCACAGCAAGAGGATTGTTCATGAGAGGCACCAAGTGCCAGTACCCTGTGGTGCTGACTGACTGTCGTTTAGCGATGGAGCCTGCCCACACCTCGGAAGCCTGGTTAATGAGTCACTTTGATCCAAGAGTATGTTGAGTGCAGGATAGATTCTGGCATTGTCTCCTCCGCCCAAATCTGGAACTCAATCTTTCCTTCGTTTTCCCCACTGCAGACCACTCGGCCCTGAGTGCGGCAAGGGCCCAATTCGTGGATGTGGAAGAGCGTGAGCCAGAGGCCATGGACGTGAAGGAGAGGAAGCCCTATCGCTCGCTGACCCGGCGTCGTGATGCAGAGCGCCGCTACACCAGCTCATCCGCAGACAGCGAGGAGGGCAAGGGCCCACAGAAGTCCTACAGCTCCAGTGAGACCCTGAAGGCATATGACCAAGATGCTCGTCTAGCCTACGGCAGCCGAGTCAAGGACATGGTACCACAGGAAGCCGAGGAGTTCTGCCGCACAGGTGAGTGCACGCCAAAATGTGGGCTGAACACAAATGTGTACAGGTGTGAAAATGCAGGTGAGCTGGCCAGAAAGGAGGCGCCTCTAGAAAGATCCAAGTTCCTACTGCTTTGACCTCTGGATCTGGTAAGGGCCTGCCCTGTAGTTCATTGCTAGGACAGACGAGTTCTATCTAGCCCAGCTGCCTAGCTTAGAGAGGTGGCTGGAGGCTGGGCTTCAGCTAGAGTCAAGCTCTCCTGCTGAACTTTCGCTCTCTTGTCTTACATGATCAAGAGCAGTCTCATTATCAGAGTGACAGGTGAGGGAGGCCTCAGAGGGATGGCACCTTTAAGATGTACACATGATAATAGAAGTAAGTGCTAAGCACACGCTAGTGCTTAGTCTGAGGATTCATTCTTTCTGCAAGCATATCTTAGCACCTTCCTGGTGTCGAGCTGCGTGACCTTGAGAGAAAGCAGCTCTAAAGGTTAGACTCTAACACTTAGGGATTCAGAAGATCTCCTGGTGTCAGAGCCTCCTTCCTCACTTCTTCCTTACTGTCCTCACCAAAATCTAGCAATCCCTGCCCAGAATATCTCTCAGCCAAACCCTCTTCTCCATTCCCTCTACCATTGCCCAGTCCTGGACATGGTTATATGTTCTGGAAGATTGACCTCAATGGCCAGTCCAGACCAGTACACTCTCTTTCAAAAGCCACAGTGAAGCTTGAGGGTGAATCCATGCACTGTCTCCAGGCTCCTCAGCCTGACAGCAGGAGGCCTTCCCAGTTTCCCCCTTGTCTTCCTAGAATTTTTTTGTCTCTTGCTTCTTTCCCACCTCTCCACAGCCCGCCACCATCCATGGCCTAGCCCAGCTAAACCATTGCTGCACCCCATAGGGGCCATCACTTCCTGCTGTGGTACCTCCAAGGTGTCTGTTGCGCTTCAAGGCCTCTGAGAGGCCTGGTAGGTGACCATGGTCCCTCCCAATGGGAGCAGCCCACTGGGATTGTGCCACGTGCTTCTCCCCACCACAGAGAGCATCAGCCACACCAGAGACTGTGTAATTCAGATATGTTTTAGCAATGCTGTTAAATCCTCACAACAATCCCAGGTTGAATCATGTATCCAAGATCAAACAAGTAAGAGGAGCATGCAGGCCCACACATACACTCATACTCACACACTCATGCATGCACTCCCACACACTCCCACACACATGCTCACACACTCACATACATACTAGCATACACTCGGGCTCTCACCTGCATACACACACACATCTGCACTCATACTCACACACATACACACTCAGGCTCTCACACGAATACACATACACACACACACACACACACACACACTGAACCACCTATGGCCTCATTTCCACTCCCTCCCACAGGCCTGGATCCACATGAAAGCTGTCCCACCAACAAGACTGCCTCTCAGGCTTGAAAAATGATGGCATCATGGCCTCTTCTTCCCCAGTTGTGGCTAAGAGCTCAAGCTCTGACATCAGACAGATCTGGATTTGGATTCTGGCTCTGCAGCTGTTATAGCCAGCCCTAGGCATCCTCACCTGTGCAGAGGGATAATGTCACCTAATGGTAGGGTGCTCTCAAGGATTAGTGAGGACTGTAAACAATATCCTTGCCACCAGAGCTTGGCCTGTACCTGATGGTTTATAAATGCCACCTACTGCTCGTTGTCACCTCTGAGCCCCAGTGAAGGGAAGAGACCCCTCCTAAGCTTTCCCCTAACTCTGCCCAGCTTATGCTTGACAGAGAGCTAAGTGAGCCTGTGGCTCAGAGGCAAGCCTAGCACACCAGGCTTAGACAAGGAGCCCCCCCCACCCCCATCCCCACCCCCACCCGTCCTTGTGAAGAACAAATGATCACCCTTCAAGCATGTGCAGCACAGTTTGCAAACTGCCATCTGGGACCTTATAGTTAGATGCTGAAGGAGGTAGGATGGCAACTCGAATTTTAGGCTCCTCAGGAAAGAGGACAAAGATGATGAAAAAAATTTTCCACCTCACCAGTTGCCTCACCGGGATCCCTGAACTCTAGGGATCTACCTTGCATTCCTTCTGTCTCTGGATACCTCAGTTCACTGGTATCGATGCCAATTCTGTCTGCTTAAAAGGGAATGGGAGGGGGGGCAAGCCATATGGAAATCAGTGTGGCCCGGGGGCTGTTTATGGCAAATAAATTTGAGTTTTCACCTAGCATAGCAGTCATTCTTTATAACACAAGTAGCCTCTCTTGAGAGGATTAGCCCAGTAAAATGCAGATATGGGCTGGGTAGGGAGCAGAACAGGGCTAGAGCGTGCAAATGCACAGGAGCCAGGGCTTGGAATGTGCAAAGACCTGCAAAGGAGATAGGGGACTGGGGCTCTGATGTACACTTTGTTTTTTCTTAGAAGGAAAAAAAAAAAACATAGGAGAGCAAAGTAGAGTATGGCACAAGGGGGTGAGATTCAACATATGGAACATCTGGTCTGGACCGCATCCCAGCCAATCAGAACACTTCCCTGGCCACTGAGCAGAGCCCAGAGGTTCCTGAGGCACAGGGCCTGCTGATGTGAAGCTATTTGTCTGGCAGCTAGATCTAGGGAAGATAATGGAGAGAGGTGGAAGAGAAATAGCTACAGTAGCCAGGACATAGGATTGGAGGCACTAGGGGCCTCTGATACTGAACGTTATTTATCCACCAGTATGGAAAGGTTTCATGACTTTAGCCTCAGATCATGGCTGCGGTAGCTTCTGAACTCTCTCCCATTCCAGGATCCACTGGCCCAGCCAGAGAGAAACTCCGGGTTCCAGGAACCTAAGCAGGGCTCATCCAAGAAGTTCTGTCCTGTTCTGGATTTGTTGACAAGTCCCATCTGCTAGAAGAGACCAGAAACCTTCAATGCAATTTAACAGACATGTTACACTGTGTGCCTTGAAGATACTGTGTCTGGCTGGTGACACAGAAATTTAGAATTAAACAAGACATAGTAGTATCAGCCCGTGTAGAAGCCACCTTCAGCAGAAGTGGCGACAACTGTACCATCGCCTAGCACCAGGACAAGGCATCTCTCAGGGGGAACTGGGTGCAGGAGACAGTGAACTATGAACAAGCATAGGTGGGTAATGGGGAGCTTTCACAGAGGAAGGCAGTTTGAATCAGCTTTTATGCACTGCACTTGGCTAGAGAAGGAGGGGTGAAAATCGCCTTACAGGCGGAGGAAGTGGCTGGAGCCAATACAGTGAGTTTAAATATAGGGATTGCAGCTGCGAATCCAGGGGAAAAGGGCTTCTGGTTTGGAGAACTTTTCCCAAACCTTCCCTATGATTATCTTGCTTCCTCTCAGGCACTAATTTCACTCTTCGAGAACTGGGACTGGGAGAGATGACGCCCCCTCACGGGACCCTCTACAGGACAGACATTGGCCTCCCACACTGTGGTTATTCCATGGGGGCCAGCTCTGATGCAGACCTGGAAGCAGACACTGTGCTGTCCCCTGAACACCCGGTGCGCCTGTGGGGCCGGAGCACACGGTCGGGGCGCAGTTCCTGCCTGTCCAGCCGGGCCAATTCCAACCTCACGCTCACCGACACAGAGCATGAGAACACAGAAACCGGTGAGTGGCTCACCTGGCCCGTGGGTTACCCGGGTTACCAGGGCATGGTTTTAATTATAATATTGATTTCCTGCTCCGTCACTGGAGCTCTGGTGAGGCTGATGAAAAATTGCTTTGCCCTCAGTGGGCAAAAGCCAGAGCCTTTCGCAGTGTCCCATGAAATACCCACCCATCAGTGACATGTCAGAGAGGGGTCACTGCACTTGCAGTCCAGACTGGGGCAGGGCTAAAAGGGTTGGGTTATTACTTACAAGGTAAGGAAACAGAGGGCTGCGGATGTGGGTAGCCATTCCCCTGTAGAGCTGGCTCCTTGCGAGAGGGACCCTCTCTGCTCCGAGACTCTCTAGTGTCCCGTTGCTCGGCAGTCCTAGGCAATCTCCTATCCTATTCCATTGGCTTCTGTTGCTCAGAAGGATTATGAACCAAGACTGTCAGATGAGAGCAACTTGACATTTGGGGTGTAGGGGAGCGAGAGGGCAAAGGCTCCAAAGTGTCCCAGTTAGGAGGAAACGGTTTAGATGATTGTATGTGTGAGGTGTCCAGGAACCCAAAGTCTTGGAGTCAGGAAATGTGTGGCATAAAAACACGTCTCAGAAGCACAATGTGGTTTGCCCCTCCAGGTCAGCCCTGTGGAGGGGGGTCTACTGTGGACCCACGCTGGGGCCTCGGAAAGACTGGCAGAGCCTAAAACAGCCCCACCTGGGGAGACCTGTTTCTCACCAGCTGGGAATGTGTGTTCATTACTATAGCAGGCAGTGTAACACTGGAGGTTGTTTTTCAAAAAGTCAAGAGTGAGAAGAGCCAGCCAGGTGCCAGTGCCCCCTACTGGCTGCCAGCTCTAAATGCAAGAACCTGGATCCCCAGTCAGCATCTGGGTCTGGATGAGGGCTTAGCCCCTTTAACAGGACAGCTCCAGCTGCACTGCAGAAGATCAAAGCCCAGATTAGAGACCGGGCAGCTGACCAGGGTAGTCAGAACCTGGTAGAGGATGTCATCCCCTTAAAGAGCCAGCTGCAGCAGGGTTCCAGGTGTCAGTTCTGAGTACTTTGTAGGAGTTAAGGAGAGGCGGGGCCTAAGAACTAACTTGCCTTGTCACCTGCCCCTCCCCATCCCCCAACTCCAAGGAGGGTCCAGTGACCTCTGCCCCTGTGGATCTTCCCTTCCACAGTGGATAACTTGTATACTTTGATCTGCCACCAAGGCCCAGGCTGAGCTAACAACCCTGACTCTTCCTAACCCACTGTACCCAGAACCACAGCACAAGTTTAAAGGGCGGGGTCACTCAGAGAAAAAGAGGTCTGGTTTGAGGAACCAGAAGTATCTACTTCATCACTGGTATGGGATAAGGCACTGGTTGTGTGGGTGTCTGGTTCTCATCCTCCCCACTTAGAGTTAAAATGAAATCTGCACCCCTCATTTTCTGAACTCTTAGATTAGAAAAGGGAAAGTTTTTTTTTTCTTTTTTTTTTTTTTTTTTTTT
>NW_022196904.1:85346516-85370856 GCF_008632895.1 Mastomys coucha
AATCAGGAATGGGAGAGTGTTTTTGTGAGGAAACACTAAACAAGTTTAAACCAGTTTCTTTTGGGCAGGACTTCTTAGAGCCTTTAAAACATTAACGTGCATGCTGGTGGATAAATTACCAACATTTGTAGGTAGCACGCTTTATGGTCTTTAGTCACAGAACCCTTTATTCTCAGCTCATCAGGGAGGGGACAGTGTTCTGATAGCTGCCTTCTGTAATAGCTGAGCTGAATGATGCTCAGGCCTTGTAGACCTGGGATTCTGGCTGTCTAATGTGGGTGTGCTGAGGAATAAGGGAAAGAAAGAGGGATGGAGAGAGTTAATCACAGGTCCTGATTATCAATGCCCAGGCACGGCTGAGCACTTCAGCGACCAGGAGCTCATTTACTGCCTCTTCAACTCTTTGAAGTCAATTTTATTACAACCGTTGCACAGAAAGAGGGAACTGTAGCCACAAAAGCCCAGAAATCTGCCTGGCTCACACGCTAGATGGAATTAGAACTCTGGCCCTTCTAACCAATCTAAAATCTTAACTCTGTTAGCTTTAGTTACTCTGTTGAATTTTCTGTGTAGCAAAATACTAGGATTGCCTGTTCTTTTGAGGGCTCCTTGCTATGGTGCTAAAGGATCACTTTCTATAAAGTCATGACAGAGCAAGACCCACATCACCCATGTTATTGTATCTCCCTGAGAGCTGAATTACAGCTGAATTAAGCCTCTGTTGGGGGGATAATGACATATGAGATGAATCTGCAGATAGTGGGGCCAGGATGTTGGTTGCTGGTTCTCCCGGCATGCCCCACCCCCACTTTCCATCGCCACTCAGACTTTAGCTCTCCACTTAGAGCTCTAAGGCAGCTATACTCAAAGGAAATGGTCAGGCAAAGGAGTGGAAGGGGAGTCCAACAAAAGACCTCTGATTTCTGCATCTCTTTCAGGCCTGGACTCCCAAAGCAGACACCCTACAGGTTTCTATACTTGCTGGAGCCCTGACTCCATTGGGAAGTTTCCATTAATGGTTGTTTTATACTCCAGCCTGAATAATGATGGTAATCATCAGAATGGCTTGCTATTATTCATTGATTAGGTTCATAGAATTGTTGCTTAGCTGAGTAAACTGAGGATCAGTCCTGTGTGCCTGGCTGAATAGAGGGCAGGCCCTATCCATAGAGTCTGTTCTCTCCAGGATCCTCTTCTCTCTTGCCCTTCACATCTGACTTCCCACCATCCCATCCTCTGCCACTCAACCATCCACCTCTCTAGACTAGGCTCTCTCTGTTTTCTCTGACGAGAGCTTGAATCTCATCAGAGGAGGAGGGATTGGATATACTGAATGTGTTAGCTATTCATCATCCCATCACAGTGAGGCCACTACTCAGGAATCGGGGAAATCAGTGTTTGCCAAGGGCCCCAGTGCACATGGGATAGCCTCTAATCCCCATAACACTGCAATGGCATTCCCATCTTCCAGATGGGAAGACAAACACTGCACAAACAAAAGTCAGCTAACATGCGGGCGACTCTCAGCATGTTGGCAAAGCTTTGACTGGAAGGTGGACCTCTCTGGTCCCTTGTTTGCTTCCATCTGAGTCACAGGGAGTTTGGGGACTCTCTTTTGAGAATAGCAGCCATGTGAACCCTAGCTCTTAAGAGGGACATCCTGATAAATGTAAGGGGCTGAACCATAAACCCCTGTGACCTCCAGCCACAGAAACATGCACGCCCCTTTCCCGGGTGGCCTTGCATCAGTCAGTAGTGATGGTCAACAGTAGTGACAGCAGTGGGAGCTTCCACTGAGGTCACAGGGCTGCTATGTGCAACTGTCATCAGTAATAACTTTTATAGGGTCCATTAAAGCCAGTCTCTGCCCCTGAAAGTTAATGTCAGCCACTTTTATGTCATTGTTTAATTGAAATAAATACAAAATTGACTGGTAATATAAGTCTTCCTCCTCAAGCCTTCGGACGCCTCCTCCTGAGGGCGGGGGGGGGGGGGGGGGGGGGGGGCGGTCACCGAGCTGGGGCTGCGAGGAGGATCCAGAATGAAAGACACCCAGTAGGCATCCAATAAATGGTTTTCAGAAGACAGAGGATATGATCAGGCCTCCATTCCCAACACTGGGGCAGGATGGCAAAAATCTCTCTTGTGACTTATGTGTCATTTCTTTTGTGATTGCTCGGTGTCCCTGGCATGGCAGGCATTATGATAGAATGTAGGAAGCAGAGCAGCAGTGGGAGCAGTGGGAAGTTAGCCACCTTTGGTGCTGTACAATAGCAGAGGCATCCCAGATTGGAAAAATCACTGACTTCAGAGCCCTGCCCCACCCCCATCCCCACCCTCAGGAGACCTGGACCAAGTTCCAGCTATTAAGCCTTGAACAACTTGGTTCACCTTTCTGAGCCACAGAACCTGTGCTTTAAAAGCAACACACTAGTAGTTATTAGAGATGGAGGAGGGGAGCATAAGGTATGTCGTGGTTTGTACATGCTTGATCCAGGGAGTGGCACCATTAGGTGGTGTGGCCCTGTTGGAGTAGGTGTGTCACTGTGGGTATGGGCTTAAGACCCTCATCCTAGCTGCCTGGAAGTCAGTCTTCACTAGCAGCCTTCAGATGAAGATGTAGATCTCTCAATTCCTCCTGCACCATGCCTGCCTAGATGCTGCCCTGCTCCCATCTTGATGATAGCAGACTGAACCTCCGAACCCGTAAGCTAGCCCCAGTTAAATGTTCTTTGTAAGACTCGCCTTGGTCATGGTGTCTGCTCACAGCAGTAAAACCCTAACTAAGACAAGGGGTGATTGTTACTGCCTACAGAGCTCCAGTTGGGAGAATGAGAAGGTTCTGGAGATAAACAGGTATGATAGTCGTACAATATTGTAAACATACTAATACTGCCGAGCTATGTTCTTTAATAGGGTTCAGTGTTAAGTAACGTTAATAGTTTAAAACTGTAAAATCTGAGGTCTGCGGTGATGGCTCAGTCAGTGAAGTACTTGCCACATGAGCACAAGAATTTGACTCCATCCTTAGAACTAACATTTGAAAAGAATGAAAGGCCAGGGGCAGTAGCGAGCTTGTGATTCCAGTGCTGGAGTCATGGATCCCTGGGTCTCGCTGAATAGCCATTATAGCCTAATTGGCAAGCCCAAGGCCAATGATAGACCCTATCTCAAAAAGAAAAACATTTGGGAGACCGTGCCTAAGGACCCATACCCACAGTTGACCTCTGGCCTCCACATGCATTTGCATACACATAGACTCCGGTGAACCCACACAAATATGTATACACATGCACATAGAAGATAAAAATAATTAAAATTAAAAACATAAAACTTCAAGCCAGTTTTGAGGTGTTGCTAGCCCGTCCACCACTGGGGAAGTGGCTGCTCTGTGGGTCCTGAATTCAGGCATCTGATCATGCCATTTGCTTAGAGGTCCACAGAAAGGAGATATTCACTTTCCCTGCATGTGCAGAGGTCAGTCCTCTTCCTCACTCAGGTTCTGAACCTGGGTCTGGAGGGCTGGTGCAATTGGATTGAGCAGGAAAGAGAGGAGTTCCCACAGGAGCCCACTGCAGAGCCAAACCTGGAGGCATGAAAAAGCCCGGGTGGCCTCTCTGCTTTTATCCAAGGCGCCAACTTAGAAAATCACTTAGAAAATAAAATGAAAGAAATTCAGGTCTTTCCTCTGCACCCCCATGATTATACAGTCTGGCATCAAAGAGGAAATCGTGAGTTAAGCTAATGAGGCACCAAGTCCACAGAACAGGCGGGTATCTCCAGGGCATGTGAAGAGAGAGCTCCACCCTCCCTGGCCCCAGACCCTTGAGATTCATTCTTACCAAGATCCAGAAGAAAATCTGTCAGGAAGTTCGAAATGTTCAAAGTGCTGCACTTCAACCTACTGTCCAAAGAGACAGCATCTTCCAGAACAGGGAGTTGAGCCAGATAGCTGGGCTAGAAACTGAACAGTGCCCTCCTGCTTGGGGAGCCAACCCACACTCCTTCCTGAACATAGCCACATTTTCAGGGAGTTTGTCTCTTATTGGGCAGGTCACCAAGTAACTCCTGAGCCCCCAAGTTCCCAAAGAGGCTGAAAAAAAAAAACCTGGTTTAAGTCAGAGAATTTAGTATTAATGAGTTAGAAGAGACTTTTGTTTTTCATTTTCTAGGCAAGCACATTGATCTGGAGTTCAGTGGCATGTTGAAGAGACAGCCACAGCCAAGACTTAAACCCAGTTGTGTCCCTTTCCACCATCATTGTCTTGCTTGAGAACTCCACTCCACGGTGTACACTGTTTTGTAGAACCCTGTGCTCGATTCATAAACTGTGAGATCTGAAAACAATTCTGGCTATATCTAGGACATAAATTTCCTTGTCCATGTTAGAAACTTCCAGAAAAGCAAATGAACTTAGAGCCTCTCCAATACCATCAGGATATAAAAATCAAACCAGGCCACTCTCAAACTGTGTCAAGCTAGAGAAAAAGCTTAAGAGGAAAGTCCAATTAGAAAACATCTGAGAAGGCTCCATGGAGGAGGTGCTAGACCCCAGGCCTTGAGAATCAGGAGGAAATTAATGGGTAAAGAAACTGAAAGAAGGGCATTCTGTGTGGACAGCCAGCAAGGGTGTCCCCAGAGGCTGTGCTGAACAGACATTCGAAAGTGTGTTGTACAGGGAATCAGGGGATGGAGGGTGAGAGGATGCAAAACTGAGCTCAGCACCGTTCTGTATGATCTGAGGAAGGCAGCAACTGTTCTTTCTGTTTCAAGTGAGCCAGTTCAGTAAGTTTGTAGCAAAAAGGGTAAAAGAGCAAATAGCAGGTAGCGAATAGGTAACAAAACATCATCAAAGCAGACGCTTTCAACATCCAACAGGGACGACGGAATAACCTGAGAGAGAGAGAGAGAGAGAGAGAGAGAGAGAGGAGAGAGGAGAGAGAGAGAAGAGAGAGAGAGAGGAGAGAGGAGAGAGAACAAACACAGGTGACATCATTAAACTGGGCTTACAAGATCCAGCAGAAACCAACTGGGGAAGAATCAGTCTTGCTGGAGTTTCCACCTGAGAGGCCCTCCCAGCTTCTGGCCACTTATTACCACACGTGCTTTTGTATTGTAAGATAAACAATAGCAAAGTCTGTCAGGAATTGTTTGCCTCCTATCTCTTCTCAAGGACATGCTGTTTTTAGTACCCTTTGGTGTTTGCTGTTTTTCCCTGTCCTTGTTACAAAGCCAGTGGGTACCCTGACCCATGTCAGGATTTGGAGGATATTTGATATACACATGCTTGAGTCTGAGACAAGAGAAGACCTTCTTGATACCATTGTCCACTCTTGGCAAGCCCAAACATCTCAGAAGAATTCACTGAGATAGTGTATATTTCAGATCCCGTGCTATTCCTTGAGCACTTGCTATATAGTCTAGGAATGGCTTTAAGTACTGCGATTCTGTCAATCATCAAAACTACTCTCTCTTAAGGATATTAAATTTTAATGGGGAGACGGGTTGGGAAACTAAACTCTATAGTGTGTGTTGTGCAAACAAGTCCCAGGGTGAGGGAGAAGAGTTATAATTTTAAATATGGTAGCCAGAGAAGGCTCTCTAGAGACAGTGAATTGGGGGGCGGGTGTCATTGATAATAGGAGCTGTGAGGATGTGGAATGAAAACCAGCAGAGGGGAGGACAGCTGCAGGGACGTTAGTATAGAATGTAAGCGGCTTGCTTGAACTTCAACAAAGGAACAGTGGATGATGCCAGAGACGGCCTGGGGTGGAAGGTGTGCCGGCTGGCACTAGAACTACCAAGAATTCTGACCAAGGATGGGCAGGGTCTAACCAGTGCATGAGTGGGATCATTCGGATGCTGCGTGGAGAGTAGACTGCAGCAGGCACAAGTTCAAGTGTGATGCTAAAGCAAAAATCCATGTAAGAAAGGCTGTGGACTCTGACCAGGCAGGCAAACCTTGTTAGCTAGGGTTGCCTCTGTGGGGAGCTTCCCTGTCCTGCTTCCCAGGGATCTTGCAACACCAAAGACTCCTTCCTCTTACTCCTGTGAGCAGCAAAAATTCCCAGGTACACTAGGGCAAGAGAACATCTATTTGGTCCTCTAACCACACACCTACTGTGGCACAGTTGCTGGATTCTTTAGCCACTGGCCCATTCCGTGTTCCCTCTCTCTCCTAGTTTGTGGTTTTGACCCTGAACCACCATCCGCAGCTGCTCCTCATCGGCTCTCCATCCTGCTCTCCATCTTGTTTTCTGATCCTGCTGCTTTTCTCCCACCCCTGGCTTTGAGTTCTCTTCCCCAGGAGACATGTGGTCCTAGCTTTATTTTGCTAAAATAAAACCCTTCCTTTAGCTTGAATTCCAACCGGTCCTCTTGATGCTCAGAGGTCTCTGACTGCTGTAGTAACACACGACAAGGCACTTCTCTACAGCACTCCGCTGTGATCTGGAAGCTGTGGTTTAAAGGCCACTAGCAATTTCTTGGGAGTTCCTTGTTAGAGGACTTTAGGAAGTCCTGATCCAGAACACGTGCTCCCCACCTCCCCCCCACTTGTAAGCTTGGTTAGAGCTAATCAGGCTTGTGCCCTGTTTCTGAACTGGGAAAGGAGAAGGAGATGGGGCGAGTCAGGCCTTGCTAAATGAAAATGGATTGCTTTCTTAAAACTTGGTTCAGGCCCAGTGAGCATGGAGAGAGGTGCAGCAAACAAGAATTTTGCCTTTAATTTGCACCAACATGACTTTCAATTCCAGTGGAAGCAACACAGTGACTGAGTTCCTTCCCAAGATATTCAGGAGGCATTTTCGTCCTTGGGTAATAAGCTCTGCTTTGTCCAGGGCAAGTTGGTTCCTGAGCCTGTTTGAACATCATCTCACTCAAGATGAAAGAATAGCCAGTAGTGGAAAGAGAGAGCGGCCTGCTCGAGGGAGTAGAGTTCCAGTACAGGCTCAGCATCCGGGAACAATCTGGTTTCAGAACGAGGCTGTCACCAGCCCTGGTGTGATGCCAGGCCAGTTATTTCTCTTCTCTGAGCACCAGTTAGGCAAATGGGAACTAAGGGGCCTCAGTCAGTGTCATGGCATGGAAGGGGGCCTCAGCCACATAGCAACTGAGGAATTTTATGCAAATTACTAAAGTTCAGTGAAGCTCAGTTTCCCCATCTGCAGCTTTGGGATGAGTACCTACTACCCAAAGATATAATGAGAGTAGAAATGAGTCTCTCCATGAAGAAAGTAAGGCACTGTTCTCCAGTCAGGGCTGCTAGCCAACTGTGAAATAAACTCTATGACTTAGGACCATTGTTGAAATAATAAATGAACTAGGGAGTTGCAGCAGAGAAGACATAGCAGAACCAGATGGCTGCCACTCTGTAAGGTGTGGATTTCAGGGACACTGTGCATAAAGCATATGTACTAGGTCACTATGTAAAATACATCTATGGTTATAGATTTCAGTTTTTTTTCCAAAAGTTTAAAGAGCCAGTGAGATGGCTTAGCAAGTAAAAGTAGTTGTCATGCTAGCCTGACCATCCAAGTTTGGTCTCTTAAGCCCACAGTGGAAGGAGAGAACCAGCTCCTACAAGTTATTGTCTAACCTCCACACGTATGTGGCGGCACATATACCGCGTGGATACATTCTTGCCCTCACATCACACACGCACAATAAGAAATTAATTTTTAAAAGACATAAAGAAAGTGCTCAACATATAACTGGATTCTCTAGATATCAATTCCCTTACTTTTTAAAGACCCCTTAGCTGAAAATTTCCATGATTCACTTCGTGATGTGTTTGACCAAAACTCATTAGCCTACTATCACTAGGACCCCTGCCTGAGAAGGAGTGCACATCTGGGCAGAGTTTTGGGCTCTGTGATCTATTTGGATGACTCAAAAGTCTCTGAGCTTGTATGATAACACTGGACCCCCTGGCCTGTGGAACTGGTCCTCCCTCCCTTCTATGCCTCCCATGTGAATGTGGGAATAGATGACTAATAAGCCTAAGGGTGGCCATGGGCTGGGAGGGTGGCAAGAAAGGCATCCTTAAACAGGAAGTGCTGCCCTGGGGGCTGGATGAGTCATAAGCCACCTGGACCAGTCTGCTCAGTACAACAGAGACGGCAGAGAACCTTGGGGCACATATTTAAGAATACCACATGTAGCTAGCTAGCTAGCACCGCAAGTGGGTTTAGCATCTCTCAAACCCTAGAGCCTTACCACAATTAAATTTCACACTAATAGTCCAGGTAGATGGACCACCATGTAGAAACAGTTTTCATTCCTTGACCTCATTGTGTGGGGAAACACGGGGTAGACAGAAGGTAAAGGGGGCCCAAGGGGCTCATATGGGCTTGATACATGAAGCTTGATGTGGGCAGGATGACACTAGTTAGCCTTGGGATCTCTGGAGCCAGATTCAGGGGAAAGCCAGGACAAATGACTTAGAGAGGATGAGGCCCTCCCCCAAACTCCTCCCTCAGTGACAAGGCCAGCTGTCTCTAAAAGGGAAGCAGCCATTCAGAGAAGAAGAGCACCCCCAGCAGTGAGGGGGCTGGGTCTGACTGCTGCCTGGATGTACTGTTTATCAAATAGCTAGCATTTGTTATGGCTGAAACTTAAGGAACTAAGAGATGGGTTAAAGGGAAGCCCAGCTTCCTTGATGGGGTGGATAAGGCTGAATCACTGGCTTGTACGCAGCCTTTCTTCTGAAAGTGATATGAAACAAAGTTTTACCAGGGAGAAAGTAAAGATCTCACCTGCTTCACATTAGGCTACATCTAGTGAGATCTTACTCTCAAGATGACAATTGCCTTCGGGTACGAACTACAAAGTAATCTAGCAGAGAGACTCTACAGGATCTCAGGATCCAGCTGCTAAGCTTGGACTAGAGGGTTCCCCAGTCATCAGAGCTAGTTTATGGGGTTTACCTGTATACATAACTTCTGCCCCCTTGTATTGATAAAATTGAATTGGTCTGAGTTTTCTAGAAAACAGGGCTTCAGGTACAGGGAAGAGCCCATGCCTTGTTTGGGAGGTATACTTTCAGGGAAGTGGAGACAAAGTGAAATGAGACGAAGGTGAGATGCAGAAGAAAGGTGATGTGCTGCCATGCTAATTAGCCCTTCTTGTGAGCTGCAGGGACACTCCTGGCCTCTACTCAGTAGGCCTGCTCATTAGGTTCCTGCCAACTATATAGAAAAGCCATGCTTCCAGAAGGAAGAAGGAGGGAAGGGAGGAAGGGAAAACAGAACAACCAACAGTTGAGGATGCTGGGTAGAAGACCTCAGTGAGCACCAAGAAGGTCTCACTGACCACATCTGCAGGTGAAGACTCCAGGAGAATTGGCAAAGGTGCTGTGGTGGATGCCCTCTATCAACTCAGCATCTTATATATATGATATAAGGGTGGATCCCTTAGATGGCATCTAAGCTAGAGCCATCTGAGAGACAGGAACCTCCACTGAGAAAAGCCCCCAGGAGACACAGGCTTGTGGGCAACCCCGTGAGACATTTTCTTCAATAATGATTGATGTGGGAGGGCCCAGTTTACTGTGGGTGGTGCCATCCCTGAGCTGTTGGTCCTGGATGCTTTATGAAAGCAGGCTGAGCAAGCCATGAGGAGCAAGCCAGTAAGCAGCATTTATCCACGGCTTCTGCCTCCTACCCTGGCTTCTTTTGATGATGGACTATGATGTGGAAGTATAAACTGAAATAAACCCTTTTCTCCCTAAGTTTCTTTGCTCGTGGTGTTTATCATGGCACTGGACAGGTGTATAAATTGCCATCAGCACCACTTGTTATGCATTTAATCCGAAATGCTCCCAGAAGGTTCATGTTCTGAATATGTGTCATGAAGACCATGACATGATTTGGGAGGTTCTGTAACACTGAGGAGTGAAGCCTGGCTGAATGGAGTAGTTCAGTGCAAGGTGGGTTTTTGAGGTATATCATTTCTAGCTACTTATAGTAATGTTCTCTCTTCTTCCTCTCCACCACAATGTGAATTGTTCTGTAAAGCTTTGCTTGTTAGGATAAGTCCAAACCTCTAAAATGATGACCCAAGATAAACCATTCTTCCCTTAAGTTGTCTGTTGGAGGTATTTTGGTCCGAGTAATGCAAAGTAGTCACCAATGCACTGGGTTAACTAATCCCTCTCCCTCCTCCTTCCTGCCCTTCTCTCTCCCCTTTGCTCATAAACTCTACATTGGTTAATAAGGGTGTCCCTAATCCTTGCTATCTCTCATGTACATTTATGGTAAGCTAGGCAGTATGGGTGCTTTGTTTCATTTAATTGCCAAAATCAGTTTGTAAAGCCATTTGTTATTAGCATTTTATAAAGGGTTAAAATGAGATCTTAAAAGTTTTAATAATTTGCCAGGCAGGAAGTCTCAGAGTTCATGTCTCAGCCATAGCTGTCTAAATCCAAAGCCTGAGCCACTCACTGCATTGGCTCATGGAGACAGGAGTACAAAACAATATGAATGAATGACTACCAGTGCTTTTGCAGGTTAAAGTAATATGGTTATACCAGACTTACCTTTCTAGAAAAACATAGTTACCCACACTTAAGCACAGACTCTGGAGCACATTGTCTGGATTTGAACCCCATCACTTTCTCTACATGCTAGCTTATTATTGTAAGGCAAAGTTTCTCCGTTTCTCCATCCCTCTGTTTTCTTGTCTGTAAAGTTGGCACAATAACACTCTCTACTACACAGGAAAGTTGTAAGGATTAAGTGAGTAAATAAAGTCCTAGCAGGCCACATTACTTGGCACATAGGAGGTGCTGTGTGGGTATATGCTGTTATATTATTGATTTCACAGCACTTTCTGGATTATGACATTAAGATTTGCAGGACTCTAAGAGGTAGCTATGAGGCTCCTCTTTGGGTAGAAGTGCTCATAGATCACACATCTGGATCGAGGCAGAGATGGGATTCAACTCCAGGTCTCTCTGACTCCACACCCACACATGGTTGCTCATGGTTCCATCTGGCAACCAGTCAGCTTGGCCCTCATTCCAGGGATGATTCCCAGGTACCCGGGCCAAGTCTAAGGGCTCCAACAAGCCTGGTTTTTCTCCAGGACTCTTCTCCCAGGCTGCTCCATGAGAAACAGCCACCTCATTTAAGACGTGCACTTCCCTTCAAATAAATAGGCAACCCCTTTATGTTCCGAACACTGAAGAGAAGTTTTCTCTCCACCCCCAACTCTACAGCCTGGCTCCTAAATGAGTTTGCTACACTTAGTTTTGTAGTACCCTAACTACAAAATAAATTGCTTTTGCGGAGTAAACCTCTACAAAGGGAGTAAGTGCAGTGCGTGGAACAACCCAGGTTCAAAGCAGGGTATAAACACAGGGAAATTGTTTGCAATTCCAGCTCCTTGTAAAGATGGGAGAGGGAGGAAAGAAGAGCCATCTTGGGTGTGAAGTGGGTGGTGAAAATGCAGAAGCCACTTCAAGTGGGAAACAAATGGACTGGAGGCAGAAGTCAGGCAGCAGTGAGAATCTAGGCACCTCCAGGAATCCTGGCAGCTTACACCACAAGTGTTACAGCCTGAGTCCCAGGGTACCTGAAGTTTCCGGGCTCTCGTACCTTGGCTTAGAAATAGAAATGGAGACAGTTATTAAGAAAGGGAGAGCCCTCCAAAGAATGGAGTGAGCTGGGAAGCTGAGGCAAGAGCGTGCCCTCGAAAGAGCAGGACCACAGGGACTCCTGGCCCCTCGCTGGTCATTTCCATACCACCTATCCTTCCCACATATGTATGTCATGGGCAGTTTCCAATCATGGCCTGTTCTTCGTGTATAGGCCAGGTGGGGAAGAAATTCCAGCCTCTCTTTGACAACTGATTTCTTTCCTATGTTAGCCTTACTATAGCTTTTTCTAGTCCCCACACCTCCTGTCATACAGGAATTGCCTTCTTCCTGGCTGGATCCGCCACCTTTGCACTTACAACTTCAGCACTACTGTTAGTAAAGCTAAAAGATGGATTGTATTCGCAGAAAATATTTATGCCACATTTTCCCCAGGTAGAAATGAAAAGGTCTTAGAAATCTGCCCCAGTAGCCTGGCCATTATTATTTACCTTTAGAACGAGCAGAAAAACCCACAATAACTCTTCAGTGCCAGCATCCCATAAATGGCTCTATCCTTACCTAGCTCTGAACTCTGACAGTGAAATTAGAACTTGGAGCAGATGTTGGGACACACCCACAGTTCAGTGACACCCTGGTGGGGCCAGTATACAGCAGGATTCACTGCCAAAATTTATGATCCAAGAGACCCAAAAGCTTCTACTGCGAAGGTATAATGGGGCAGGGTGAGGAGGAAACCAGCTCCAAGCTTCCCTTTGTCTACCGAGTGACAAGAGCTTGTGAGTTGTAATGACAACCACATGGTGCCATCTTCCAGGAAAGTGCAGGAGAGACCCAGAGCCCAAGGTTTTGATCAGGGAATTGATCATCTATGTAACACCCCAAATTCTAGACTCAGAAACAATACAGGTTGTTGAACATGAGCACCTTAAGCAACTCAGGCACTGAGTCACTCTTATGATTCAGGGAGGGGTAATTTATCAGCAGGTTCCCAGACACTAGTCAGGATCATCCTTGCAGGCAGAACTCTCTAAGATGCAATGTCAGGTCTGCTGTGGGTTAGCTCTTTTGCATGCTGCCCTTGAATTAGCCTCTTGCTACATCAAAGAATGACCCAAGCAGATGACCCAGTGCATACTTCTCAGGACAGCATCGAAGTTTTTCAACACCCTCTGTCCTTACAGACTCTCTTAATCAGTGGCTATACATTTTAGCTGAGAGAACTTGCCCAGTGAGGAACACTGGGTGCTAGTACAGGGAATAAGGGAAGAAGAGATGAAATGATGTCTCTTCGAAGAAAGCAACTTGTGTTTCAATGAACCTCACAGTAGGAACATGTTTCTAGGTGTGTGGTAGTGGTTGGATTAAGCTGGGCAGCACAGTGCAGAACTCTTTCATTGTTTTGACTATGCAGTGGACTAGCTGTGCGTAGCTGCAGAAAGCCTCAAGTTTCAACCTAGGGGCTCATGGTACAGAGAAGACAGTGGACAGCCCTCAATTAGCCACTGAACAGCACTGATTGGCCAGCAGCCAGCCAGTCAAGGAAGAACTGTCACAGAGCCATGGGAAGAAGCAGCTGTCTCTAATACTAGGCAGCGTGGGAGCTGTTTGACGTTTTGTGGTTTGGATGATGCTTTTGGGCTTTGCCTGAATTCAGAAATGACCCCAGGGTGTCCTTGTCTTTGGCTTCATCCACTGTAAGTCACAGAATTGTCTGAAGCTGGAGTATAAAAGGGTGTTGGTTGCTTATGTCCAACAGGAAAATGCCACAGTCTGTAAGCTGAGGGTGCCAGGCCAGTTCCTGCCCGCCACACACTGCTCTTTTCCCTCTCTTATCTCTATAACTTACTTTTCTCAATGAAATGGCAAGATACCCAGCAAAATCCACTTAAGGGAAGGGGAATTATTTTAGCTCACAGTTCAAGCATGCAATCCTTTGTGGTGGGAAGGCACGGTGGCAGGGATCTGAGACAGATGGTCACATTGCAGCCACAGGAAGCTGAGAAGGACAAAGGCTGGTAGTCCTCTCATTTCCTCTGTGTTATTTGCTCTTGGCCTCCAACTCATTGAGTGGATACTTGAGTTTATGGTGGGTCTTCCCACCTCAGGCACAACCAAGAAACTCCTACACACATGGCCAAACAGTCTTGAATCCTCCCAGGCTGATGGCAAATATTAACCATTATACCATGTCAAACCAAAAATAAAGACTAGAACATTGGTAGCAGATAGAAGAACCTGTGTTGAGACCCTTCAGTGAACTGTATGTATCCTTGACAAATTCCAGTGTTCAGGGAAGATAATAGTAAAAATGGCTTATTTAATAATAGGTATAATTATACTACTGAATTAAGTGCTATTAAAATTTATTTAATAATATATATTCTGCAGTAATTATTACAGGCCAAGTATAAATATACTCTTTAAAAACCCTTATTTTACCTTCCTGTCTCTATAAAACTGCTATATTCCTTTGGAGCAGATAAGAAAATAGGGACTGAGACATGTTAGGCACCAATCATGCGGTCACTTATTTAATAAGTGGCGGAGGCCCAGTTCAAGCATAGATATCTGCATGACTCCACATTCTCTTCACTGCCTGGAGCATTGTGGACTAGAAGATATCATGGATATTGAAAGAAATGGCTGGCCAAGCTATTTTCATGAGCCTAGACTAGTGCAAGTCTGTGACAAATCTGATATGTATTCAGAGACGGGGATTATACAGGACCCCATAAAGGCAGACAGGGAGATTCCTAGGGGAAGCTGTCATAGCTGAACCAACTGAGCTGGTTGCAGGGTGTCTTCAGAGAGCAAGGTAAGGATTTGTCTACTGTTTGTTCCTGTACAGCTGGCTAATTAATATAAAAAGAGCTGCCCAATATTGATCAGTTTTGTATTCCACCACAATGATGTCTTAATGAAGCCCAAGGCCTACAGCTCAAAAATGGGGTGAAACCTTTAAAGTGGATGTGATAGTTAATCTTGCTGTCCCTTCAGGGGTACAGGACAATCTCATGAGGGGATTCTTCAATGGCCTTTTTAACTATGTCTCATGGTTAAATGTATTCTTTTTCCTTTATAATTAACCTTTTTCACAGGTCTATGTATGTCTTGGCAAAACCATAGCATATGCATCTTCATGGGGTCAGAGCCTGGATATGAGAGTCCATGAGTACATGCATGTTTGAAGGCAGTCTTCATATATCCTGTCCATTGTGCCCATTATTTGAGAATAATAGCTAGATATCTAGGAGAATACAAGATATGGAACTCATACAAAGAAGACAAGACCAAGTGCCTCAGAACGACCCAAACCCCCAAATTTCTCACCTTACCACTTCTTTGCCATTCTGGATGAAAGATGTAGGATGGGCTCCTTCTGAAGTCTGCAGGATCCTTCCTCATTTCCCCTGGCTTCTGATGGGTTGCTGGCCATTCTTACCATCCCTTGGCTTGCAGCGCAGCAGCCTCTGCTTTCTGTGACACAACTCTCTCTCTCTCTCTCAATGTATGCATTTATTTCTTGTCAATATGGGCAGATTGGATAAAGGGGCCTCTCTAGCTCCAGTGTGACCTCATTTTACAGTTCTAGACATAGCAATCTTATTTTCAAATACGGCATGAGCTGAGGTCTTGGGCACAAAACATTAATGTATCTTCTGAGGGAACACCAGCTGGCCCCATTAGAAATGCCTATTAGGTGCCAGGCACTATGGTAGGCACCATGATTTCCCAGTTGGAAACAGGATTCTTGAGTTCATGTGCCCCATGAACTACAGGCAAGATAGAGCACTTTAGTCTGAATGATGGACCAGTTACCACTCTCTGCAATGGGCTCCAGGAACCCTGAAGCTTTTCCCTGCTCAAGCCGAGTCAGACCACCCAATTCTAGACCCCTTCTTGGTGACTCAGCCTTTCACTCGGGACAGGATGACCCAAGAACACATTTCTGCCTGGAACTACAAAAGTGACCCAGCAGCATCAGCAGCAGAGCCTTAGTAAAAGTGTGTGTGTAGCTGAGTGCTGACCTGGTAATGTGTCTGTGCTGAAACCACTGGGTGCCAGCACCTGTAAGTGTCAAGGGATGGTGCGCTTGACAGTATGTGAGTTACACCAATATACATGTTCGGTGTGAAAAAAAAATTATGTCAGTGCTTCAGAAGTGTGGTATCAAGTGTGTGTGTGTGTGCATTTGAACATACATGAGGGTGTGTGTGATGGGGTGGGGGGAATGAGTGAGAATTTTCTGTTAAATACCTGTTGTGTTCTAGAGTCAGCCAATAAGCCAAGATGGAGTTTTTCCTCCCATTATGGGAGAACGGCTTTGAAGACTTCCTAACTTAAAAAAAGCAAAGCCATCATCCAGCTAGTGTTTGTTAATTAGGAACAGGTCCCAGGGAAGCTGCTGTATGGCAGCACCAATAAATCACTCATTAACTGTCCATGGCTGCCTGCCTCCAAGTCAGCTATATTGTAGCTCCAGAGGGAGCCAGGCTAGGAGGGTTTCCACTTCAGACCTGTCAGCTGGGGAGAGCCATGTGTCCCTACCCTGTCCTCCTGTGGGCACACCAGATAGGGATGAGTTACTACTCCTAGACTCAAGGACTTATGTCTGTCTCTGCATCCAGTCCTGCTAGTCCCCACTTGTGACTTCACTAGCATTCCTGCTCTCTGGTCTGCCTTGATTTCTTCCTTCTCTGTGGTGGTCTCTCAGGACCCTGGTCATGAGCTTCTCCAGTGCCTTATGGCACCTGTGTCTACACTTCTACTGATGCCTCCCACTACAGAGAGCATCCTATGGGTACTCATATTTAACCAGCTCCAGCCAATGCTCATAAAGTAACAGCTACTAGCAATGCTTTAAATCTTAATCTAAAACCACCATAACCTGGGGAGGATAAGGGAAGTGACTCTTTTTTTTTTCTTTCTTTTTTTTTTTTTTTTTTTTTCTTTTTTTTTTTTTTTTTTTTTGGTTTTTCGAGACAGGGTTTCTCTGTGTAGCCTTGGCTGTCCTGGAACTCACTCTGTAGACGAGGCTGGCCTTGAACTCAGAAATCCACCTGCCTCTGCCTCCCAAGTGCTGGGACTAAAGGCGTGTGCCATCACCACCCAGCCGGGAAGTGACTCTTAACGAGAACAGGAACGTCTCTTTGGAGTGATAAAAATGTTCTAGAACTGGGTAGTTGTGAAAGTTACATGACCTCCGTCCAATGCTACTGAATTTTATGGGGGAAAAAAAACAAACAAACAACAAAAAACAACAAAAAACAACTAACCAAACAAAAACAACAACCAAACAAATGAAAACAGAAAGAAAATCCTAGGACATCTTATCTTCTTTACATTTACTTACTTACAGTTTGGTGTCTTGAACCCAGGGCTTTGCAAAGTGCATGCTGTACCACTGAGCAAATCCCTCAGCCATCACACGTTTGTTGGATTCATCCATTAGATTGGTCCTGGGAATATGGAAGTGTTTGGGGTAAGAGGATGCAAGCTAATAAGCTGCAGAATACAATCTGTGCAGTCCTCCAAAAACTAGAACACTCCTTCCTGTACTTACCTCTACTTTATACAGAGAAACCATAGAACGGCGAGGCCATGGACCTTTGCTAAAGTCACAGCATCCTAAGGAGCTCTGCTAGGATATGGATCTCAGCTGTTTGCTGCTGTGTATGAAATCTTTAGTTTCCTCCTTATTTCAGGCCCAGCACCAGCTAACTCCACCCTAGTATGGCTAAAGAGTGGAGAAACACAGACCTGATGAGAGGGTACCAAAGCCCGTCGTGGCTCTGCCTCCTTTGACCCTGAGCTCTCCTAGACGGCCTGCTTGCCTTCTGGCTCTTTCTAACCTGTTGGCTAGACATTTGTACGAGCACTCTGCCCTTCTGCTAAACAGGAACCTCAAAACCTGTGACATTGGAGTGAAATGCATTCCTGTATTTGTTTATGAAAATATATGGAATCAGTCTCAAATTTAGAATCTCTGCTTTTGTGCTCAACGAAAGTATGTTAGAAATTTTAGGGATAGTGACTCCCAAAAGTATATAATGATACTTGGTCTGATGAGACTATTATTTAATCTGGTGTAGGGGAAGGAACTGTCAGAATTGAAAGCCTTTGGCCTAGGGAGCTGAGGAATCTTCAACCTTGGGGCCAAATCCAGATACAACCCTGGAAGCGTGCAGGGTTGTAGTTTGGTGGAAAAGGGATAAAATGGGTCACCAGTTCCCCTTCCTAGGGCACTGAAGAAGAGGGCAGTGGCTGTGTGTAGTTTTGATTGTCTTAAGAACAGAGCTGTTTCAGAGACAGAAACCAAAAGGTTCAATCCTACCCTGGGTCCAAACAGAAACCAGAGGAGCACTATGAAGGAGAAGGGATGTTGGGGTGCTTAGCATGGGCTATTTTCTTTTGACTCTAGGTTTCAAATTCCAGTTTTGAGATTTATTTGCTCATTCATTCCTATATCTTTTACTGTCCAATGCGCAGTCATTACCGATACCTCTAAGTCCTGTCTTGGCAATTATAGATAGAAATAGTATTTCTGTATTTGTAAGTCTACATTCATGATGAAACAATTAGAGGCCAACCCTCGTGTTTCAGTGACTTAACTGGCTTTACTTCCTCTGTTCCCTACCAGTCAGGCTTCGCTCCGCAGCATCTCTCAAGGATGCAGAGTAATAGAGGTTCCTTTTTCTGCAGCAAATGGCCTTCTGGCTGCTTTTCGAAGCCCACAGGCCTGCTTAGTCATATGGCTCTGCCTAACTTCAAGAGAAATGTGTAACTACATAGATGAGGGAAGGAGACAATATGGATGCAGGTTTGTGATCCAGTTTTTGGCTGTGTGTACGCCCTGGACCAGTGGTTCTCAACCTTCCTAACGCTGAAGCCCTTTAATATAGTTCATGTCATGGTGACCCCCAGCCATAAATTTATTTTCAATGCTACTTCATAACTATAATTTGGCTACTGTTATGAATCATAATCTGAATATCTATGCTTCCCAGTGGTCTTCTTAGGTGACCCCTGTGGAAGGGTTTCCGACCCACAGGTTGAGAACCACTGCTACCTTACAATTTGGCCTCTTATAACAAAATGACTTAGGCAGTAAACTACAAACAACAGAAAGTTATTGCTAGAAGTTCTGATGTCTAGGAAGTATAATATCAAAGGATCAGTAGATTCCTCGTCTGGTGAGAGACCTACTTTCTTGGTTCCTTTTCTATGTCCCTCACATGGTGGAAAGGGGAACAGTGTCTTTGAGCCTATCTTAGAGATGCACTAATTCCAGAAATCAGGGCAGAGTCCCTACGACCTAATCACTTCCTAGAGACCTTAGCTCTTCAAACTAAGAGAATGCCCCAAATTAGGTCTCGACATATGAATTTTTCAGGGACATAAACAATCAGACCAGTTGGCAAGGCAACTGTGGGGATGGAGTGAGGGATGTCAGGGCGGGACTGTAGAGAGAGAGATAATAAGCTGAGAGCTAGACATTGTTGTGTCTGAAGGGCCCATGGAACCTCTAAAGCAAAAGTGTTTGTGAGATACTTGAATATTAAGGCCTGAGGCTTAGGAGAGCTTTCCTACTTTCCCTATAGTGTCTCAGAAATTAAAGGTGTGGGAGTGACCTCTGGGGAAAATAGTGCTTTCCTCCGGGGATCTCAAATTACACATCGATCCCAGTACCAGAATTGCTTTTTTAAATTGTGTGGCAATCTGGGTGCCTTTGAAATGGAGTCACTTCCTGCTTGACACCTTCCTCAGGCCCAGTCTCTCCAGCTGGCTCCCTGGGTTTCTGCTGTCCCCTGTGGGTGGGTGTGGGGATCCTCCATTGTCTTGGTTCAGAGGCTGAGTCCCAGGGGGGTGGCATTTGTTCACCAGGCCTGGTGCCCAGGTGCTCAGGTAGAGTCTCTTGAACAAATGAATGAATTAATGACAAGCTATTCAAAACTGCAGGATCCCTTGTGAGACCCAAAATAGTCCTTCCACACTGGAGAAGCGTTTTAATAAGTTATAACACAGCAAATTAAAATAAACATTTGTCTAAACTTCCACCAACCAAGTCTCCTGAGAGTGGAACACCTTTTCATCTACAAAGTGCTTTCAAAACAAGAGCTGATTTTTCCCCCTCAAGGCCCCTCAGTGGATATTGTAAACAGTAAACACATACAGAAATATATTAGCATTCAGTAGCTAAGTTGCCTCAGGCTAGTTTTACAGAACACCTTCTCAGGAAAGAAAAGTGAATTGTCTTTGGGAATTTTTTTTTTTTGGGAGGGTGGGAGGTGGGGGGTAGACAGCTTCCACATGAGGCAGGAGTTGTGTCAAAGGCTTCCCGGATCATGGTGTTATGCTCTTGGTGCACATGAAGGGCAGGCATTCTGCTTCCTGCTTTAGAGATTTCAAGAACTCTAAGGCTCCAAGTTGTAACTTGTCCAAGGGCACATAATGGTTAGATGAAAACCAAGAACTTCTCTTAAGTTCTGCTAATGCCTCAACCACTGACCTTCACCTCGCAGGCTTATTTCCCAACATTTGGTCTACAGATTGCCCAGACTAACCGTATACAGGGGGTGAAGCATGGCCCCAGCCAAGATTTATTAGATGAGACTCTGGAGAGAGAAGCTCGGGAATGGCATCTTTAGAAAAGCTCTCAGAGTCTCCTTTGATCACCTAGACCTTATGCCCATAGCGTGTCTTGAAAACTGAGAGAGACGTCTGTCTAAAGGGATGAGAGGGGAAAAAAAATCAAAAGGGAATCACTGGGTCCAAACACCTCATGCCTCGTGTTGAGTTTGGCAGCTCGGCTCTGTGCACAAACCATGTGGCAACGGCTTCCTCCCCCTGCCTTTGCAGGCTGCGCCGCGCCGGCCAAGATGGAAAGCTTCCTCTGTGCCCTGCTTTTCATGGCAAGCCTGGGTGGATGTTTTCTCTCCACTCCATATGGATTTTGCAATTAACTCACTAGAAAAGTAAATCACAGGGTGCCTGGAATAATGAGTGCACTGAGCATCAGACTGCAGCCAAGTAGACTGGGCCCAGATCCAGCATGACTAAGGTTGCTGGGCGGGCACAGGAAAAAGGCAGGAGGCTGGAGGCTGGAGGAAGGCAAGGGCTGAGGGAGGAGGAGAGCAACCACTGGGGAAGATGGAGGACCTTTGTGAACGTGAGGTTTAGGTCCTGTGTTTCTGTTCAACTCATCAGTTTCATGTTACTTTGACCGGCCATAGTGATGATAACATTTTGCAGAAAAAGAAGCTGAGACCCAGAGAGTCACCATTGCTCCCCAACTTTGAACCTTTTCAGGAAACCTTCAATCCTACCTCCTGGCCTACAGGGATCTTTTCTCTTACTTAGTAACTAAGTAGGGAGAACCTCTTCCTTATGAGCCTAAGGACAACTGGGAGACAGTGAGAGCTAACCTCGGGGACCCAGCTCATCTGTGAATTGGGATGGTGATTACTCCTAATTGACAGGTATCCAATCTGGCATCTTACATAAGAGCATGTTAAACCCTGCATGGCACCCAGTAGGGCCTTTGAAATATCACTCACCTTTAATGAGTGGTGGTTCCTTCACAGAAAAAAAAAATATCAATTAGACAAGGAGCAGAGACATGAACAAGCTAAAATAGGAAGTGGGGTTTCTAGAAGCCTTGTGGATCGAGTAGGGGATAAGTCATGGAAATTAAAAGCAGTGGCCAGTGCTCCTGGTCAGCATCCTAGAGACTGCTGCTGGTGCTGAGTCTGCCTGACTGGGTCTCAAGAGGCCTCGGACACTGCCTGTCTTATCATCCTGCTTCCCAACGGGTCGGTTTTAATCTCTTAAGATGGTGGGTTGAGCCCATCTTTGCCTGTAAAGCTGCTGCACAGGTGGAACCATGAGATGCAACTTGACTACATAGTCTATAAGAGAGAGACTTGGGCCAAGCTGCCAGCTACTGCAGGAGAGTCATGGGCACACATGCACTTAACATGAGTTCTTTTTTCCTTACTTATGTTTATTTTCAGCAAGACTGGAGACTGAACCTGGGCCTTGTCCATGCAGTACATATGGTCCACCTCTGAGCTATATCTGAGCTATATCTGCCTTTTATTTTGAGACACCAAGTTGCTCAGAATGGTCTTTAATTCACTCTATAACCCAGGAAGCTCTTGACTAACAATCTTCCTGCCTCAGCCTTGCATGTAGCTGGGTTACAGGCCTGTACCACCAGGCCAGGCCTAGCTACAGGATGACCTCTTTGTTATGAACAGTCCTATGTAGATGTCTGTCATTCCATCTCCTTACTCTGGGTCCATAATTGGTCATCAGAGGAGACTAATAGGAATAGGAAAAAAATGATGTCATGACTAGAGACAGAGGTTCTGTTTGCCCCAGGCAACTGTCAGAAAAGCCTTAACTTCGGACATGAATGCCAATGTCCTGAGTCTGAGTGGGTCTTAACTACTTGCTGGTTGATAAGACACTTTTCGGCAAAGGTCTACAGGGGACCCTGTCCTGGACCTGATTCACCCTTCTCTCTGACCATCTCAATATCCTGTAGGTTGAGTTTACAAGTCAAATGAAGGTTTCTCTCTCTGCATTTCAAAGCCTAGAAATCAAACTGGGCCCTTTCTGCTTCCAGCAGCTTCCTGAGCAGTCCCATCTGAGTCTGGCTGGTTGTATAGATACAGAAAAACATGGCTTCTTCTCTGGTGGCTGTCACTCTCTGTCATCAGAACTCCCAAAGCCTTCTGGGGCTGTAAGGAAAATGAGTGCGGCTGACTCAGCAGGCCCCAAGAACAGGGAGAGGAGTGAAAGCATACCCAGGCTCTCCGTGGGGTTTGAGGATGGTTTCTTTGCCGAGATAGAAAACCAGACAAAGAGTACAGGATTTATAAAGAGCTCTAGTGCTGGGGAGATGGCCAGTGTGGGAAGCCATGCCAATGTGAGGACCAGAGTTCAGGACTCCTCCCCAACATAAAAGCTGGATGTAATAGTATATGCCCACAGTTCCAGGGGGAATGCATAAAAACAGCAGAAAATCCCCAGGAACTTGAGGGCCAGCTGCTATGACGTACTCAGTGGAAAAACAGCAACACTCAGAGACCCTGCTTCAAACCAAGGTGGAAAGCAGAATGTTGCCCTCTGACTACCACATATGTACCCTCCCCATGCAGGTATTTTAAAGGCAGACAGAGCCACTTCAATCTGAAGGACCATTGCTTTTTCAACTGCACTGCTTGGCCAGACTCTCTGCAATGGCTAGATGTCCTGTCTGCATTTTTCTGGGCAGTATCCTTCAGCCTCCCATGATTATTGAGTGCCTAGGAAGCAGTACAACCAAGGGGATGGCCTTTTCATTTTAATTGACTTAATCCTATGCCTGTACTTAAACTGCCATGCAAGGAGACTGGATCATGCAGCTCTCAAATCAGGGTAGGGGTGTGGAAGCAGAGGGCTTCTTTCATCTCTGTGAGAGCAGGAAATGCTCCATATTCCCCATGCCTAGTGCAGAGCTTGCCATGGGCTCAGTCATCATTGGAAGAGTGAGTATAGTGTGGCAGTGAGGCAATGGGTACAATGTAGAAGATGTGCCCATTAGATTTAGGGTAGGTTAAACCCAAATGCAAAGGCTGACTCCAGCCTGGGGGAATGTAGCAGACATTGGGAAGCCTTTCTTTTCTATGAAAGTCTACAATGTCAGCCCTTCTCTGAGGGATGGATGAGATGTTCCTCCATTGGCCTTTTTTTGTGACTTCCTGTACCCTCCCTGTCAAGTTCAGTGCAATTCTAAGATGGTTTGTTCCTGAATCAGGATTTGAACTAAGTAAGTTCCTGTTAGAGCTCCTGGCCTCCTCTGCTTCCCCCAGTCAGAGTTCTATCTTACTACAACTAGAAGGTCAATAATAGAGACAGATGATCTAGAAGATTTCTGAGATAGTACAGCTGCCTATATATCTAACCCAGTCTCTCTTCTCAAATCCCTAAAGGCACAGGAAGGGTCAGCAAGATGGATTCACAGGTTAAGACACTTGGTTCCAAGTTTGACAAACTGAGTTCAGTTCCTGGGACCCTCTTGATGGAGGGATAAAGCCTTTCTATATCTCTGTAAGTTGAATACCCACACACACATATGAAAGCCAATGAAAAGGAGCAGGTAAGAAGTATCCAAAGACATCAGAGAGAATGGAACACTCACACTGAGAGCTTTGTAGATAAGGACATGAAGGGGAGAGGGTCAGAAGATTACAGATGGTGTTGAAATTCCAGAGTCCTAAAGGAGCAGTGTGCAGGGCTAGCGAGCGGGGTTTGATGAGTCGGAATTGTGGATGTGATGAGGCTGAAGCACCAGGGAGGCATCTCAGCCACGATAATGGCTAGACACCTGGAGTTGAATAAGAGCTTCTGCCGATATTGATTTAGACGTGATCATGCCCTCATCCCTGTATCCATTCATTCAAGGGAAATGTATGCAGCACCTACTCCATGGGGCTGAGCTGGATTCTGGGCTACAGTGATTTAAAAAAAAAAAAAAGGATGACCCAGATAATGCAGCCCCTGACTCTGTTCCTCTCTCTTGGCTTTACAGGGTCACTGTTTGCGGTTTTTGTAATCTGTCTCTGTTTTCCTTTTCCTGGAGATGTTCTATTTATCTACTTTAAAAAAAAAAAGTACCTTGAGGCTAGAAAGATGGCTTGGTGGCTCAAAGCACTTTCTATATACAAGTCCTGAGTTCAAATCCCCAGGCTCTGT
>NW_022196904.1:85370881-85399605 GCF_008632895.1 Mastomys coucha
AAAACAAAAAAACAACAAAAAAAAACAAAAACAAAAACAAAAACAAAAAACAAACAAAAAAAAACCCCCAGTGTTCCTACAGGGGGATGATGGGCAGAAGACATACCATAAGTTCATGAGCCCAGTAACCTGACATAGGCAGTAAGAAAACAGTGCACTCTGTCTCAAGAGGCAAAGTATGGACCAATACCTGGGGTTGTCTTCTAACTTACACACACGAGCATATACACATGCACACATCCACATCCACATGAGCACACACACAAGTGCACACACAAACACACATACACATGCTTATGCACACACATACCACACACAGACACAAACACACATACACATACAAAACAGTATTTTGGGGCTGTGACTAAAAGACAGACATTGGTTCTGAAGTATAAGCCCTTCACTCTTTTCCACCACAAGAGTCATTTTCTACTACGGTTGCTCAGGTTCAGTTAGGAGGAGAAAACCCCATCTGTATGAATATTTTTATGCTGATAAGAGTCATGAAAGTTTATTAGAAAGACGTGTTGATTTCTGAGATCTGAAAGGATGTGAATAAAAACTGCAAACGCATGTCCTTCTATGTTCTCTGTAGGTTTGAGTTATTTTGGAAGAATGATATTTATAGACAAATCATAGAGACATACCTGCTGCCCATTATCAGGGAAAATGTAAGATGCTGTGGTCTATTAAAGTCGTAAGTTATTCTCTAGAACCCAGAAGATTTTAAAAAAATGAAAAAGCACAATTAAATACATCATGCCTAACTGCAGAAACTATAGGGGCCTTGTCCGAGCTTGGCAGACACTGTCCTTCCCTAGAGGGTAACCCTAGGTTTTTGATCCTCAGAGAACAGAACAGTCAAAGCTTCTCACCATTCTCTAGCCTGGATGACAAGTCTGGTCATCTGACTCTCCAAAAGCACTACCCTGGACATGACCCAGTGTCATGGTCACCTTAAGATACCAGTGAGCTGCAGTTTAAGACTGATGTTGGGAGGGGTAGGTGGATCTTGGTGAGGTTCCCTGGTATAGGACTTATCTACAGAAGCCACACTGGTAGCTGTATCAGTGCACAGTTGCTTCTCTTAATGGCTCTTCTTGCCTGTGTGCACAGCCCCACCCCCACACTGCCCCTGCATTCTCAAATGGTGCATACTGACCCAGTTGCCCTTTTCCCACCTGGATACCCAGCATCCTTTGTTAGAAGGAACTTTGAGTATAGGTTCTTTCACTGACTACCCATCTCTGTTCCTCATACTCCACCCCTCACTTCAACTGGGGTGCCAAAAAGTCCTTACCCCTTTTGGCTGAGTTTAGGGGTTCTGACTTCGCTTTACTTCTTTGGGCTCTGTCACCCAGTGAGTTAAAACCCCCTTGCAGTTGCATTCCTGGGCTGCCACCCCTTTGTGAGCTTGGCATGATGATTCTTATGTCTCTTGCCTTGCAGAAGATGAGTCACACCAAGGCTTCTTTTGTTTGGGGGCCCACCATCCCCCAGAACTCCTTATCACTGGTTACCTAAAGTCTCAAGAAAGATGAGCATTTGGACTTTATTGGACTTTGCTGTGGTCAATCAGGAAAGGATCATGATGTAACATTTGGGATAAATAGGAAAAATAGTCCCCTGGGTGTGTTACAAGCGAGGAAGGCCAGCCTCCAGCAGATGGATGTCCTTGAGTCTCATTCCTGGGGATTACAGGGAACCAATGGCCTGAGCCAGTTAGAAGTGCAGAATCTCAGCCCAGTTCAGACCTCCTCACAAATCTCCTCACACAGCTCTCAGGTGACTCAGGCACACAAGAAAGCTGAGAAGCTCTGCCCTAGATTTTTAAGAAAGTTGCTTTCAGAGAAAATACTGAATCCAGTTTGATACCCAGATTCTTTGGAACAAAATGATCCACGAGGTCTGAGAAATGAAACATTAGTTCTGAGACTGTCTTTTAGGTTTTTAAGCATCAGCCACTGACTATAATATGGAAATCAATAGGGAGATATCTGTACAGAACATCAGTGAACAGTGGCTTAGTGGGATGGGTGGGGTAAGAGTAAAGGAAGACATAGAGTTATTAGTAGCTTATTTCTGTGTTTCTCAAATTTAAATATATGAATACATTAGTAATATTTATTGAGAAGATATATGAAAACTAACATTTCATAAAGGACAGGAGATTATGGTAATTGTACATTTAACAACACAGTAGAAAATAGCCTCCAGAAGTATCGCAGGCATTTCAGAGGACCTTAGTACAAAACCTGTTTTTTATGTTACCAGGGTAGCTTAGAGAAGGGGAATTGTGGGTGATTGGGTGATTGCTTTCTCTCTTTCTTCCATCTTTTTTTTTTTATTGTCTGAATTTTAAATTTTCCTATAATGGATATATATTTCTTATGTAATAAGGACAAATAGACCAAGAATGTTATAAGGAGGAATTAGAAGAGAGGATGAGGAGACATCAGCTAATGTCACAGTGGAGTCAGACAGCTGCAGGATCCAAATAGCTATGCCTGGGAGTAATCTGGTCATTTAAAAATGAAATACCGTACAAAAGTGACGGAGAAGTGTTAAGATTAGGTGGTTGTTGTGTCTTGGACCTCCACAACAAAACAAATATGATCACCATGTAGCTGGGGACACAGAGTCTGGGAGAACTACAGACCCTCAAAGGTCAGGGGTGAGCTGGTATGCTCACCTCACAGTGTACCTCTAGCGTTGCCTGTCAACAGTGAAGGCAGTGTTGTAGTCTGAAGGTGGATATGAAGTTTGGGCTGACCCAGAGGCCTCAGTTCCTCCTCTGTCCAGGAAAGGTGACTTTCCACATTTTGAGTGGAGCATGAGAACTAGTTCAGAGCCTCTGAGCTCCTCAGCCTTCCTCCAGGAGCCTCTGAAATCCTGATGAACAGCACGAAAGCCAGTGTGCAGCAGAGATTCTAGAGCTGGGTGTACGGCACAGCGGTAGAGAACTTGACATACACAAGCAAGGGCTTGGGTTCAGTTCCCCAGTAGCAGGGAGGACTCATGTGAAAGACAGTGAAAAATGAGTTCCCCCTGTGTCCTCAGGTAAGGGGTTTCCAGAAAGGTTCCAGATCCCCCTACTTGAAAGTACTGTGGACGTACTGTGTCTACTTGCCAAGATGTGCCCAGTACCTCAGCCTGGTCCCTGCCTATCCAAGACCCACAGCCACATGCTCACCTTGCCATCCCTTTGGTCTGTGTGACCAATGATTCATTATGGAATTCCAGGTAACATCTCACAGACATCTCAACTGTCCCAAACGATAGCTTTTGAGATGCTTTTTAAAGACATCTTAAACATATCTTTTTTAAACCTAACATTTAAAAAAAATTTTTTTAATTAAACTTCCACAATATTTGCTACATGATGGCTTAGGATTTCTTCTGAACATTTTGTTCTTTGAAAGGGATTCTGGAGAGCTAAAAATGTCTATAATTATACCCACAATGAGAGCAGGATCTCAAGCACGGGCCTCTGAGAGCTGGGGGTTAACAAGGATCACGCCTTCGTGAACCACCAGAATAGCATCTGTAGTTAGGCCAAGTACGCTACAAATTACAAGGTCCTCTCTTCCTTGACATGCTGTGGGGAAGGGGAGACACTGAGCTCAAATGCTGACATCTGTAAGTGGGCGCTTACTGTTGTATGCAATTCAGATGATAGGTTTTCTTTCTTTCAGTCTTTCTTTCTTTCTTTCAATCTTTCTTTCTCTCTCTCTCTCCCTCTCTCCCTCCCTCTCCCTCCCTCCTTCCCTCTCTCTCTCTCTCTCTCTCTCTCTCTTGTTTTCCATGTACATAATTAAAGTTGTCCTGAAATTAAGCATTTGCAAGTAGACACAAAATGCTAACCCTTCCCCAGCCACAGTGGCCAGTGCTTCCGTGCTATGACTTCCAAGGATAATCTTAAGGCTGTGTTCTCACTACAGCCCTATGTACATTACATGTTAGCCTCACTTCACCGACTCACTGAGCAGCAATAGCAGCTTTGTGATTCGATTCTGCTCTTCTCATTCTGTGCCCTGAATTGTTCCCATTACCCTAAGTCACCTGCAATGGTTAATGACTCTGGTGAGCCCCGGATGTCTTGAATAGACCTGAATTTGGGAGATTGTTAAACTATGGTCAGGTCATTAAGCCCTTAGCAAAGTATCACTTATTTGTATCTTTGTAGAAGCTTTCAAACAAATAGCTTCATAAATCTGAACTCTACAAATCAAATCAAATCTTTTTTGTATTTCTTCTGTCTGAGAAAATAGACTTTTAGTGCTATGCCATCAAAGCAAAGCCAGCATCAGCTTGGTAGACCAGGATATCCTGACTCTTTGAATGTAATACCATCTCCTTATCAGTAAACTGGAGATAATAACATAACCCAGAGTCCCGATGATTCAGTTTAGAGGGTTGTTTTTTACTTGATGTGTATATAACCATTCTGCCTTTCATGTTCAGACAGTATTTAGTCAATTGCATGAGACAGGCAGGACCTTGTTATAAAGTAGGTGTTGTATTAACCATAGATGTTGACTTTAATCAACTATAGGCTACTGTAGGTAGGTTAGATTAAGGTGAGCATAATGGTGCATGTCTAGGCCTTGGCATTTGGGATATAGAAGCTAGATGACCACACATTTGAAGCAAAATTGGCTACATACTAAGTTATAGGATATCTTGAGCTATACAGAGAGAGCTCACCTTTAAAAGAAGAGAAGAGGAGGAGGAATAAGAAGATAAGGAGGAAGAGGAGAAAGAAGAGGAGGAGGAAGAAGAAGGAGAAGAAGAAGGAGAAGGAGAAGAGGAAGAGGAAGAAGAAGAAGAGAGAGAAGAGAGAGAAGAGAGAGAAGAGAGAGGAGGAGAAGAACCACCATAAAGTAGACTAGGCAAAGCTATATTTGGAAGGTTGAGTGGACCAAATGCGTTTTTTTTTTTTTAATTTACCCTACTTTCAACAAAGGATGGGCTTACCTATATTTTGTTTATAGGCTTGTCGGGTGGAGAAAGCCTATCACAAGTGTCTCACACAGATGAAACAATCAGCAGATAATAAACTTCCTTTGGCATAGCAAATATTTATTATTCTTTCTGGCATATGGTTTTCCCCCCTCGAAATGACTTTATTAACAGGAACTACCTCTCTGTCACTGTTTCTCTGTCTCTGTCCCTGTCTGTCTCTCTGTCTCTCTGTCTCTCTCTCTCTGTCTCTCTCTGTCTCTCTCTGTCTCTGTCTCTCTCTCTCTCTCTCTCTCTCTCTCTCTCTCTTTCTGTGTGTGTGTGTCTTCATAAGTGTGTAGGCATTTGTGAAGGGCTAAATGTTGACTTGGGGTGTCTTCCTCAATCCTCAGTTGTTCCTCATCTTATTTTTTAGACAGCCTCCCTCACTGAACCTGGAGCTTTCTCTGATCCACTTAGGCTGTCTAGCTAGTGAGTTCTGGGGGTGTTCATGTCCGAGCCTCCTCACTGCTGGGACTGCAGGTGTATGCTGCAACCTCTGATTTTTTTAAAGTGGCTTCTAGAGGTCTGAACTCAGGTTCTTACATGTTGCCCAAATTTGCTCAGGCACTACCTCTTCTTATATAGCCAACACTTTACCAACAAAGCCAGCTTCAGCATGTCAACAAATGTTTAATGAGTTGCCCGCCTATCCTCTCCACCTGTCCTCATGCCAAGGGCTGAAGGCAGATCTCATAGTCTGCTGGGGACACACCCATAAGATAGCAAATATAGTAGGTGTTGTGTATATATCCGTAAGAGTCATAAGACAGTACAAATGTGGTTCTTAGGACAGGATGGCATGTGCCTCCTGGGTTCAGAGATGCAAGAGAAAAGTTGTTGAGAGATGAGCAGGTGGGTGGAGGGGGAATGTCCCTGCTCTGCGATGGTTAAACAACCCTGTCTTTCAGGACAAGTCTGTGGCCTTCATTTTTCACTGAAAATGAGCCAGCTACTGATGTGTCTCCCTGGGCAAGTGAAGAGCAGCTTTCTAATCATCAAAATAAGTCTCCAAGGCCTGGAGAATGGCAAGGAAATGTCAGTGCCCATTTGTAGTGTTTTTTTTTATATTAACAGTATTTCTATTAATTCTTTGAGAATTTTTAAACATATTTCCCTCCCATTCAGTTCTTCCCATATAACCAGTCTTCCACCATCTATTCCTATCCAGCTTTGAGATTCCTCCTCCTCCTCCTCCTCCTCTTCCTCCTCCTCCTCCTCCTCCTTTTCTTTTCTTCTTTTTTTTATCCTGTCCAATTTGTGTTGCCTAGCTAGCCTTGGGAGTAAGGCTGCCCTGGCCTGTGTACTGTCCACCAGGTACCATCATTAAAGGAAACTGACTCTCCCTCTCCCAGCAGCTTTCCAGTGTAGTAGCTCCTCAGCTAGTGCTGGGATCTCATGGTCACCTTCACTGGGATTTTGTCTTGCTGGAGCTCGCATAGGTGCTGTGTGTGCTGTTAACAACTGCCATGAGTCCATATGTGCACCTGCCCTGTTGTGTCTGGAAAACACCATTTCCTTCATGTTATCATCTACTACCTCTGCCTCACTGTCTTTCCATGCCCTCTTCCTCAAAGAACTCTGAACCTTGGAGGAAAGAGTATGATGTGTATGTCTCATTGAGGACTGAGTATTCCATGGTATCTTACTCTTTCCCCATTGTCTAGTTGAGGGTCTGTGTACTGATTGCCATCTATCGCAAGGAGAAGACGCTTCTCTAAATGAGGGTTGAGAGATGTCTGATCTATGGCTGTAGCAAGGAAGAGTCCTATGTGTCCCAGGCTAGTGTCAAACTTACTATGTAAAAGAGGATGGCTTTGAACTCCTCACCTTCCTCCCTGTGCATCCCTATTAATGGGATTATAAGTGTAACCCACTATGCATGGCTTGTGCTAATCTTCTCACTACCTAGATTCATCTTTCCTTGGATCTAAAGGAGACACCCCTGAACTATTGTACTGTAGTCTTGGTCTTTGGCTCTTACACACACATACAGACATACACACACACACATACACACACACACATATATCTTGGGCTCTTGCTTCCTGATCAGCAATCAGTCTGGGGTGAGCTGAATGTGGTTACCTGCTGCCTTGTAAGGTTTACAGCAGGCCACCTGTACCTGTATACCTCACAGCTTCTCATTGCAAAAGCAGCTTCATGGAAACTAAGTTACCAGAGACTCTTCCTCATAGAAAAACCTCAAGGCAGGCAGTGCAGATACCTGGATTCCAGGCCTGGTCTGCCATTCTCAAGTCCCGGCACCCTGATCCATCACTGCTCCCTTGGACTTCTTTTATTTACTTGTCAGGCAAAGTAGTGCTCCTTCCCTTTCAGTGGTCCAAGGTTGTAAATTCCATGAGGCGAAAGGGAAGCCCCTGGTGCAGAGAAAGCTCTGGAGTGCTGTGGTGATGGCTGGTGTAACTTCAGGCCTCTGGATGAGGGGTACAGGCTTGTGTCTCTGAGTGCATACTACTATCCCTTTACTTTAAGGAAGGGACCCAGTATCTGCTTTCACATACTGATGTTCAGCGAATCTTTATCAACACCAGCTAACTATGATGACTACAGCATTCTCCCTGAGACCTGAGATTCAGAGTCAGAGAGGCCCTCGTACTCCCAGAGAGCTGCAGAATACTCTGATGTTCTACAGGCAACTCCTTGGTGTGGAGTTTGCCCTGTGTGTTGTAGTATGTTAACTGCAATCCTTCCTTGACCCTAGTACCCTTTCTGGGTTGTAACAGCCAAAAGTGTCTCTAAATATAGCCAAGTATCCCCTGAGGAAAAATAATGGACCCCTTTTGAGAACTAGATGTCTCTGTGCCAGAACCCAAGGTTCTAAGGTAGGGCCCTTTTGGCCTCTGTGCCCACCTCACAAGTCACAAGCATTGTGCCCAGAGACCCAAGACCCCACCTCTAGCCTTGACATTCTCATCTTCCAATTCTATTCTCATTCATGTCTGGATTGGTGCTGGATTCTGAGAGAACAGCTGTGAGTTCTCACCTCTCCCATTGTCTACCCTCCTCTACCTCTGCCCCAAGACCGACCATGCTGCCAGCTTCCTGGTCCTCATCAGGCAGCTTCTCTCCCAGTGACTGTCCACCCAGGCCTGGACCCATCTGCTTGAGGGTACTATTTGGCTATTCACCTTTTCCCCACAATACTTCTTCCCTATTTGGATCTGCCGGACCACTGGCCTGAAAACTAGGTCTTTTGGACTCTTCTACACACAGGTACTTCCTAATATTGGGCAGACAATTAATAACTATTTGCTGTGTCCAAGACTGGTATTCTAATATTTCTCTTTATTTTTAATCACACTTGATAAATTCTTAGAGTACTTTCTCCCCTCATCTCAGTCACTGTGCTGGGTGCTGTGGATGTAAAAGTGAGCCAAACCAGGCATGGCCCTGTTGGGGGAGGGGGGGTTTCATCACATCATCCATCATGCACATAAATGTGCCTTCACCAGCCTTCCTGTCTCCTCACCCTCCCCACCCCCTGCCTTCCTCCTACATTCTGTCTGCCTCCTTCCTGTTTTGACCTGTCTCTTATGTCCCTTGGCTCTCGCCATCCTTTATCCACATCCATATCCATCAGGGCCCTTTCCCCAGGCCAGTAAGCAGCCTCTCAGGGCTGCTGCATCTCCATCAAGTGCCTGCCAACCTGGCTTTCTCCTTTGTGAGAGAATGAATGTCATTTAAGAGGTCTGCTGAGGTGGCTTGACAAGTTGGCCGGGCTTAATGATAAGTAAGAAGGATCGGCTCTTCCTGGGGATGGTAGGATATGAGGCTCATTCGTCATCCACCACAAGCCTAGTTAGCGCATGGCTCCCTCTGTTCCATGTGCTTCTGTGAGAAATTCCCAGCAGTGGAGGAATGAGGGCTGTTACCCAAGAATGCATGGCCAGATGCCCCGGATACCCTGTGTGTGATCCTGTCTCCTCCCTGATGGAGGGAAAAGACATACCATGTCTTTTGAACATCAGTTGGCATGTTCAAATGAAACCATTTCTTCCACTTTTTGGTTGAGGCACAGCCTCTCTGGAGAGTCAGGTCAAGGAAGGGGGTAAGAAGTTTCTGAGATTTTTCCAATTCTGAAAAGTTGGGACCCCAACCTGGGCTCCTCTTCCTCTCCAGGTAAACCTGAGAGGGTCTCTTCACTTTTGAGATTCCGTTTCCCGTTATATGTTTTAGAGACTATAAAGATTCCATCATCCCATGGGTGTGAAGATCAGTTGATGCTTTGCAGATGATTAGCACCTGGCCCATGAGGTGTTTGGCACATTCTAGCTCAACAACCACCCACACATACACACACACACCACCACTACCACCACCAAGTGGCTATACTGGGTTCCCTGTCTCCTCCTCTGATTGTATATATGACCGCTGAATGCCAAGTAGGCAAAATCTTGCTCTTCTCCCTGGATTCATGCTGACCGTCCTGTTGAAGAAGGAGAGCTGTGGCTAGCTACTACCTTTCAATACATTGTCCCAAGGCCCTTTCCCTTAGCTAGGGAAGTACAGCTGTTTAACAGCTGTTAACGTACTCTGCTCGACAGATCAAGTCCTTTGTCAGGCAGTATGATTTCTCTCCATAAAAGACTTGGGAATTTCTCACAATGAAAGCTGTTTCCATAGTGAATAATGTTATTAATAGGGCTTCCTGGAAAAGAGCCCACCTGGATCGAGAGCGCTACTTGTTACAAATACCAAATCGCCCTTGTCCCATTCCACACTCTCTCTGCTTTCTTTTGCTCTCCAACCTGGAAAGCAACTTTCTGAATTAAGATTCCAACTGCAAAGGCCCCTCAAGGAATAGAACTGAGAAATTCTGGGGCATGGTTTTGAGAAGTTCTAAATCACTCTGTCCTCCTGGGCCTTCAGTTCCCTTAAGGGCTCTTGGGTTTCCAAGACAGCCAAACATCTAACATGAAATAGGTTGCTGTACTTGGCTGAGAACAATTTAATGATGCAGAAAGTAGAGAACTTGTACAAAGGAGAAACTAAGCCTGTGATCCAGTGCCCTTGGACAGAAAGCATATGATTGGAGGGTGGGGGCAGCCGACCCATGCTAAACCCATCTGCTAAATGCTCCAAGCATGTGTTATCCAGGTCCCAGAAAACACATGAAAGCAGCAGACCGGACTGTTGAAGGAGGCCAAGAGGAAAGACAGCAGCATTGGAAGAAGCCTGGTGTTTTGGCTTTGAGCTCCTTGCAGGCAAAGACTGGCTGTAATATTTGTAACCCTAGCAGGTAGTGAAGACACATGAGGGGAAATTGAGGTGTACCTTGGACCTGTGCAATACATTACTGACCGTAGTTCTTAAGTGAAACTCCAAAAGTTGTGTTAACTAGTGCCCCAGGCAGGATCCATACACCTGCACCACATCTGTCCTGCCTTCTGGGGCTTGCAGGGGTGTGGGGGTAGAGATGGGTATCCTGCCTTTCTGCTCTTTAGGCATGAGGTAGCTGCTATAGAGGGGCGTTTTGCATATGCTGCCTAAGCCCGAGATTTTCATTGCCCTGCCAGAGAGTGAACTCAGGTTCACAGCTACTTTTTCTTCTGGGAATTGACTTCATCGGAAAGGAGCTGCCATATCCATCCCAATCCCTGGAGGCTTCCTGTGCCTCTGTAGGGAGGGGGAAAGGAGAGTAACGTTCTAAGGCCAGGCTTCTTTATCCTGCTGAGGATGACCTGGAAAGGCCAGCTCAGTTCCAGAGCTCTCCGGGACACTGACTGTCAATGTGTGCTCCACCTCAAGTTCATCCCTGCCCAACCTGGCCCTGTTTGTCCTAAGTGTGGGGAACCACCTTCTGGACAACTGCCAGCCACAAACCATTTCTCAGAGAACCTAGGATTAGACTACTCCAGACAAGCTTGAGGCACAGATAGTCTAAAGAACTAGGTAAGCTAACGTACGCTAGTAACAACATACCATGAGCAACATAGGTAAGCTGACATACACTAGTAATACCATGAGTAACAACTAATACTAATTTCCTTTCCTTATATGTTTTTAAATGTTTTACATTTACTTTGCTCTAAATCTTTACAAGCACAGTATTAAAAGCAAGAACTGAAATGTGGGAAAATTAGCACTGTGTGCAGGGTCACACAGCCAAGGAGTGGCAGAGCTGGTGTTCAAATACTCATAGTCTGGCCTTGGCCTACTTTTGGCCACTGTAAGTAGTCTTCTCAAGATCACACTAAGGCTTTTCTTTCTCCATGTGAGCCTCACTGATCTAAAGAAGGGGCCAGAAGTACCTGCAGGACTGGGGGTCTGATGTGGGTCTCAGTCACTGACATACACCTGGGTCTTGGTAGACCTAACGATGCTGGAGCCAAGACAAATTCAATAGAGTGCTTAGAGTGCTTCCTGGAGGAAGTGGGTTCTCTGTGTCTGTGGAAGTCTTGGAGCTGCCTAGATTCAAAGACAAAACAAGGAATGACCAAGGTAATGAGAGGCCTGAGTGTAAGGAAGTGAAAGTAGAATAAACTGAAGGAATATAATAATGTAGGAATATAATAAACTGAGTGATAAAGTGTACCCACCTTCAACACTCAGGAAATAAGATGCAGCTGAGAAGAGTGCCCATCTCCAGGATGATGACATGGGTTCTCCAGGTGGCTGTGGAGGGCCCAGATACTATGGCCACTTCATTCACATAGTCTTCCAAAATTACTAGACTGTGATCCGAAGAGTCCCTGATTCTGGGTCCATTACAAAACAGCTGTGTGATCCAGGAAGAAGAGTCAGTCTCCCCTGATCCCGGCTACAGTTGAAAACAAAACTGGGAATTGAAGCTTGTGACCATCAAGATGTTCTACTAGATCAGAAACTTGGAGAATACATGAATCTTTGCCCTCTCCTTAATTCGGGGAGAATCGCTGGCCCTCTGTGGTTTGTAGAGGAAAACCACAAACCACAAATTCACTCTTTAAGAGCATTTTTTTGTTCTAACCTCTTCCCTTGAATTTTACAAGACTCTTACTTAGGTCTATTCCAAGTTCAACTTTCTGGGCCAAACTCCACATTTACCCTTTCTCTGCCTCCTCATTCCCCATTCATCTGCCTCCATGTCACATAGGGGCTTATGTGGGAGCATCTCCTCTTCCTGTATGTATCAGTGCCTTTTAAAAAGCAACACTGGGACCAGGTGGTGGTGGCACATGCCTTTAATCCTAGCACTTGGGAGGCAGAGGCAGGTGGATCTCTATAAATTCAAGGCCAGCCTGGCCGACAAAGCAAGTTTCAGGACAGTCAGGGCTACAGAGAGAAACCTTATCTCTTAAAAAACCAAAAATGGGAGTGGGGAGATAAAGACATGGCTCAATAGTTCAGAGAGCATACTTTTTTTTTTTTTTTTGCAGAGAACCTGAAAGTAGTTACCAACACCCATATCAGGCACCTAAAACTGCCTGTAACTAACTCCAGCTCCTTGGCATCTAGTGTTTTATGTGCATATACCCTTCCCCTTACCTCCCCCCCAACACTTATGGACACTCACATATACACATATAAACATAATTTTAAATAAATAAATAATAAATCTTGAAAACATAGCACTGGGAAGACCTCAATGTGAAGTATCAGAAGAGCCAGAATAATGATCACATATCTCACTGGACCCCTGATCCACACACATAGTCTTACATAGAAGGGTTACAGAACCTTCACTGCATTGCTTATGTGGAACAAGATTGTTGATTTCCAAGAGAGTCTATGGATTTCACTCTTTTGCATGAATCCTAGAAGTCTGTCCTTTACACAATCACCCTGACTGATGCATTTTGCCAAGAAAGTCATTCTGTGAGGCTTGGGGACTCAGCCTGACAAGAAGTCCTTGAACTCCTTCTCTGTAAAGCTGGAATAACAATCCTTTCCATTCTTGGTTCTGTTGAGGATCACATGAAATCATTTATGGAAAGTACCCAGTGGGGCCTGACTCTAAAGAGGCACTTACAATATTGTGAAGAGGACTCTCTAGTACCACTGAGCTCTCCTTTCCAATCCACTGGGGACGGCTGGGAGATACCCTGACTGTTCAGGGACCTTTCTACTACACCTTGTTAGTAGGAGGCAGATTTGTGTGCTGTCTGTGGTATTCTCCATAAGCCTTCCTTCCTCTCAGCTCCTTAGATACTGAGCTTTCTCCCCGAGCTGCTGACTACTCCCCCTCAGCCCCAAATTCAGACTGCCAATATTGCTCCTGTTCTTCCCTGTCCTGACAGTGCCAAGCCAGTCAACCCATTTCCCTTGATCTCACTGTACTCACTTGACTATTTCTGGCTTCATGCAGAGTTGGGAAACCATTAAAGAATCTCTCCCTCCTCCCCCTTCTCTCTCCCCTTCCATCCCTCCTTCCCTCCTTCCCTCAACACACACACACACACACACACACACACACACACACACAATCAAATATACAATGTGCAGTTCTCAGCGTGAGGATACTCACCCTCTGGGTCACACCTGGCCAGCCAGGTGGTGCTCTGACATGCTGTGATTGCTACGAAGGGCGATGTCCCACTTTATATTACAGGGAATAGAAATTTGTAGCCTCTAGGAATATTTAAGGGATGATCCCAGAATGGGATCATGTTCTTTCTCTCTCTCTTTCTCCCTCCCTCCTTCCCTCTCTGTCTGTGTCTCTGTCTCTCTGTCTCTCTGTCTCTGTCTCTGTCTCTGTCTCTCTCTTTCTCTCTCTCTCTCTCTCTGTGTGTGTGTGTGTGTGTGTGTGTGTGTGTGTGTGTGTCTATGTATGTGTGTGCATGTAATCAGAAACCAGTCATGCAACTCACACACAGAGCCTGGACCTGTTTTCATGGTTCCTGAAAGATTCCCAATTACCTTCCATTCAGTTGTCAGTTCAACAAGCACCTCATTAGGGTGTCCAGCTCTGACTGCTCCGGCTGAGGAACCAGATTGCTTGGGCTTTAAATAAAGTTTCTACCCACAGGACCTTAGGTTTTATCTAAGGGATAGAGTTGGTAATAATAGAACTTATCAGGAAGTGTCTACCATTGCCAAGATTCGGATAAGCTATTGCTAGCAAAAAACTTGACATAGTTCAGTAAATGACTGAATCTTGTACCATCTCCCAATTAGAAATGATAGTTAGACAGGTAGTTAAGTGGTTAGGAGCATTTGCTGCTCTTGAGGCAGACCCAAGTTTGATTCCCAGCACCTACATCTTGTGGCTTACGCCCACCTGTAATTCCCAACTCTGGAGAACTTAATTCTTTTTCTTCTGATTTCCATGGGCATTTATATACACACATATGTATACACACACACACACACACACACACACACATTCAAATAAATCTTGGAAATAAAAGATAATACTTGCCCTGAAAAAATAGTTTGAAAAATGTTGTTTATCACTGGTATCTATTATAAAACACATAGGCTCTGAGGGCCTATGAGATCACACTGGTGAAAGCATGCAGCTATCCCACACTGATCAATTCAACCATTCACCACCTCTTGCATGGATTCCACTGTAATGCCAAATCTCCCTTCATGCTGGACGTGAGGGAAAATCATGTGAGTTTGACCTAGACCTTACAACACGGGATTTAGCTGACTTGTGTTAGGGACAGAGGAACAAAATAACCAAGCTTTTATGGCAACAACAGGGAGGGGGCAAAGAACCAGGAGTCTGCCCTAGTTTTCCTTACCTAGTATCCTCCAGGCTTCTCAAGGGATCCACAGCCCAGTGCAGACCATGGCAGGTTTCACAGAGCACACTGCCTCTTCAGAAGAGGCTGTTCCTAACACTTCTTGTTTTCTTCTGAAGGAGGAACTGATCTCCCCATCAATGGATGGACATGTGAACCCTGGTCCAGGAATCTGAAGACCTGGTACCGTCCTCCACTCCTACTGCTATGGAATGTGTAGCCCTTGGCCAGGCCTTCTATATTCTCTGGGGCCCGTTTTCTCCTGTGGAGTCTGCAGAGGGCAGTCTTAGTTCTGCTCAATGTGACCTCTGATGCGCCATAATCTTACAGTAATTCCAGCGGTGGTCTTTACAGATATCTTTCTGTGGCAGGGCTCTGCAGGGCCTATGAGAAATGCAAAGTGAGTAGAAAACGGGATTCCTGCCCTCTTGTTCTTGCGTTCTCATTGAGGGAGAACTGTACACAAATGACCCAAGCAAGGAACATGGAAATACAAGACAATATATTCTAACTTCAGGTTATAATTCAGTTTTCTCCAGACTGGGCGTAACTTTTCCATTAGGTTATTTGTTAACTTCAAAGGTGTGTTTTCTTGGCTAGGCATCACTTTAGGGCACCATGAAGGCTTATGTTTAAGATACATATATTGATATACATACTTTAGGTGAGCAACCTGAGATTAGAGTCTGAAAAGTCAGTGAGGGATACTGAAGGGACCTGGGAAATGATACCAAGCAGCCACTCCCTCTCCAGGTAAAGGCCCTGCTTTGTCGGCTTGAGCTACCATCTGCTTCCAAGATGGCGCCTTGAACACTGTGGCCTCTGAACAAGGGAAGCTACATGAATTCAACACTGCAGGAAGGCCAAAGAGCCTCCTTCACCAAGCTATTATAATGCATTTATCTACCCATAAGGTAGGAATCTTTGTGACCTTAACACTTCCCAAAAGGTCCCACCTCCTAAAACTGTTGCATTAGAAAGTACATTTCTAATGAGCTTTGGGGAGACACATTCCAATCATAGTGTGTCCAGAGGCACCAGGAACAAATATACTTCAGGGAGGTGAATTGTCTAAGTCAGAGACAGATGTGGACCTACAATCCAAATGCCTTGGCTACTAGCCTTGCTCTGATGTCATTAACCAACATCCATTATATCTGCCCTTCTCACTACATAACGAGTAGAAAAATATCTCTGTGGCAACTCTCACACAGACTTCCGAAGCTCATAGACAGATATGCTCAAATATTATTTTTTCCACTTACTAACTGAATGACCTAAGAACTGTGAAGTTCTTCTAACAGTATCTACTGCTCCTTCTGTTGTATCACAGTACAAGACAAATACCCAGCAATGGCTGTCAGCAATGTCAGAGAACAAGACCCTCTGTTGTCCTTCAAATCCCATAGGGCTTACTACCATCAAGTAGTAAGTGCTGTCCAAAGCTCCACCCATATTTGCCCCCAGATGTTAGCCCGGCACTGTGAACTTTCAAGCTCTCCTAAAATCAACCAACCCTGCTCTGCTGGCTGCCATGCTACCTAGGGCATGGACAGTAATGAAAGGCAGGGCAGCCCCTCTCTTCTCAGCCAATTACTGAGCAGCTATTTTACTGCCACATTAATTAAGAGCAAAGCAGATAATTGGCATTAGCTTATAGGAGCTGAAAAAACATCAATGGTTCTTTTCACACTGGTTGTCGACCATTCGCTGTGATAAATCTTGATTTGAATGTAATTCACACTCATTTTCATTTATCCCTAATGTGAGGAGAGAGGCATATTCTTGACACATGGAAATTAGAAGGGTCTAGTAGCTGCAGTAGGTAAACCCGAGACTGGTGCTTGCCGAATAAATGAATGGATTTTTAAAGTAAATGAACAAATGGAGGAGTAAATACGTGTGTTGGGTTAGTGGTTATGGGTGCGTGCTTTAGGTTGTGGCTTCATTTCTCTAAGCTGCAGTTTCCCGAGTTACACAGAGATGCTGATCGCCATTGCACAGTTACTGGAATAACCACAAAGTGTATCTGAAGTGCCCTAACAGTCGGCCTATTTAAGTGCTCTGGGAATGGTGGTTGTTCCTGCCCACCTCATCATCACCACCATTATCTTCTTCATCACCATCTTCTAAATATGTACACCATCACCACCCTCTTCACTGTCTTCATCATCTCTATCTCTCTCTCTCTTTTTTTTTTTAACAAAGCTTTATTGACCGTGATCAAAGCTAATCACTGCCCTTATTGGGAATATCGCTTTCAGAAAAACAAAACGCTTCCTTTTGTTGCATATGTCTTTTCAAACCTTTTATTCTGAAATAATTGCATTTCCAGACAGGACCCCTTTATTCTGCAGTCTGAGAGGTAATTGCTGCGGCCACTGCCATGTTGAAAGGCTTCCAGGCTCTTGTGAATAGAGGCATGCACGAGTGTGAGAGTCACTCTCCCTCCAGTCCTGGAACTGATTATCTTGTTTGCTTTAATCACAAATCAGCACAAAGATCCTTTGCAGGGTATGTTTACTGCCTAGCTGAGCCCAGTAGCACATCCTTTGAAGGGCCGTGAAGGAGCAGCTACAGCGAAGGGCACCATAGGGTCATACAAGGAGGAGCAGACTCACTCTCGCCTTGATCCACTGTTTACTGTTCAGGTTTTGGAGCACCCATCACTTCATAGGCAAAGTTATGTTTTTACGATGTCTTCCAGGGTGGCTGTGAAGAGTCACAGAGATAAATTCATGTGAGAATGACATAGTGCCTGGTGCACAATCGGTGGCTGGCGGAAGGTCAGATAATTGGTGAAAGTCAGCCCCCGTGACTGGAGCTCCCTGTCACTTCCTGTTGGTGTTCTGGACTTTCTGCCACCACATCCCTGGGTTACCTCACCCATCAAGAGCCTTTGGTCTTTCTGAAAACTTGCTTTCATGTAAAAAGGATTGAGCCAAACCAATTATGTAGCTCCACCCACTCTCATAACAAGGTCTTTTACTTGCTCACCCCAAAGACACAGGAACTTTCCTTTGAAAATAATCTGTACCATAAAAGCCAGTAGGAGCCTGGCAAGATGGCTCAGCAAGGAAAGCTGCTTACCTCCAAATCTCACAACCTGAGACTGAGCCCCAGGAGCTACCCAGTAGAAGGGAGAGAAGTGACTTCTGTATGTTGGTTTCTCATCAACGCACACATCCCATGGCAAGCAGAGAAATGCATGGGCACAAATAACAGTAATTTTTACAAAGGTAAAGCCAATAGGATGCACGTGGTTACATTGTACTAGCATTTGCTAGGTGTCATAGAGAATCTCTCACGTCTTAGCCTCCAGGTGCATCACGATGGTTCAAAATCCACACTTCCAGATAGGCAGTGGTGGCGCACGCCTTTAATCCCAGCACTTGGGAGGCAGAGGCAGGCAGATTTCTGAGTTCGAGGCCAGCCTGGTCTACAGAGTGAGTTCCAGGACAGCCAGGACTACACAGAGAAACCCTGTCTCAGGGGGGAAAAAACGAAAACTCACACTTCTCTCTTTGGATGTTCTGGGGTTTAATCATATCATGTGGTCAGAATTACTCATCTGAAGTTGTGAGTAGGTAACCCAGTTCATGCCCTTTGAGGATGGCAGTAGAGCCAGTCCCAACTATGGCTTAACACCCCCCCCCAGAATCATTCTCTAATGTAGATAAGGTGTTACATACCCCCCATGGGAGCAGCCATCAACCAATGATCGACTGACAGTGCTATGTAAATACTGCAGCTCCTTCCTTTGTTGGCGATAATCATGAATGTGTTGTACCATTGGCTGCTTTCCCATCCCCGGCCTCACATCCCTATTCTATTAGTGTTTACCTCATCCTCAGAATCTCTGTGAACCTAAGTCATTTCTTCACCGGCCTCTTATAGAAGGGGAACAGCTGCAGGAGGCACAGCCAGCCCCTCAGCAGAAGCTGCCTGGACCCGAAGGGAATCACAAAGCCTTCAGAAGCTTCCGCTTGGGGAGGAGGTTTGGAAATGCATAAGTTTAGGGCCATCAGGGCTGTGTGGAAGGAAAAGCCTCTCAGATTGCTGTGAAGACTCTGAAAAGAAAGGTATAAAATTCCAGAGGGTCAGTTAATATTCACTGAACAATGGGTTAGGTGAATGGGTGTTGTTCACCAAGCCCTGAGGTGGTGTAGCAAGATGCAAAGATGAAAAAGACAGGGACCCTATCCTTGAGGTGCATTGTATACTAAGACTGCACCATCCATAAAGGGTGCAGTTGTAGAGTATCATAGAAACTCTAAGGAGTAGGCCTGGGCTCAGCAATGGCAGCTTTTCTTCCCATGTGGGATGATCGTGGGGTGTTGGCATAGAGTAGGTGCCCAGACTTTGGTAAAGCTGAACTAAGCTGTTAAGCTGGGAAGAAAGGGGCCAGTGGCCCAATAATTCCTGAGTATAACTAAGAGGCACTTTCTTCTTAGAGCCTTTAAAGTGCTTTTTCATTTTTCATTTGTTTTTATTTTGTGTGTGTGGAGGTTTTGTGTAAGTATAGATATCTTTACACCACATGCATGCCTTGTGCCCATCGGAGCCAAAAGAGTATTCAAGTTTCCTGAAACTGGCATTGCAGATAATTGGATTGACCATGTCAGGGCTGGGAATCGAACCTAGATCCTCTGGAAGAGCAATGACTACTCTAAACTGCTAAGCCATCTGTCTAGCCACACTCCTTTCAAAATTACTTTTAGCATTTACTGAATTCTTTGTGGAAGAGGCTGCACATGTCACGGTGTACAATGGAGCCCAGCGGGCAGCTTGCTGGAGTTGGTTATCTCTCCCATGTAGGTCCCAGGAATTGAACTCAGGTTGTCAGGCTTAGCAGCAGGCAGCTTTGCCATCTTGACAGCCTTTTTTTATTCTAACATTTATTTATTTGTTTCTCAGACCCTTGATTTCAGAGAAGAAAAAACCCACCCAAGAAACCTGAACATTGTCAAGTGACAGTAGAAAGCAGAGCCCCAAATGCAAGGTTTTTGGTGTCATTGTGTGTGTGTGCACATGTGTGTGCATGTGTGTGTGTGTGTGTGTGTGTGTGTGTGTGTGTGTGAGAAAAATTCACATTTATATTTCAAGGTTTTAAATGCTTTGGGGGATGAGATGGAGAAGAAGAATCTGAGCTGTAAGCTATTTTTCATGCTTGGCTGATATTTAATCAGTTTGTTGGGTCATAATTGAGACCACAGCTCCAATGGCAGAAATTCAAATGATCAAGTTGAAGCTAGTGAGTCTTTCTCATTATTTATCTTACAGCAGAGATAACCTTTTCATTATTGAAATATAATTTCCAAATGAGATAGTTAATATTAAAACAGAATTAGCAACATGAGTGTGATGTTTGGGAAGAAATTTCTAATAGCATTTTTGTTGTTTTTATTTTATTTTATTTTAATGTCTGTAAAGTTAGTATTCAGTCTTGCTGCAGTGTTAATTGATGATTAAAGCCAGCTGAGAAACTAGTCCCAGCCACTATCAATAGCAGAGAGAGTGGGGGAGCCTCTTGATTCTTTGTATCAGTCACATAACCTAGTGAAGTCTGTCCTGGCAGACTGGAAGCTTTGCTTAGCATTACATATGGGCTATGATTGGCTGTTTTGTTTAAGTATCGAATTCTGGGTAAGGGAGGTGAGCTATAGGTATGTGAAAAGATGACTGAGTCTTACAGTCCTCACAAAGTTATATAGCTGGCACAGTATGCTGGCACACTATCAGAATAATACAGTAAGAAATGGCAACAGGTATTCCTGTGCCTGTAGGTCTCAGCCCCACCTTCACACTTCTCTTTACCGTTCATGTTTATTTCCCCAATTCACAGACACATCAGTGACCTTCTTCTAAGAAGCCACTACTATCTCGCTTGTCTGGGAATGCCAGTTTGAGTAGGGTCCTTTGTGTTCCCCCCTCCTTTCCAATCTCACATTCTCACAGACCACTGTCTGCATACTCACCTCTTCCTCAGGCTCTTCGCTGCAGGCTGTGAACTTGAGGCCAACTGCATTGTCTTGTCTTGGTGCTCTCAACAGCTACCAAAGAATCTGTACATAGCACAGAACGTGACGTCCAGAAGGTGGTCAATAAATATTCACTCTAATTATAAGGAAGCAAGAATTGGGGCGGAAGAATGCTTTGTGATTGAAATGAAGGGAGTTGAGAGTGAACGTCCTGAAGAGACAACAGCCAGATAGGAACTCCAGAGGTAGAGACAGCAATTCAACCTGCTCTATCGGGCTCTGCCATTTTGATTCTTGTTGGGGAAGTAGCACCCTAGATGCGCTCAGGTACAAGAGTTGAGCTTTGGAGGCGACAGGCTGCTCTACTTATGGCCTCGGCTGATAGTCCTTTCCCTCATCCTCAATGATGAAGGAGTGGAGGTTCAGTGTGATGCCTTCTGCTAAACTGCTTCCCCCATATGGCTTTGGTCCAGGCCCCAAGGACCTATGGGACAGGTCTTGGAGGAATTCCCTCTCCAAGTACAAGCATATACTGGCACCGCAGATAGAAGAGTAGCTTTCCCTGGGTCACAGGAGTGTGAAGGGGAACAACCCAAACAAATATTCTAGAATAGATCCTTCCAGAAAAAGAAACCCCAGAGTCCTCGGGTGAGGAGGAAAGGGGGGCATGTGCTTCCATCCTACACGAGTCCTGCCCTTCTCTGGGCTTGCCCCACTGTAACATGTACTTCTGCTAACTCTGTAAAGCCATCCCCATTTCTGCCTGTTGGCTAGCCCAGCCATTCTAAGACTGCTAATTTGAAAGTTTGGGGGAGGGAAATCCATGAAGAACACATGGATCAAGTTGGCCTTAGTGAATTACCTCCACTCTGCTTGCCCTGCCTGGCTCAAATCACATCTCACATATTAAACCCATTCGGAAAATGAGGCGGGGTGGGGTGGGGGCAGTGGTCTCCAGGAAGCAAGTAAACCTATTCCGGGTAATCTCTCTCTCACCAGCCACTCTTGCCTCCTGAGACAGAGATAAGCACATTGTTTCAATCAGGCCCAAGTTCCATTTCCTTATCTTAAAACTATCTCCTACCACATTATAAATAATCAGCTTACCAGAGAGCTAGGCCAGACGACGTGTGTGTGTGTGTGTGTGTGTGTGTGTGTGTGTGTGTGTGTGTGCGCGCGCGCGCGCGTGCCAGCATTTTTGGTGTAGCATACAGGACCCAGGTAGCAGCAGCCTGTATCCTCAAACAGCCCAAGTGAATGAGGTTCCCACCCCTCACCATCACAACAGGGACTGGATACTGGCAAGAGAACCTTAGGGTAAATTTTCCATCTAAACATTTGCAGCTAAGAACCCTAGGGCAGCAGGCATGATCATCCAATGCCAGCTACATCATGCTCGTCCAAGCATCCAAGCTTAGACTTTTGTATTAGAAATAGCTAGAAGTAGAGGGGTTTGCTGCATCAAGTCAGGAAATAAGTCCTCTGAGGCAGAGGCCCACATTTTCTCTAAGCAGGACCTACTACATTGTTTATGGGACCAAATGTAAAATGAAAACGCACTTTGTGTACAAAGAGTAATCTTAAGATGGCAGCAGTACAGAATTAAATGGAACCTGGAGACCTTCTGAGTTCTGAGTTCTGGACAGGCTGGCAGGGCCAAACTCGCATCACCAGCCCTGACCCTCAGGCAGCCTGAACCATGTTTGAGGGCTCCCCACCTGCCTCCTAGCGCCCACTCCATGTTCAGGTAAATAGTTTGAACATGTGATGTTTCCTAGGTTCAAAAGTCAAATGATACATGGTGACACATGCTAGAAATGCACTCTGCCCATTTCTGTCTTTCCCAACCATCTCCCAGCACTCCCCATCATTCTCCTTGGTAACTAGCTCTTGGGTATCTTTCCAGAGTCCTTTATGCAAATATAAGTATGTCTTGCCTATGGATAGTTTCTAAGGCCCCAATTTGTATACTGGTCAGTAATTCTGTGCCCTGCTTTGCAACATTCTTCCCAGAATCCAGTAGAGATCCACCATAGCTGCCCCTCTTCTGCCCACCTTCAGAACCCCACAAAGCAAGGCCAGTCTCTCTTCCCATGTGAAACACTTCAGAGTAAGGAAACTGAAGACAGGCCGCGCCTCGCTCCACCTCATCCAGTCTCAATCTCTTTGATTTAGACTATTTCCTTAGACATTCTTCTCAGGTTATTAGTGTCTGGGTGGCTTTTGTTACCTATAACTTCCTATATGCACAGGACCCACAACCAGCAAAAAGATCTGCCAGAAGTTGAAAAAAATAGATCTCTTCTACCCTTCTCATCCCTCAATATCTGATAATAATAGGTCATGCTGTTAATAACAGTTTTGTTTGATAGTTATTTTGTGTCAGAAACCAGTCTGTGAACCTATCAACATATCACCATCATAACAAAACTATAGGGTATTTGGTATAATTGCCCCTTGTAGAAAGAAGGTGAATAAACTTGAGGAAGGTCACACAACAAGGAAATGTTAAAAGGAAGTTTCCAGTAGGTCTGTCCAATGCCAAACTTTATCTTTCTCTGGTCCAGAATCACATCTGCCCTCTCAGTTTCCTTGGGATCCAATATGGGGTTGACAGTGGATATATTCCTGAAGAACTTCTTTACACCCATGATGTCAACTGTGCAATTCCTCCTGGCATTGCAGTTTCAAATACTGACTCTTCTGTGCCCTACCCTGTTATTGACTAGTCTCAGCCTTGACTCTCAGGGTGATGTTGTGGTTTCAAAGCTTTAAATAGCGCCCAAATTTATAGCTTTGACCCAGTCATCTCCTCGAGATTCCAAACTTTAGTTTCAAACGATCTATGTACATCTCATGTTGAGTGAGTAGTGTGCCTCCAAATATAACATTAGAAAACACAACTCATAATCATGACCCCCCAATCCTGAGTGTCCCCAAGTTTCTACCATCTCAAGGAATGGATTAGCTACATCCTTGCCACAGTTGAAAAGCCATGTCACATGTTCCTTTGGTCCTATAACTTGTATGTCCAACTCATCACAGACTTATTTACTCTACGTCAGATGGAACTTTAATCTCTTTTCAGCCCTGGTTCAAGCCCCCATAGTCTCAGCCTCACCACTGACAATCTGTGTCCTGCTGTCCTCACAGCAGACTGCTATGAGAGAGAAAATGGGGCCTTGTCATGTTCCAGCGTAAACCCTTCTATGGTTTCCAGAACAGATACCCGCAAGACTCCCTCGTGTCTTTGATGGGTTCTAGATCATTCTCTACTCTTCTTCTGTTGCTGCTCTTCTTCACTTCCTGACACAGCAAACCGACACTTGCCTCTGGTCTTTGCATATGCTGTTCCCTTCTTGGAATGCTCTTCAACCTTTTGGACATCCTTTGTCTGTCTTGTTCTTCAGATGACAACTCAATTGTCATCTTCTTGAGAGACTTTTCCTAGTAATATTTTTGTTATAAATTCATTTATCATCATCATCATGATCATCATCATCATCATCATCATTATTATTAGTATATGTGTGTGTGTGTGTGTGTGTGTGTGTGTGTGTGTGCGCGCGCGCGCGCGCGCGCCATGGCTTGCATATGGAGGTCAGAGGACAGCTTTATAGAGTCAGTTTTCTCTTTCTACCTTTACATGGATTCCAGAAAGTGAACTTGTGTCATTGGGCTTGTACACTAAGCTCCTTTCCATGCCAGGCCATCTCTCCAGCTCTTTCTGACAATCTTATCTGAGCTCCTGCTCTGCCATCCTCTCTCAAGGTGTCTCAGTGGAGATAAATCCCCATAATAGTGCATAGGTCCATTTTTTGGCTGTTCCTTTTGTTTTCCTTTCTTGCATGTCTCCATACCAGAGATGCTCCATGAGGGCAGGAGCTGTCACTCCCACTCACTCTGGCACTTTCTGCAGTGAGCACAGCACCACATGGAAGAAACTGCAGGATTCTCTTCCCTCTTTCCTTCGGTTCTTTCACATAATAGATCTTACTAGAAAACTGTAGTATAAGTTTTATGACCAGTTATTTTAATTTAATAGGTTTTTGCACTGTGGGAAAATTGACAATGAGGATCTCTCTTGGAACACTACACACACACACACACACACACACACACAGCCTTTTTCCCTGTGAAATCAGCAGCTGCTTTTCCTTGTACTTTGCTGATCCATGATGTAAAATGGTAAGAAGTGCCATCCAGCATTTCTCCTCCTTCATAAGGCAGTGGAGCGCCATATGAGAACAGTTGTTGGTACCACTCAGCACATCAAAAAGTGTTTACAATGACTTTAGCTTTGGCTTTGGCTTTGACTGTGGACAGACTGACAGTTGCCTGGGTTTAAATCCAAGCTCTATAGCAATCCTTCATCGCTACAGTGGGTGATAAAAACACTACCTCTTGGCTAGGGCAAAGGGCTTCATGGGTAGAGTAGTTGTTTTACATATACAAGAATTGATTTCAGATCCCTGGCACCCATCTAAAAAGTACAGTGTGTACTTGTAATTTTAGCACTGTGAGGAGGAAGCAAGAGCCTCCTGGAACCTCGCTAGACTTAAACAATGAATTCTAGGTTCAGTAAGAGGCTCTGTCTCAAAAATTAAAGTGGAGAGCAATAGAAGACATCTAGCATCAACCTTTGACCTCCACACATGTCCTGGAGAGTACACTTCCACATCTATATACCTGCACAGACAACACACACACCACACACACGTATGCACACCTGCATACACACACACATAGACACACCCCACATATAACTGTGTACACACAAATACCACACACCACACATGTCTATACACATACAACAAATACCTACACACCTGTACATACACACACCACACACACATACTTACACACATCACACATACATACTACACACAACCAACACCTGCACATCTGCACATACACAAACATCACACATACCTGCACAACTGCACACCTGCATATACACCCACAAATATACACACACATACATATGCACATCACACATACACCTACACACATCACATACACACACCTATATACATCACACACACATATACACACACCACACAAACCTACACATATCATACTTACATATACACATACACACATATATGCACACCAAAAACCAACCCCCTCTCTCTCTAGATTCCACATGTAAATAGACAGCGCCTGGAAGATAGTAAGCAAGCATTAAGATCATTAGCCTCCGGGCCACAGGCTGAGCTTCTAACTGCTCTTTTTCTCCCAACAACCTAAAGAGGTATTTTTTATTTCCATTTAGCACAACAAACATTTCCTATAATCACCTGCCAAGGCCTGCAGATATAAACCCAAAATATCTCTAGTCTTTTAGGGACACCACATCTCTCAGTGTGAAGTCATGAAATAAGGGTTGGATCTGGGTGCCCCACCTCCCCAGGAGATGACAACCTGCCCCCACTCACCCTTACAGTAATATGAAAATCCACTGCCCTTGGCCTGGCTGGGTGTGAAAGCCACTGGCTCTGGCCAAGGCTGCAAGGCTCATGGATGAAGACTTTTTCCCACCACTGTTCCTCTGTGTCTGCCAGAGCCCACGTGCTCTCTTTTATATGAGAGAAGGCAGTCCTCTCTGCACAGAGGTCCCCTTCCTTGTCACTGGGCATCTTGGGTGGCTGCCTCTCACTCTCTAGACTATTGGTGGCCACCAAGCAATTAGACTGTTTGGGGCCTAATGAAGTGCAAAGGCAATTCCCTGCCCTGGGCCTGGGCGTGCAACAGTTCCTGGCTGCTGGAGGCAGACATTAAGGAGAACCATTTTAATTGATTAGAATGTGCATATGCTGTATTGGTTTAGTTTGAGGGCATTTTGGAACAAATAGCACTGTCATTGTGAGCCTTAATTAGATAATAAATTAATAGATAAATGGATTCCCTAGCTCCACTGGCCTCTGCCTGTTTGTCAGCACCAGCTCAAACTTAGAGGCTCCCTCTTACATGGCTGAGGGGCTGTACGAGGGACAGAGCTGAGCCTCTGGCATACTCTCCCAAGCTCCTCCTGCCTCCAGCATCCTGTAGATAATGCAGAAGTCACAGGAGGAGCTCAAGGGCAGCTTCTTGCTGTGCAAGAAATGGCACAGAGCCAGAATCCCCAACTGGCTTAGAACGTTGTTGCCGTTCTGTTTGTGGGCTCTGGAACAGGCTGGGCACTAGAGAAACATGTGGAGCAAAAACTCCTGTCTTTGTGGAGAGACAAGTGAAATAGGTACAAATGCCACAGTTTGCTGGGTAGTAAAAGACAGGGAAAAGGAAAGTCAGAAGGAAGAAAATGGGACCAGAGGACAGGGAAGTTAGCAGGAAAGGAGGTGGAAATCTAAAATTAAATGGTTAGAAAAGTGACTTAGAAAGGTGACACTCCAACCAAGAACAGTGAGGAGATGAGACAAGGGTAGCAAGTTCAGAGACTGAGACAGGAGAACGCCTGGTGATGTGGAGGAAAAGCAAGGAGGCCTGGCCCATATGTGAACAAGAACCAGAGTAAGAGGTAAAGAGGCCAGAAAAGTGACCATCCAGCTAGCTGCAGCACTCGGGGTCAGAGACCGCAATTAAGAATCTGGGCTTTAGTTCTCGGCAGAGTACATGCATTCCTTTCAGGATTTCCTCATCTATGATTACTTACAGTCCAGAATAATTACTTCCAGTCCTGAATAGCAGGCATGCATGCGCAGAGCAAGAAACCTTCTCGTACACCCTCGGCAGACATTGCTAATGGAGCACAGCTCTCTTTCCAGTGAACTCAATTTAGTCTAGACACTTTGTTTATACAGCCTTCCTGGATTTCTACCACCACTTTTAGATGGCACTCCAGAGAGTGCAGGCTAGACTGTGTGCCTACTTCTGGGGAAGGGTGCTAAGAAAGAAGTATAGGGAAGCTCTCAGTGGGTGCTCTTGTGTTGATGCTTGCCATCCCATGAAGGTACCTTTTCCAGGAAGCAGGAGGAGAGAATCACACAAGTTCACTTGCCAGCTTTAATGGCAGATGAAACCTAATATCCAGAGACTTGTATAAATCTCACTTGTTCTTGTAGCAGTCTGTAGCAGTGTTCCTGGATGGCACCAACATCTCTTTATGCTGAGATGATTGAGAGACCTGTATTCTTTCTGTGTTGTGGCTCTTCACTCACCTAGTACTTCAGAGGTGTCTATTGAAAAGAAGGAGATGAAGAGAAAACCTATGTCTTATCCATGTGGTCTGAGTGATCTGTTCTGGCCAGTTCCATAAGTGAAACCCTGTGCCCTGGGGCTACTTGGGTACATAGAGACCTCAAAACTGTACTCTGTGGATGAGCAGACCTGGGAAGTCTTGATTCTGTGCTCTGCATGGAAGAGCACACCCATGATAGACAATGAATATACAGCAAACTAAGTCCTCATGGCCTCATCCCTACATCTAATCCAGTGCTTCAGACCACATCATCAATACGGCTTATGCTTCCCCAAGTTTCATAAAAACATCACTTTTCAAGAAGTGAGAAGCAAATTCAGATTGATAAGCATTTGTTAGGTGCCTACTCTGTGTCAGATAATGGGGAAACACCCCCTCAACTTCCTGCTCTATAAAAAGAGTAAATATTCTCAAATGCTCAGTTATTAATTAGGAATAAAAGAGAGGATTCCTGGGCACACAATGGATGCTCAGTAGCAACTGGCACCCATTTCTTTCAAGCTTTCACAGGAGAAATCCTGAGAGTAAATGGGAGGACTCTTCATAAATGTCCAAACTTAGAAGAGTTTGTTTCGCATAATGAAAAGAGACTTCTGCCTGCATGGATAGGGCATAGCTGAATACACAAGAGTGAAATACAGAGGGATGGCTAGAGAGATGGCTCTGAGGTTAAGAGCACTGACCGATTCTATAGAGAAACAAATTTTATGTCCTAGCACTCACATCAACTCCACATCCAGGACAGACATTGACTCCTGTCCTCTGAGGGCACCTGCATACATAGGATGCATGTAAAATCACACACACACACACACACACACACACACACACACACCCCACAGAGAGAGA
>NW_022196904.1:85399615-85434801 GCF_008632895.1 Mastomys coucha
GAGAGAGAGAGAGAGAGAGAGAGAGATTAAAAGGGCTTATGTAGTGAGAGCTCTGAATTCCCCATGCCTTTTAACTCAAAGCTCAAAGCTCTTGAAGATAGGTTAACAGAATTCAAGTTCATATTTCCCTAGTCCCATTGCTCTGTGGAAATGCTATAGCCTGGACCAAGAGAATCAGCAGTATTTGGTAGATGTTTTTCATGAAGAGCCCACCCAAGCATCTTGGTTACAATCAGCCAAGTTTTATAGAAAGATGTATGGAAGGGATAACAGTCCAGAGGTTTCTCCCAGGAGACAAGGGTGTTACCTCAGGAAAGGAAACAAAGATGAACTACAGTCAAGAGTAGGATCTCTGAATCAGAATGGTAGTTGGAATCAAAAAAAATTTTTTTGAAAACTTTTTTTCTAAAAGGTAATATTTAGGATCCCCATCATGAGGAAAAGTCTCCTCTTTGTCATGCCTGATGACTCCATTAATGACTGACCTAGTGCAATATTTCTCTCAATAATGCTTACTCTGGTCCTAAGTGCCTCCCAGCTATCAGAGAAGTAAGGAATTTGTCCGTGGTGCTAAGCTACCTTCCTGACACTGGACAAGGCTATGAAACAAGGGTTAAGCTAGTGCTCTATCCAACTGCTAATTAGTTGGGTACAGGCGAGGGATTGGCCCCATGTTCCACATTTGGGAATCTAGATACATATACCAAGGCCCTCAGAAAGGTCATCTTAAGATGATGATTCACAAAAGTAAGGCAGAACTGGCCTAGGATGGCCATGGTCAGGTTACCAGAGCAGACCCAGAGATGCAAAGTTAAAGCCAGGTCAGAGCTGCATCTCGGGGCTCAGAAAAAAAAACCATGAAGTCCCCCTTAGCTGAGCAAAGGTACCTGCAAAGACAAGGTCAGTGTTGTGGCTCCAAAGGGGTCCATGGGGGACAGCGGGGGAAGGCAGAGTTTGGCAGAGGAGCACTCTCTAAGGAGCAGGGTGGAGAGAATCCTTACAAGGGCCCTTCTGAACTTTTGCTTGTTCAAACATGGTTTTTAAAAAGAGGCTATTCCCAAAAAGCTTAATAAGGATGAACAGAAACGAGAACACACTAATTTTATATCAAACGTTCTATCTGCCTCATCTATTTTTCACAAACAACCTTCTAGAGATCAGAAAACCAAGAGGCAGAGGGAAGTAGGTTGCCAAATCACGCAGTTAATGAGGGGCAGGTCCTGGTTCTAAAGGCTGTGTGCTGTCTCCTAAACCACTGTGGACTGTTGCTGGGGTTAGTGATTCTGGTGGGATTTTGGTCATCTTCCCCTTGCTTAATGGTGAGACCCTAGTCTTCATCACCACGATGTAAGCTGAATGAGGACTTCTGCGCTGACCTCCCCCAGTCTCCCCTGAGCACCAGTGGCCCAGATACTAGCCCATGCGGCTGCCTACTCCCTTAAAGGAACTATGAGCTCTTTTAGAGGAAAAGCTTTATTTTTAACTCCTTGTTGTGGTGCTTGACAAATCAAAGATATTACAGAAAGCTAAGGAGGCAGGACTCCTGCACGTCAACCCTGTAGCCAACGGTCAGGCTCCTTTGGTTTAGGAACTTTATAAATTGACAAGTGTGAGCCTCAAATGTTGGGTTGCCCTCTTAGTTTCTCGGCACAGCTGTACTTGTTTTCTTACAAGGAGGGATGTAGGTTGGTCTTTCATGTTCCCCTGGATCTGGGTGTAAGGTCAGGCATGAGAACAATGCAATACTTAGCTGGGGATCTATAACTGAGTTAGGCCACAGCCTGAGTATCCCACATACCTGACAAAACTTTAGTACCAATCCTTCCTTCCCTAGAAGCTGGGGTCTAGGACAGATAACATGAGGAACTAGGAACCCCATGTGTTCCCCACTGGTTTTGTGCCTGAGAAATATTCCAGGATTAACAAATGGGTGAAAAATCTTCCTGTAACAAGTACAGCAGACAAACCTTTCTACGGCAAACAGTGCAATACAAGGTCCCTGCTATAACCACAAAAGGGCAGATGACACACAAACAGGCAAAATGCTCAGCCTTGCCATTAACCCCAAAACACACAGCACAGCGAGGTAGAGTCCCACTTAGTGAATTATCTGATGTGTTAGGGACTAAAGAACACAATTCACAAAGATGTGGCTACCTAGGCATCACCATGGAGGGTAGAAAGAAAGCCCAACTGATCATATCTATGGGAAGAAAACTGAAACATATGTCTCAGTACTTTAAAATGTAGTCATCCCTGAACCCAGGAATTCTGTGCCTTAAACTCTAAGCAAAGGAACTCATGGGAAATATGGGCAAGTTTTATATCACCAGATGTTCATGATGTCATTATTTATAGTGACACACACACCAGAATCCAGCTCCATATCCATAAAATATAGAAAACAGTAGCATGGAGATATCTCTCTATAGATAGATAGGTAGATAGGTAGGTAGGTAGGTAGATAGATAGATAGATAGATAGATAGATAGATAGATAGATAGATAGATAGGAATATTACAAAGTTACTTAAAATGAGGTCTATCTACAAAGAGATTCCCATGACTGCAAAATGTTTATCATAAAAAAGTTAAGCAAAAGTTATAAAGCTGTGTAGTAGCTACGTTCAAACTATGTCAATAATATGGGTAATATGTAACAGAATACTAAGGCTAGTGTTGTGTGAATGATGTTATTGCAGGATGGTTTGTTTATTTTTTCTTTATTTTTTTGAGAACTATCATTATCTTTATTTTTTTAATGTATATTTTAAAGAAAGATATGGAGAAACAGTTTGTTGGCAGGAGAATACTTAGGACCCATTTGTCTTTGCAATCACCAGGGACCGCCTGCTAAGGAAGCCGGTTAAACTGGGGGCGGCAGAGCCCCTGTGCCGAAATCGCTCTGTCTCTGGAGCATATTTTTTCTTTACTGAGGAAATTGCTTTCCATAAAACCAGCTCTCTGACACCTCAGAGTACCAGGGAACCATGCAAGCCTGCTTTCCTGGGGACATTCTCTAATAGGGAACTCCATCACGTTCCAGCTTGGCGCTTCCAACAAATCCTAGCCAGCCATAAAAATTTTTAGCACCCTGAATGCAAGACTGATTGTGGCGGCCTCATAAAAATCCCGTTCACCAACCAAGAGCTGTAGCTCTGAAACTCAGAGCTCCCTGCTGTTTTAAAGCCAGCGGTACCATGCATTGCTAAGTGACGCCTGCTAGAACTCCACACAGAAAGTCAGGGCTGGGATCTAGGGCGGAACTAGCAGCAAAACAGGACACAGTGGGCCCTTGTGAGGGTTCAGGGTACAGTGACCATAAAGAGCCATCTTGTAGCTGCAGATTCAGTGGGGTGAGTGGAAAGGAGGCAATTTGGGAAAGATGGCATTCCTTTAAGAAGGGAAAGGGGTTGGAAGGGGCGTGTGAGGAGGAGCGAGCATGGGGACTGTACCTTCACCCATAGCTGCTCACTCGGGTTGTGAAGACACTTTATGGGTCCCAAGACAGAAGCACAGGCTACACAACGTATCCCTGTCTTCCAGGAGGCACCTTCCTGACTAAGCCCCTGGGAGGCTTTAGCTCTCTCTCCAGCAGCAGGCAGCTGGCCTGTTTGCAGTAGGAAGCCATTCTCTATGCACTACATTCAGTCCCAGGAGTTGGGTCCTAACACCTGACCCAGCCTCATTTTCCACACCAGTAGGCTCTAGGAGGCCTGTTCTAAGGGAAGAGCTACTTACAAGGTCAAGGATTGTACAAGGTACTTCCTAAAGATGTGACACTTTGACTCTTAACCCACGCCTCATGGTGTGGGCATGATTTGCTTATTTACTTAGAGGAGAGGACTAAGACGTAGACAATTGTATTCCAAACCCAGAGAGGAGTGTGTTAGGCCTGGCATAGTTCTAGCCTCTAGGCTCTGCTTAGTTCTGCCATACTAGAGGTACCACCGCAAAGTCTTTCCTCTGCCTCTGTCCCATCACCCTTAAAGGGAGAATCATAAACTACATTCCCTGGCTGGGCTGCTCCTACCGGCCCTCTGCTCACTGTATTAAATGTTCACACAAAAGAAGCTCAATGCTCCAGTCAGTTAAAATCATTTAAAGGTCATTGAGATGACTGGCCAGGGTGCTCCAGAGAAACTGTTCTGGTGAGTTGTCTGAGTCCAGGCAAAGGGATTCCTGGTGAGGGATTAGCTCATGCCACTATGGAAGCTGGTAATCTTAAAATCTACAGGATGGGCTGCAGGTTTGGGACCCAGAAAATGTGATGTGATTGGTCCAGGATGAAGGATGTCTATCAGCACTGATAGAAGCCGGGTTTTGCTCTAGTGAGGCAATCTACTTTATTCCAAGTTCATCTACTTAAATGTTTATTCATTTTAAAACTCCAGAATAATGTTTGGCCAAGCATCTAACCCAAATGACAAATAAAATTAACCATGTCAGAGCTGGAGAGATAGCACAATGGTTAAGAGCACTGGCTGCTCTTCCAGAGGTCCCGGGTTCATTCCTAGCACCCAACAATGGCAGCTCACAACCATCTGTAACCTCAGTTCCAGAGTATTTGATGCCCTCTTCTGGCTTCCTCGGGCACCAGGCACGCAGGCAGGCAGGCGAAACACCCATACACATGACATAATATAAAGTGACAAATTTTTAAACAAAAATATTATTTAAGAAATAACTGTCCATTAACACTGTCTAAAATATCTATAGTTACCCTGCCTCTTTGCATTCAGAATTCTAACTCTATACTGTGCAACCAAAGGTAACAAAGTCTCCCTCGCACAGGCCTTGGGGCCCATGCTCTATAGCTAAACTTAGTGGATAACTATGCCAGGCCTAACACACTCCTCTCTGGGTTTGGAATACAATTGTCTACGTCTTAGTCCTCTCCTCTAAGTAAATAAGCAAATCATGCCCACACCATGAGGCGTGGGGGAAGAGTCAAAGTGTCACATCTTTAGGAAGTACCTTGTACAATCCTTGACCTTGTAAGTAGCTCTGCCCTGCATTTATCCGAGTTTGACCTGAAGTGTTAGTCAGACCCCACATTGGAGACCTGTTTATAATAAGGTCCTAGTGGTTGTGTTTTAGATAATACAAGTGAATGCTCCACTTACCAGCATTGGCACTGACCATCAACCAATGTAAAATGTATGGTGCCACTTTTGGGATGTTTGTTTGTTTGTTTTGATTGCACATTTTATAGAGTCCGAAGAGTGGCAGAATCAGAAAGGGGTAAAGAGAAGCCCTGGGGAATGCCATTCTCATGCCTTGAAAATCAAGTATTCCTGAGAGAGGGACCCCGCTGGTGGCTGTAGATTGTACTCTGAGGAATTGGGCATAGAAAGGGCATTCCTCTATTTTTCTCTTTGTGATAGTGATGATGGTAATTTCAAACATCATTCTGTTATGTTGACAAAACACTGTATAATTTTAATGCCTTTAAACTTACTGGTATTTCTTTTCTGGCCTTGCACATAAGCTAGAGAACATCTCATACTCTCTTTAGACAGGTGTATGCTTGGCAGTCATTAGGTAGGGTGTCTTGTGGATATCTGTTAGATTTGGTGGCTGTACAGTATTGGTCTAATTTTCTATAGCAGCAGTTCTCAAACTGTGGGTCATGACACATTTCGGTAGCACATCAGATATCCTGCATATCAAGTAGTTAAATTATGATTCATAGCAGTAGCAAAGTTATAGTTATGAAGTAACAACAAAATAATTTCACAGTCGGGTATAACCACAGCATAGGATGTATTATAGACTTGCGGCGTTAGGAAGGTTGGAGACCACTGTTTTATAGCATGCTAGTATTCTGTGTCTGGTTTTTCAATTGTGAGTGGGATTTTCTTATTGTTGTCATTCTGTTTGATTGTTTGTTTGGGTGGGTGTTATGTTTTGTTGTTTTCCTTAGATCAGGTCCTGGTGGTCTATATCTATATCTTCAGCTTCCAAGAAGGCTGAGGCAGAAAGATCACAAGTTCAAAGACTGCCTCAAATGTAGACTGGGTACAAGTCTAACCTAGGCAACTTGGTAAGATCTGTCTCAAACAAGAAGAGAAAAGAGGGCTGGGGCTACAGCTCAGAGGTCCAGTCTTTATCTAGCACTTGCTAAGCCTGGGTTCAACCCACAACCAGTACCAGAACCACCAAACAAACCAAAGAAGAATTTATATTAGAAATTCATTCACTATTCACAAGCTTTTCTGAAATACTTGCCATCTTCTTTCAACGCCTCTCCTTGTTCCTAGAAACGTTTCTTCTCTTGAGTTGTCAGTTTACAGAGCTATACTGGCCTTGCATGGGTTTCTTGCTTGCATCGTATCAAGCTTTTCTTCTTTTCTCTCAGCCTGTCTTGGCATCAGTCTGAGGTACATAAGTCTCCTATAGAAGTCTGATTAGACAGTGTTCTCCCTTTCCTTGGGCCATGTTTAATATCCAAGAGATTAGATTTACAGCTGTCACTTTCTTATTTGCTAATTAGATGTGTACTGTCTTTCTCAGTCCCCTCTTCCTGCTTAACCCTTTGTGGGTGAAAAGACTTAAGGATTGCATTGAATTCTCTTGTTGGTGTTTTAAGCATGGCTTAAGGTTTATTGTGGTTGCTATGAGATTTACAATATTTGTCTTAATTTGTCACAAGCACTTATGATTAATACTAATGATTCTGCTAAAAGCCCTGGAACTCTGATCTAAGGTGGCTCTATTTCTTCTTTATCTTTCTGCTGTTTTCGTAGTGAATGCCATGTTATAAACTCAGTGGTATAGTTTTGAAATTAGTTAAGAGGATGTATGAGAAAACATGTTGACAAGATTGCTTTTATCAACCTATGTTTTCCATTTCTCATGTGTGAGCCTTCCTACCTATACCTATACAGTTTAGAACATTCCAGAGCCTTTTTTCTCAGCTAAGAGACTTTGATTATTATATATCATATCTTTGCTCAGATTCTGGAGCTTTGAAATGATTATTTTTGTCACCTTTGTCCAGCTTTCTCGTTTTTGTTGTGGGGAGGTGATTTGCTAAGATCTTCATTGGCCACAGCTAGAAATCCCTCTAAGGTTTCTAAACTTCTTTACGATCTATGGTCTCATTTCATTAGGGGAGATAGGTGAGGCAGATATAGCTATTCCCATTTCAAAGACAGAGGAAAAGAATGAGGGTGCAGCTGGAGAGATGGCTCAGTGGTTAAGACTAAAAACGAACCTGTTCTTCCTATGGACCCAAGTTCAGTTCCCAGCACCCATGTTAGGTGGCTCATGACCTCCTGTAACTCCAGGTCCAGGGAATCCAATGTCTCTTCTGTCCTCCATGGGCAACCACACCACATGGCATAAACACACATACACACACACACACACACACACACACACACACACAAATACAGAGAGGGGGCAGAGAGATGGAGAGACAGAGACAGACAGAGATAGAGACACAGAGAGAGATTATTTAATTATATTTATAAAATAAAATTTGTGGCAGGGGAGGGGAGCGAAACTCAAAATGACCAGATGACTTTCCATCCGTATCCAACTAGAAACTCCAGAATTCCAGATCAGTTTTCTGCCTTTTGGTGTCATTTCTGGTTTGCCCAGGTACTGGCTGGGGCTTTACTGAGCATTAAGAAAGGAAATATCTTAGCTCCAGCAACATAGCATAGAGTAAGTGTCACACAAAACATTTTTACATGTTAATTCTTGGGAGGCTGAGAAATATGAGATAGAGGCTGATGGGATTTCCCTGACTCTCTAGAGACTTGATTGTTTCTGGGGACCAGGTTACAAATAAACAACTCCCTTCTCAATATGTCTTAACATGAGCTTTCTCAGGGTGTACCCAGCTTGGCAAAGAAAGAGGAGAGCCCTTCCTCCTCTTATGCAGCCACTGATGTCCCCCTTGTGACTACATATGACTGTAGGGACCTGCTTCTGCAACATCTCCAAATTCCATCACTTTGGATACTTGACCTTCATTCAATTTAGGAATCTGGAGGCTGCACACAGGTTTAATCTATAAAGGAGTCAGCCCAAAACTGATCCTCTCTGATCTTTTGCTGGCCAAAGCCTACAACTGCATTCAGTCTCCATATTCATGAAGAGTCAAACTTCTGGGCACAGAAAGTAAGAATCAGTTGTGCCTGAGAACAGGGCCTTGCCCCTCTTGCCATGAGATTAGGGCTGGTAATGAGGATTCTGTCTCCTTCAGCTGCCCACAAGGGATGCTGAGCCTCGTTTGTGAGCAGCCCCTGAATTATAATTGTGCTCTTTATTTTGACTGGACTGAAAATTGCAAAAGTCACTTTTATCTCTAGCTCCCTCTGTGAAATAATTCAGCAAAGAAAAGTGACATTTGCTTTAAGATTCAGAGATTCATAACACCCAAAAGCACAGAATTATTTCTTGTCCCAAAACAAGTACTTCCATATGCACACTCTGGAGGTTGGTGAGATTTTCCTGAGTCTCCTGGAGTATTCTGAGCTCTGCATTCTTCATAAACATGCTGCCACCTCTGGAATAGTGTCAGAATAGTTAGCAAGTGATCTAGCCTCAAAGAGAAAGTGCTAGAGAATGTCAGAATCTCTTCCCTAGTGATAAATACTGTCACATATTGGGCTTTGCCATGTACTAAAATACTATATTAATAGTTTTACTTATAAAAACCATGACCATTCCCATGCCTGTTCAATCTTTGGTCACATTGGATAATCATCCAGATTTCCTATATTACTTCTCTACCACTAACAACTTTTATAGAGCCGACCACTCATTTGGGGCTTTCAGGAAGCCTATAAATGAGCTTAAGATATGTAATAATTCACATTACACCTGCCATTGCTACACTCTCTTTGCTTGTAGCTGAGCCCTCCACAAATTCTTGTGGCCAGCTCTGAGTAATCCTAAGGCTACAGACCTTCCCTGGCAGTGACTCTGCTCCATAACTATTTTCATTGCCCTATAAATACTCTAAGACAGGGAGGGAAAGAAGGACTTATATACCACTATATGCTAAATTTTAGTACCTGTGTCCCAGAACATCTCTACTTGGGACCTTCCCAGTGAGTTTCAGACTTTGCCTGGATCTAGGTAGGAGAGAAAACCTTCTTTTCTCATCTGAGTGTCCTCTACTGTGAAATGGACTACCCCCTATTGCTTAACATAATCACCAAGGTTTTTTTTAAACAGTTTTGTAGGTTGACCAGGTAGCTCTCAACTCCTACTCCAGGTTCTCCTGTGGCTATGAGGCTGTGCTGGCTGTGGCTAGAGCTTCTGAAATGGCGTTCTTTGCTCTGCTAAAAGACTAGAACTTCTTTCTGTCCATGTGGTCTTTGGACTTGCCTAGCTTGACCCAGTTTCCTGAGAACTATGGAGAATTTCAATTTATAAGCACACCATATCATTTAACTGTTCTATTCTATGAGGCAATTAGATTTTTCTTCTTTCTGAATTTGTATGTGCATGTGTGTGTGTGTGTGTGTGTGTGTGTGTGTGTGTGTGTGTGTGTGTAATGAGAAAAGTAAAGATACGAGCTTGTACAGAATCAGGAACATGGTGTTAAGTATATCAATACTTTAATACACAGGTAATACATTTCTTAAATGTGCTTCACTTCAGACTCTCTCTCTTTCTCCCTCCCTCCCTTCTCCTCCTCCTCCTTCTCTTCCTCCTCCTCCTCCTCCTCTTCTTCCTTCTCCTCCTCCTCCTCCTCCTCCTTTCTCTCTCTCTCTTGCTCTCTCTCTCTCTCTCTCTCTCTCTCTCTCTCTCTCTTTCTCTCTCTCTTTGAACATTCCCATAGAAATAAAGCAAAAGTAGCTATTTCTCTGACAGTATAAACTTAGAACCAGCAATGTATCCCATCTCTTGCATTTGATTAAAGGGATAATGGTAAGGTCAGCCAAAATACATAGGGAGAAAAATAAGATCCATCTTCTTACAGGATGGGGATGGGGATTTGTGGCTATCATTAATCTACCAGCTCCTTTTCTTATTCTTGGGTCTGTTTCCAAGGAAGCAAATCTCATGATGGGCTTCCTCACCTCCATGGAATCAGCTGTGCAGGGAGGCACCTGAGGAGCTGAGAAGTCTCCTCAAAACAACTCTTTGTAAACTCCACAGCAGCTTCTCTATAGGTCACTTTTGTATGTCTGTCTTCAATCTAGCAAGATAGACTTGATAACCTCTGATGTTCATTGAAGGAACCAGAACCCAGACAGCATAAGTGATTTACTCAGGGCTACAGACAGCACATGGCCAAGCCCAGATTTGAATGGTAATCTACCTAACTACAGAGCAAAAGCTCTTCATCACCCCTCTTCTGTGAAACCTCTGAGTCTGTTTCTTGGTGGTGATGATGATGGTGAGTTTGTTTTGTTTTGTTTTGTTTGTTTGTTTTTGAAGGAGAGAGACTGATTTTTTTCAAGGGCCATTCTTAAGCTAAAGTATATTTTGAAAAAGCACACATACTACTTTTCTGCATCTTTTGTATGAGACCTATACCCTGTAGGATCTATTTGTAAGTATCTTGAATAATAACAATAATAATCATTATTATTATTATTATTATTATTATTATTATTATTATCATTATTCAAATGGCTCTTACAAAAAGTCTTTCCAGTTCTGGTGGAAGAGCATTGACTTCTAAAGCCTTTCTCAGGCCCATAAATCTCTTCAGAGTATTAGATTGGCTGGCTGCCCCTTGGGAGATGTCAAGGACAGGAGTTTTCCAGCTTCGGTTTAAAAGCTTTCCATGGCTCCTCCCATGGCCCCCAGGATAAAAATCTCAGCTCTTAGCATGGCAGAGGAGACCCCAGGAGACCTATCTGCCTCTCCAGGCTCATCTCATCCTGCCAAGCTGAGATGCTTCAAGCTTCCTGCAGGGCCCTTGTGTGTGCCATTGCGTCTTGATTAATTCTTAGTCATTCTTGGAGACATTGTGCAGATATCACAGAGGTAGGGACACCTACCACCTCTCTTCTCCCACAGTACCCTAAGCATGACTTTGTCACCTGGCTGCTTCATTTATATCTCTCCTAAAATCATGGTGAACTCTCTGAAGAATAGAATTGTCCATTTTTTTCTTTATTGTGACACCAAATCCCTGTCCCAATATTGATTTGCACAGAATAGGTATTCTAAGACTCATTGACATGAACATAGATCATAACATGAGGGTAAGTCTCCATTTGTCTTATTCAGCATGAAATCCCCAGTGCACAGCACTCACCAGGAACTCAACAAATCTATGCCAGTCTTGCTGAAATAAACCTTCTCATTTGTGGCCTCGAGTCTAAGTCCTTCCTCTTCATACAGCAACCCTAAGGGATCTCCACTCTCCAGATTTCTACTCTTGCTATCCTTCAGTGACTAGAACTACCCACCCTATCTGACAGAGGATGGTGATGATGGGCATGATATACAAAATTATTATTTCCTGAGATGAGCCAAAGGTGATACCGAGCCTTAGTTCTCAGAGGAAACTGCATGGATCACACGTGTGGCTCTCCCAGCTTCAGCCAAGGGGAGATTTGTGAAGCAAAAGAGAAGGAAATATCAAACAGAGCACAGCCACCCTACCAGTGGAGGCGTGGGTGCTGGCGTGTCCACAACTGAAAACTGGTTGACCAGGGAGAAAGGAATCCAGAAATAAAAGCCCTCTTGAGCCCCTGTGTACCAGTAATCTCACAAAGCTAAGAGATGGAGTAGAAAGGCCTTGTTGAATGCTGTGGACTTCCAGGAGTGGCTGCTAAAAGGACATCTGTTAAGACCAGAGTTAATCTAGTCAGGAAGCCTACTCTTGCCTTGTTCTCATGGAGTTTAGGCTAAGCTTTGAAATGGCAAAGCCAGTCTACCCAGAAATTAATTTCCTCCCTCAGAAATGTGCTGAATTTTGCCGAAGAGAAGTATTATGCAAAACCCAGAGCTCAGATGTCCCAGCACTCCTAACACACAACAGAAATATCATGCAGTACCAAGGAGGATATAGAACCCATCACTAAGGAGAACAAAGTCAGCCAACCATGATCAGGCAAGGAGAAAATCTCCTTGAAGAAATAACCATATGGAAGTTTTTAGTTGGACAGTATAATTTTTGAAATGAAAAATTTATCAATACATTTAACCATTGTTTATAAGCTGTTATAACAAAAGGTCCAAATACTTGTAGACAAAGCTATTAAGACTATCCAAACTGAGAAAGACAGAGGGAGGGAGGGAGGACAGGAGCGAGGGAAGAAGAGACTAAAAAGAGTCTGTAGGTAACTAATACTTAGTATAACATGAAATCAGAATGCTGTGCTAGGAGATGTATTTAAATAATAGCTGATACCTCCCCAAATTTAATATAATCTAAACTCACACATGCGGAAATCTCAAGGAATTTCAAGAACAAATACACACACACAAAAAAAAAAACCATAATAAAAATCACTGAAAATTAGATATATAGAAACGCTTAAGAACACAAGTTGTCCTGTTCCTATGAAGCAGTTTCTCATTCTTCAGCTCTCTATCTTTCCCGGACTCCCTTCTCCCTGCTCCTCAGCTCCACTTGGTCCTTCCTTGCCCAGAGTTCTGTGTCTATGAGCCTTTGCCCCAACAAGGTTTTGAATTTTGATGACTGGAAATCAATTTTTTTAAAGTTACATTTAAATTTTTATTCGGGGTGCATGTCCCACAGTGTACATGTGGTGATTAGAGGACACCTTGTAGGGACCTCTCTTCTACCATGTAGATCCTGGGGGTAAACGAAGCTCCCCAGGCTCCGTGGCAAGTGTTCTCACAACACATTTGCAATATATCAGCAATAATAGTTACTCATAAGCAAATTACATTAATGAATGAAGTCTACAAGCTAATAATCATAAGAATAGCATAAGTTAGTTGTCAAGTCTTGGTCATCTAAGTGAACAATTTCTAGGAAACGAGAAAACAAGGAAATTGTATTTCTACAATTTCAAAGTAACCATCGCCTTCCTGAATAATATTAGTGAAACCCAAAATTTATTGAGTGTTCGCTGGATGGCTGGCATTGTGGCAAACCATTAATAAACACCTAATTAAAGTCATCCTAGGAAAACCAAAGGGCAAACGGTTACATAAACTGCCACAGGCCACATAGGTAATAAGTGGTTTTTCTAGACTGTTCTTTCAGACTTGATTTCAAAAGTCTTTTTTTTTTTCCTTAAGCACTGTCTCTCCTATATACTGAACTCATCAGATATTCCAGTGCTTCTTGCATCTGTTCCTTTTGTTCCTTCAGTCCAACCTGTGCTTCCCACATGATCTGGTGAGGTCCATTACTCATCCTAGATCCACACGAAGTGTTATTTCTAGAGGAAAACCCCGTTCACAAACAACCATGAGCACCGAAAGCATGTCTATACCAGTTTAAGGCAGACCTTTTCCACCCTAAAGAAATGAACAGTGCAATCAAAAAGCCTGTGGAAAGATGGACTCACTGTGTGAGAGAAGGGAGGCAGGAGGACTTGGAGGATGCTGAACCATCCTGCAGGGCTCAGAGAGGACAGCCCAGAGCAAGTCAGGCCTGAGCCGAGTCTAAAGCAGCTGTTTCCAACCTGTGGGGGTCAAATGGCCATTTGAGGGAGGGGTCAAATGATCCCTTAGGGGGTCAAATGGCCATTTCACAGGGGTCACCTAAGACCATTGGAAAACACAGATATTTACATTATGACTCATAACAATAGCAAATTAAAGGTGGTGGTGGCGGCACATGCCTTTAATCCCAGCACTTGGGAGGCAGAGGCAGGCAGATTTCTGAGTTCAAGGCCAGCCTGGTCTACAGAGTGAGTTCCAGGACAGTCAGGGCTATTCAGAGGAACCCTGTCTCTAAAACAAAATAAAAACAAAAACAAAAATCTCCCAAACCAGTAGCAAATTACAGTTACATAGTAGCAATAAATAATTTTATTGGTTGAAAAGTCACCATCATTTAAAGAACTGTCTTAAAGGGTTGTAGCATTAAGGAGGCTAAGAACCACTGATAGAAAGGGATAAGCACTAGCCAATGTCTAAAGTACCTATGGTAGAAGAAATCCCTTGTGCTCCCCACAAGAGGACCTGGGCAGACACCCAGGGTCCATGGAATAGTGGCGAGCAATCCCAGAAACTGCTCATTTATTCAGGGTCTGTCCTAGCAGGCTTTGCTGACCTGGAGCCCCTCACAGAAGTCCGTGGAAACTGACAGGAGTCAGCTCTCCCCATAGCCCACAGAACTCAATTCCTTTCAAATAGATCTGCCTTAAAAGTGAGAAGTTAATGGCTCACAATTTTTCAAATTTAGAGGAAATCCATAGTTGTCCCTGCTTTACAGCTTGGTATTATTGGATAATCAAACAAGACTATTTTCTTAAAATAGAACAGGTTCCCCTTGCCCCCTCCCAGTTCTTCCTGTATAGCTCCATAGACAGCAGAGCAGGAGAGTGTCCCAGGATCCAGGCCCAGGTTGCTCTTTTTATTCCAGACTGTGTAATTGGCCCTTGCAGACAGAGGTTAATTTCCCACCGTGAATTCCCTTACCAAAGGAGCCCTGCTCCTGGGGAAAAAGCAGGGAAGAAATTGCTTCCAGCTGTCACCTGGCCTCCTCCGTGACTGTAAGGGAAGCCTCGTGGAACCTGGCAAGGAGCAAGAGCTTGAAAAGCCAACCCAGGGTTTGAACTGAGCCTTTTGCTAGCCAAGGGCCTCAAGGTTCAGGGGCATAAGCTCCAGCCTTCAACTTACTCATCTGTAAAATGGGGCTAATAGTTCTCTGTTAGCCACGGGAGAAGACTCAGGAGCTTGGCCCAGCACTTGCATGAACAAGTGCTGAACAAATTCTGCCTCTCAGGGCTGCAATCCAGCCCACGTTTGTGTCTTTCTTCCTTGAGGAGTTTTCTCCAGAGGGCCTTTGGGGAACCTACCTACCGCCTAAATATTTCCCCTCTATGAGCAACAGGCAAGAACAAATTCTTCTTCAAATGGAACATGAAGGTCAACTGAGGGCAGAGGCATTCTAAAACTATAATTTTAAATAATCTATGGGTATTCCTTAAAAGGGCATTTCTCCATTGGCATTTGGGGTAGAACATTTTATCATTCATAGCATCAGAGTATTAAACGTTTGCAGTAGGCTTCTTAGTCACCGTGACAACCAAGAAAGACCTGCACACAGCTGCAGCCACACTTGACACCCCTCATCCCGCATCTCAGAAATCATGACCATGTGACACTGGCAACTGGCTGCACCTGTGCATTGTTACCCCTGTGTCCTTACCATGTTGTGTGGAACAAATATTCAGATGCAGGTCACTATAGCTACTATGTATTAATTTTTAATACCTTTTTTCCTAATTATGCAAATAGTGAATGCTAGGTGGGTAAAAAAGTCAATGGAAAAGCATGACAAGAAGAAGGGAAAATATCAAACACGAAAATCCCCAGTATTAACATTTAAATATTTATGCCATTTTTCTTCTACAAGGTCACAAAGTCACACAGTTAAAAATTCAAACAGTGCTGAAGGCTATAGAATGAAAAGCAAAGGGCATTAGCATCTACCTCACCCTGCCATTCATGGCTCCACAGCTTATCTTCCTAGTAATTTCTATGTCAAGCTATGTATGTATACCTTTGTCCAACACTAGTAGAATCCTTTACTCTGTGACTCAGCAACCTCTGTTGTTGTCTGCTCGGCAGTATTCTGCAGCTCACTCCCTGACATGCTGAGAGTGTCCTTACTAAAACCACCACCACCATCACCACCACCACCACCACCACCACCACCACCACCACCACCATCACCACCATCACCACCACCACCACCACCACCACCACCACCATCACCACAACGACAACAACAACAACAACAGCATAAGAAAACAAAAACTTCCAGAGTATTCCACAGATCACAGGCTCCTGGCTATGATGCTCTTGTCTTCACTGTTGTGGCTAGCCCTGCCCTGTTATTAATAGGAACAGAAAAAATTTAAACATGGTTAGGGGTGAGTGATGACCTCAAGACAAACAAGAGACTAGAGATACCTGAGGCTAAATCAAGACACCCGGGTCCCAGGCTTAGCTCAGCCACTCAGATTGAGCAATTCTCTCTGTATCTTAAAACTCCAGGGTGGGACAAAAGGACTCCTACACCTCTTACATATCTATATGTCTAAAAGTTATGAAGTTGCCGTATGATCTGGGGGAGGGGATGTGTACAACTATCTCAGTGTAGACTCCAATCTGGAATCACTGTGACCTTGGGGAGGGCTGGGTTCTGAGAGGCTGTGTAGGGCAGGAGTGGGAAAGCCCCAGAGAAGTGCATGCGGAGGAGCCAGAGCTGCTGAACACAAGACAGGAAGGTCGAGCTGTGATTTAATTGCTCTCTGCGTGGTGTCTTTGAAGATGGTTCCTAACATTTGCTCCTTGTGTTCTCAGAACATAAAGCAAATGAAAAGACACCAAAATGAAAGCAGGGCAAACGTGTGTGAGGTGCAGGAATGTATTTGATTGTCAGTATTAAACAAAACATAGAAAGCACAATTGCTATGAAGGAAGAGTGTGCAGTAACATCAATTATGGCTAAAACATCTGCCTGGGGACAGAGGCAGGGCCGAACAAGTTAGTAGACTCTTCCCTACGTCCTGTGATTCTTGAAGTATTTAAATGCTAAGTGCTGACCAAAAGCTAACCTTTGCTTAATGTTAATAGAATCTAGCGAGTCTTGACACTGGCGATTAATATTCTAATGAAGAGAGCTGTTATCAAATGCCACTGAACTGGTATGCTCTTTGTCTTGCACGGAGCTAATTTATTAATAAACAATGCACAGATTTTTATTTTCTAAGCAATTTCATGTTACAGTCTCATGGCCCATCCCGGTTCAAGGTTAGGGGGCTATAGCTGAAGTATTATTGATGGCTGTTCCTCAACCTTAATTCTTCTATAGATCTAACAGGAAAGGAGCACCATGAAAATCAGAGAACAACCGAAACCAAGGTTGCCCATTGGGAATGACCACCCATATCTTGGTCCTCAAATGAGGCCTTGGGAGTCCTCTGAGTAAGCCCTGGGGAGAAGGAGATGGCTCTGTGGGTAAAGGCACTTGCTTCAGAACCTGAGGGGATTAACTTGAATCCCTCACACACGGCAGTGTGTGTCTGTAACACCAACATCGAGGGAGGACCCAGTAGCTCACTGGTCACCAGCAGAGCTAAACCAGCAAGCTTCCAGTTCGGTGAGAAGAGGAATAAAGTAGAGCAGAGAGATGGAGCAGAACCCCTGATATCTTCCTCTAGCCCCTGCATGCATGTGAGCACGGCTCACACACTGGGGGTCAGGGAGCACGGCTTACACACTGGGGGTCAGGGAGCATGGCTTACACACTGGAGGTCAGGGAGCACGGCTCACACACTGGGGGTGGGCTTGGGGGCTGGAGAGATGGCTCCACAGATAAGAGTGTTCACTACTCTTCCAGAAGATGGGAGTTTGATTCGCAGCACCTATATTGGGTGCCATGAAACTTCTCTAACTAACTCCAGGGGATCTGACACCACCTTCTGGCCTTTGACCTACAAATACATACACATGCACACATGGACACACACACACACACACACACACACACACACACACACGATCTTCTTTTCAAAGCTGCTCATCATTTAATCACTGTGATCCTTCCTTTTTGTATTATTTTTTTTCACGTTATATAACACATCACCCTGTACTCTAATTGGTGGACCAGAGAGCTCTAGCAAAAGGCATGTCAGTGAGTCCTGGCTTTACTTCCCTCCTCTTCATGCTGTTGGAATCCATGACAGTTGATGGGCCCATGACTATCCATTTATTCTAGAGCCCCCTGCGAGCTCGGAGGGTTCAGAGAGCCTAGTCCTGGTGAGATACCTTGGATTTGCCCAAGGCACAAGGAATGTTGCTAAAAGTCCAAAGCCAAGAGCCAGGGCTCCAACTCCTGACCTGAACTTCCATTGTGTTTACGTACTTGGCTCCTGCCAGAGCCTCAGAGCAGAGGAGATTTCCCTTGATAAGCCGTGGCCACAAAGGTCTCTAGGCTGGGAGGGGGCATCTGAGAAGAAGGCACTTTGCCTTCTGATTCCTCTCCTGGGGTGATTAAACTCCTGAGGAGAATGACTCCCCTGCACCAGGTGTGGCGCAGATTGTACAATACTTCTGCCTGAGTCGCCCATCTGCATCCTTAGTGCCAGCACAGAGTAGACCTCAGTTCTACGTTGCAGGTAGACTGGGTGGTACAGAGGAGAGCAGGCTTCAGTTTGGTAGAGGTCACCCTCACCTGTGCAATGTCTCATGCAGGTGCAACATAAAATAACATAAACATCACGGACAGTAAGCGTACTTGTTGTTTTGTAGCAGATACCAAACAAAAAGCAATTTAAAAGAAGAAAAATGTGTGTGGGCTCAAAGTTTCATAGGTTTTAGTCCATGATTCCTTGAGTCTGCCTCGGTGAGGCAGAGCGTCATTGCCAAGAGAACATGATGGCACAGAACTGCTCACCACCTGGCAGACAAACAGGAAGCAAAAAAATGATAGACAGGAAGGGGCCAGCAGCAGGCAAGATATGCACTTTAAAGGTAGTCCCCCAGTGACCTGCGTCTTCCAACCAGGCCCCATTGTAGTAGTACATTCAATAGAAACTCATCAGTGGATCAAACCATTGATAAACTTTAATACCTTCATGATCCTGTCACCTCTTAACAACTCTTATCAGGTGAGTGCAAACCTTCAACCCGTGAGTCTCCATGGAAATAGTTCTCCTCCAAAGCATAACAGTGAACATCCACACGAGTCTGTGATTTTTTCCGTAGGATAGTGCAGTTGACCGAGCCCCAGGGACTGCTATGCGGCTTTAAGGAAATACTTGTTGAATGAATAAATGATCGAGTGAATGAAGACTCAGTAAGTCTTTAACAAATAATGGGACGTGTGACCTTGTTAGCCTTATATTCACAACCTGCCTACGAGGATGAGTTCTTCTTCCTCTTTCAAAGAAGATGGTATTTGAAATATACTTTCCGAACAGATACTGGAAAGGGTATCAGAGGTCAGAAGAAAAGTCCACACAAAGGTTAAAAAGACGGCAAGCTCCAGTGCATAGTAACTGTGAGAGAGGCTATGAAGATCTACAGAGGTTGGCAAGGACAGTCCTCAGCCTGATTTAACATAAGCTAATCACAGTGGCTTTATCAAAGAATGACAACTTTTTAAAAAAGATGCAGTGGCAGCAGCAGGCATTACTACCAATGGGTACTCCAGCACCTGGGATGGCTCAGCTGGACCTCAGGAAATCATTTATGACACAGGGAGGCATCTGTTGCACCTTGGATAAGCCCTTCTTCTGGAAGTGCACAAGCTCAGGCCTGGCTGGATGGCTATGTGGATAATTGGCAGTGAGATGGTTCCCAGTGAGTGTGAGCAGGCTACGAAGTGCATGCTCTATGGGGGTGTTGAAGAAGGCTTGAAGAAGGACCCTGCTTGAGCAGCTGTGGTATGGTGACACTGAAACCAGCTGTGGGCACCCTTTAAGAGGAAGTCAAGGTTTGCAGCTACACATCATGCAGAAGCATGCAGGAAATAGGAAGCCCGGGGTGTGAGACTTCTGACTGTGGCTTTATTCCTAATAAGATACTCTCTGCCACTGGCTCTTAAAAGAATCAAAGTCTTAGTAGACATGGGATGAAATGAGACAAGGCATCCAATAGTGCCTGCCTTACTGGGCTAGAAGTACCAAGAAAGCAGAGGTTTTATTCACCACAGGTTCCTCATGCCAGGCGTGAAGTACTAACCAGAAACTCGTGGGTTTGCTACCGACTGAGGGAAGCAGCTTCTCTGTGGAGGAAAACTAAAACAGCCAGTGCTAGCTCCCACCCTTACCCCCCAACCAACCTGCAAGCAGGTATCCGCATCTCAGGAAACAGTGGAAGTAGCCTTAGGATCACTGTGCAGTTGACTAAACAGGATTCTCAGGTATGGTTCCCATGTCTACCCTCTGACACATCAGCTCAGGGACTCTGGATGTAAGGGAAGTATTGAAGGGAAACCAAACGACCAGAGCCACATTTTGCTGGCAACTGAACAGAGCACCAGTGCTGCTCTTAGCATAGGCTTAGATTTGAGGATACATATGAAAATCTCAAGTAATGGGAGGAAAGTCTTAGGAACGCTTTGGTAATTTTCTTATTACTATGATGATATACCTAACAAAAGCAACTTAAAGAAAAGGGGTGACTATTATTGTTTGACTCGTGGCTTCAGAGAATAGAGTCTATCATGCCCCAGAGAGCATGGTGATAGGACTATGAAATGACTGGACACATCATTCCCACAGTCAGAAGTCAGAAAGATGAATGCTAGTTTTCAGTTAGCTTTCTCTGTTTTCTATTCATATTCAGTCTTGGACCCCAGCAGCTGCGACAATGCCACCCACATTCAAGGTGGGTCTTTCCTCATGGAAACCTCTCTGAAAACATCCTCATAGGTTTATCCAAAGTTGTATCTCCTAGGTGATTGCCAACCCAGCTAAAATGATAGAGGAAATTAACTTTCACAGCTTTCCAAAGAAAGGTGGTATATATTAAGATCACATGTACAGAAGCCAAACTCAACTTACCTGTAACCATTGTTATTAACTCAGTCCTTTATTATATCACTCAGCAGGAAGTTCTAAGGCAAAGCAATTCCAGACATGGTTTATCAAAGCTCAGGACAGCTTCTTGGCTTCTGCTACTACAATCTCAAGCATTATATGCAGATGGTTCAACATCAGGTGAACCCCAAGCTTCTCCTCATGTCACCCTGACCCATGGTCATACTCCTAAGAGGAGAATAGAACCCTGTAATTCACCAGCCAAAATCTAGCAATGGAGGCACATAACAGAGACCTGGCCCCCTGATCAGAATCAGGATGCTGTTAGCAAGGGCAATGGGTATTGGTAGACAACAGAGAGAGGCTTCCACAAGCAAAACCTAACGTAATTAGCTCTACTCCCCTGCCTGCAGGGCCATTATGGGATGCGATGAGCTAATGGTGTGAAAGGGTTTTCTGCACCAGCAAGGGTTCTGCACATGGGATGAGTTGTTATTATCCTTATGAAATAATTAGATTTCTATTATAAAACAATAGCTGATGCCTGAATGCAGCCTTCTGTGCTACTCCTGCCTTTGCTCCTTGCTTGTCATGCCGTGCTCCCTTACACACACATGTACTTACGCATACGCCCCACACATATGCACACACACAGGCACACATATACCCCTACACACGAATGCACACACACACATTACACATGCACACACACACATGTGCACATACCATACACACACACCACAATACATGCATACACATACCCATGTGCACATACCCATACACAAAAGTCATATGCCAAGAACTTCACTGTAATGGCTGACAGTGCTCTCTGCAATGCTGCTTGTAAAGATGTCACTCTGGGAAACAATGTGCACTGGAGAATCAGACCATTGTGGATTCCAGTCCAGCTTTGTGCAGTTCCCATGCTGCATCGCTCTATGTAGGTTACATAATTTTCTAAAGGCGTTTCTTTGCAAAGTAGGAGCAATAAATCCACTGCCCAGGTTCCTGTGAGAATCAGAGATAAGACACACCAGGTATAATGTCTGGTGCAGAACAGGTAACAAGCAGCCACAAAGGTTCAGATGGAGCTTTTGGGTCTGCACTCCTATCCTGTACAAGCCTGTGAGGCAGGAGCTAACACTATGTCCATTCTACAGAGGAAGTGCTGAAGCTCTGAGAACTTGAAACTTCTCATCCAGGGTAGCACAGCTTGTAAATGATACAAACAGACTCAAACCCAGGCAAGTAACTTTAGGCTTCTTGCTCTGGCTGCTCCTGCTTGTGCACAGCTGACTGTAAGAGCTAGACTGTTTGTAAGCTTCAGAGAGGGGTGGTTAGCCTCACAGACCATGAGTCCTCAGCCATTTGGACTCACCTCTGGTCCTTCCTATGCCGGGTTGACCACAGGACCTTGACCAGGCTGATTGAGCACTGTAAAAGGAAGACGACTCCTCTCTGAAATGGGAATAATATAAGTATCTGTGCCATCAGATTGTTGTGGGATTAAATGGATATGTGTCTTCCACACCATGTGATAGACTGCTAAGGAGAAAGGATGGGATCGATAGTAACTACTGTGAGCACTGTTGTGATTAACGAGTCATTTTTTCCCTCCCCTGCATAAAATTCCTCCTGAGAGCAAAGAATTCTGTTATTCAGGCATAACGCTCGAGGGTAACTTCCTTCAGAAAATCATAGACTTTCAGAATGTAGTCACTTAACCTTCCTGAACTTCCCTCTTCTCATCTGCTAAATGGGGGTAATAAAGAGGAACTCAGAGATACAGACTCGGGACTCGCAGAATGGCGAGAATCAATCTTGCTAGCTTTATTACTGGAGCATTAGGAGAGCTCTAAAGGTAGCCTTGTCACGTGCTCATTTTCAGCTTCAGGGAAGTTTGCTGCTTCAATTCTCATGGTGCAGCTTACTTGGTTGCTGCTGCAGCTGAGTCTAGAGCCAAAGAAGGAATGGCAGGCAAAATTATACAGTAAGCTTTCCTAGATCCCAAGTCTCTCCACTCATCTCTGTGCCCCTCCCTACGTCTTCTCTAGAAACACTCAACTCATCCCATTGTTCCATAACAGTAGTATGCTCATTCTGCCTTTGGACCTCAGCATGTGTGGATCCCACACATCTGTGCCTACCTGCCTCCTAAGCCTGACCCCTCAGCTCACCACTAGGCTTCTGCAAAAGTGTCCTCTCCATTAGGAAATGGACACTGAGTCTTCCAGGAGTTAAGGGCCTGCTCTGGGCTATCCAGCTTCACAGCTTTATGAGGAATTGACCTATTGTGTACTTGCTTGGCCTTTAAACAGAAATCTTTCACAAAGACAGGTAAGGGCCCAGTCTAAGTCCACAGTTCCACTGGAATATTGGTTAAAACTAAATGTGGAACTGTGAGCAATGGTCTGGTCATGACCCATGTACAGAAGAGCCTTTCAAAAGGAGATCTGAACATCTCCTGTAGCTGGTAATTGCATTCTCTGTTTTTCCCAAGGACCTAAGACAATTCAGACAGAACAGTTCTAAATACACACACCTACCTCTCCCACCACCACACTCTATGCATTTCCTATTCTCCAGGCCCCCCTCTCTCCCCTCATTTTCCCAGCCACATGAAACTCAAGGCCAATACAGACCTTGGAATTGGTCAAGGAATGCTGTCCCTCAGGATCTGTGCACGAGGCAATGAGAAGCTTTGTTCACCTGATGGCGTGCTCTGTGCTCTGCCCTCCAGAAAGCAAGAGTCTTCTGCTAGCAATGCTGTGGTTCTGCTGCTACCCAGGAAGTGAGATATGCTCAGAATGTCTGAACTGATCTGTCCAGTGCCCTCAGCTTCCAAAGTATAAACTCTATCTACAGATGAGCTTTTTTGGTTAAAAGAATCAGAAGTATTGAAAGCCTTCCCCCCGACCCCCGCTCCTGCTCCCACTGAACCCAGTTTGCTCTTTTAGGCTGGGCTCTGTTAGCTTGAAGATCAAACCAATTGTCCAGTTTTGGTGTCTAACCCCTACTACAATGCCATCTCTTAGTGACACTAGGAAGACAGTCTTCTCTCCTTGTGTCCTTTTTTCAAACATCATGACTTCCGCCTAGCCAGCCCTCATTTTCTTCAGCAGTAAGATGAGGATAACTCTTATTTCAAAGAGGTATATGTGGAAGTCCTTACGTGTGAATGGAAACCAGCTGAGCCAACCTTATGAGAGCAAGGCACAGCATTATGGCAGATGCCCTTTGGACACTGTGGGAAGATCTAGATTTGATTTATGAGTTATTGCTATAGATCTTGAGGAAGTCACTTGACCATTTTGTCAGTCAAAGAGGATTCTGTGCTAGAAGCTCCACAAGGTGATATTGTGGGTTAAATTGAGTCCTCCATCACCCCACAACTTCACAAAACTAGGTAGGATGCAATTCTAGCCTCCAGTGGCTGAGCATCCTGAATAGGGTAGGAACCTAATTCAATAGGACCAGTAGCCTTATAGAGAGACTACCATGTGAAGACAGAGACACACATGGAGGGCATCCTCTGTGAGACAGCAAAGTGAGATTCTGTAGCCATGTTGGAAGTCAAGGAATGCCAAACATTTAGCTAGGAACTCAGGCAGGAGTCCCTTACAGGCTTCGAAGGCTGGCTGTGGTGGTTGATGCTGAGTCAACTTGGCAGGATCAAGAATCACCTAGGAGACAAATCTCTTGGTGTGTCTGTGAGGGAATTTGTAGGTTGAATTCATTGCTGTTGGAAGGCACACCCTAAATGTGAATACCATGGGTCTGTGAGCTGAGGTCCAGGGCTGAGTACTGGCACACACCTCCCTGCTTCCCTGCTGGGTAGACACAATGTAGCCTGCTGCCTCAAGTCCCAGCTGCCCTGTCTTCCCCATTGTGGTGGGCTCCATCTTCAAACTATGAATCAAAACTAAACCCTGACTTTCCTAAGTTGCTTTTGTTCACCCCAGCAGTGAGGAAGGATACCCTGGCCACACCTACTTCTTGATTTTCAGATTTGAATAGCATTGTTCGGTAGGGACCAATGGCTTTTGCGAGCACTTTGTGGCAAAGCACAACCTAAAAAGCTCACCCGTGTGCTCAGTGCACCAGAAGTGGGTGGTAAATGTCCTTCTCACACAAACGCTCCTTTCCCTACGTGATGCAGTTGAGAGTGAAAAGCAAGTCTCTTTTTCCATCTCATTCTTCCTTAAAACCTGATCAAGGATCCCTTTTGAGAACCTCCCTCTGGGATGGATACCCTGGATGAGACAAAGTCACTGGAAGACGAGACTGAGCAACCTGTCCACTCTGTCCCTAAGTGTTTCTCTTGATTTTTTCAAGATAGTCTGGAATGACAGAAGAAAAATTTATAGGACTTTTGGCTCTTAGTACATTTATTCTTTCCCTTAAAGTTGCAAGAGTTAGACTATGAAAGTCTAACAGGAGAGAGCCTGCGGCCTGGTGAGTGAGCCCAGGGTAAGCCATTTCAAATCAGTCTGTTTAGCAGGAAAAGGCACCCAGGCCATGCCGCTCACTGAGTGCTAACCTGCATCAAGCATGGTTCTCTGTCACTTTGTTTTAACTTTTCATTGAAGCATCATAGTCACTTAGAAAAGCCTGCAACTGGGAGGTATATGGCTGTGCCTTTATTTTTATATGCCTCTTGTTTCCTAGCTGGTTTTTACCCAATCCATTGCTAACACTCATCCCTGACTCCCATTCTAAGATCTCATGAACCGCAGAATGTGTTTCTGGAAAGAACTCCAGCTCTGATACCAGGGTCTGGGTTTGAGACCCAGCTTCTTGTCTCTCCAGTTCAGTGGTTTGAGAATGTGGCTTGATTTCACATACTGTTGAGCTCTTCTGGTACCTAATAAAAGATGGGTGAAAGGGAGTGGGGAGATAGCTCAGTCTGTAAGGTACTTGACGTATGAGCATGAGTACCTAAGTTTGAGCCCCAGAACACACACTTAAAACCTAAAATGTTACACATAGTGAGGCATGCTTATAATCCCAGCATGGAAGAGGTGGAGCTAGGCAGATCTCTGGAGCTTGCTGGCCCGTTTAGCCTAAAAGTGTGGGCTTGGGACCCATCAAAGTATTGCCCACAGCCCAGCCTGGCACCCACCAGCTTAGTAACTTTGGGCATCCTGCTTGAGCATCCCATTCTACATCTGTCAGAGGGTGTCTGTGGATTGAAGGTGATGATTCACATAAAAAGGGTTCCACAGAGCTGGGCATATAGTAGGTGCTCAATTACTGTCAGTAACCACCCTACCCTCCAGCAACTGGCTCTTTCCCCAGCAGGGGTTCTGTAGCTCTTGCCTCTTCCCTCTGGGTCTGAGATCCCACACATCTTAGTAGCAGGCCTGGCAACCAGGTTATGCTCTTCCTTGGTTATGAGGCCTAGGATGTTGCAGCTGTGTAAATTGAGTGGGAGAAGGCAAATATCTGGAGACACAGCCCCAGGAAGTAATAAATGATGTTGAGCAGCTGTTTGGAAGCGCTTTTTTAATCACATCTCAGTGCAGAAGTTAAGCTGCCCAAGCCCCCCTAATAGAGCAGAGCTCTCTCTGTAGCCAGATTGTTTGAGGCTCGCCATCAATTTCAGTGGCTCTTTGGTCATATTTGCCAGCATAGTTTGACAGAGAGAGATAATACAGATGGCCTTGCATCTTCCTCTCTCACATTCCATGGAAAGTGGCCTTCTGCCCTAGCCCAATTCTAGCCTCCAGGGACCTAGATAAAGTATCTTATACTCCTCTAAGAAAGGCTATAAAAGCCCATGAGAAACCTGAGGCTACAGTTAGGACTTGGAACTTAGAACAGCTGCCAGTCACCCTGCACATCAGTACCTCCCTCACCACTCTTCCCTTTCTCTGCATCCCTGCCTCTCTCCTGTAATATAATGCATCTCTGTCTCCTGTATCCTGGAAGTTTGAGTCCCTCTAGGGTGCTGGCTAGTTTTATCTCTATGTCTGCAGTCTCAGTCAAGGCCCCCCACAGAACTGTCTTGGGGTTTGACTGTGGTTGGCCAAGAAATGGAAATGAGAGGAAAGAAGGGAGAGGGAAGGGGGAGGAGGAAAGGAGGGAGGTAGAGAGAGAGATAACACATGATGAATACATTTGTGTTCATTTCTTTTTCATGAGACCCATGTTGAGTAGGACCAAATCTTGACATCCTGTGTTTTTAAAAGATGAAACAACCTACTAGAAGTCTGAGTTGCGGGTCTAGATCTTATTCACCTCCCGTACGCTAGACTCTCATTTGGCTCCTTACAGTTGGAATCCTGTGTCCTTGCACAAACCACATCACCTGTCCTCATTTCCCCTAACCATAGAAGGATGGGATTAGATCAGAGGGGACGACAAATGTGATTCTCATGTGTAAACTGTAAACACTGTCACATCTCACTGCTGTTTTGATTAGGAGTTTAGTGAGTTGTGATCTACTCTAACACTTAATGGGATCCATCCTAGTGTGTAACAGGTTCCAACTATGTGTGGAATCACTATGTTGGCTGTGGGCACACACAATGAATAAGATCTATCCCTGTCCTGGGGGACATGGCTCGTAAGACACATGTGCCTGGTGACCTTCATTTGCAGAGTTTATCCATCTATAACCTGGCCCCTGGAAAGATCTCCAGACTCATCTATAGTCTTCTCCATATTAATTTCATTCATCTAGCCCAGTTAGCTTCCTTACTATGCCTCAAATGACCATGGTCCTGCTCTAAGGATTTTGTCATTGCTGAGTTTGCTGCCTGAAGCAGAGGCAATCTCCAGATATTGAATGGCTCCTATTTCAGTTACTTTTACTGGCACCTCCTCAGGAAGACTACTCTTTTCCACACTGTTACAACAACACAGCAACTATATCATACCTGGCTCTATACTTATTTAAAGACTCTTCATATTCCTTACTCCTACACTCACACTTGATTGCCTTCTATATAGATGTTTTCTTGATAGATCATTGTCTTTTCTACTAGAATGCAACTTTTCAGAAGGCAAGGATCTGCCCTTCTTTGCCTGTCTGTAATTCTCAGAACAGTGTCTGGCAAAGTAGGCACAAAATAACTCATGTGAGGAAAATCTCAGGGTTGCAACTGAGTTTTATAAAAAGAAAAATAAACTTAAAGAAAATTAAATAGCTCAACTTAAAACTAGGAAAAGAATCCAAGAAGAAACCAAAGAGAAATTTCTCCAAAGAAGATAGATGCCTAAGTAAGCACATGAAAGCTGATCAGTTTTACTGTAGGTGAGATGTAAAGAAAACACAGCAGAATAGATGTATTCAGAAAGGTAGGTAATAACAAGTGTTGGCAAGGATGTAGGGAGTTCAGCTGTTAGTGGGAATGTAACATGATGCAGCAGCCACTATGGAAAGTCACCTGATATTTTCTTAAAAGGTTAAACATGGAGTTACCATCTGTTCTAATTTTCTGTCCATTGCTGAAATAATTTACTCTGACAAAAACAACTTTGGGAAAAAGGGTTTATTTTAACCTACTGGTTACAATCTATCAAGGGAAGTCATGCCTGTTTGTTATTCCAAAGAATTGCCTCTAACCAGGGAACTTAAGATACAGGGAAGTATAGCAGAAACCATAGAGAAATGATGCTTGTTCAAGTTCATGCTCTACTAGCTTTCTCATATAGCCTAGGACTTCCTAGCCAAGGAATGGCATCACCCACAGTGGGCTGGTCCCTTCTATACTAACAATCAATACCACCCCCAATATGCCCATAGGTTGCTCTGATCTGAGCAATTCCTCAGTTGAAAGTCTCTTCTCAAGTGAGTCTAGACTGTTCCAAGTTGACAAAGCTAAGATAACATCCAACCCAGCTATTCCACACCTAGCTTTATACCCAATAGAAGTGAAAACACACTCCCCATGTAAAAGCCCATGTGCAAGAATTTAGCAGCCAGCAATAATAGCCAAGAAGGGAAAGAAGTGAGATTTGGTATGTGGATGATCAAAATCGCACCTATCCCTCCACTGTAGTGCTAACTGGCAACATAGGGAGATGTGGGTAAAATGTAAAGACATGTTCAGTGAAAGAAGCCAGTCACAAAAGAACCCAGAATATATGGTTTCACTTCCTTGAAAATTCCAGAATAGGCAAAGCTTTGAGGGTGGAGAATAGATCTGTCATTGCCCCAAGCAGCAGGGTCTGGAAGAACCAGAGGAGTCCCTGTGAATGCCCATGATGCTTCCTTGTGGGTAAAGCAGACATCCTTAGAGGTATTGTACAGTAATGGTCCCACCGTTCTGTGAATAGGTTCAACCCCACTGAGCGGCGTCCTTGAAACAGGTGGCTTGTAGAGCATGTGAATTATTTCTCCAATAAAATAGAGACTGTGTAAAATAAATGATTGTCTTCCCCACCTATTGCTTTACTATACAGCATACTAACTGGCAGAGAGTCTGTCCCCATGTGAAGATCAGGCAGACCTTAAGGCTGTCTTCTCAATGTGGAGGAGGAAGCTACTCCTTGACAAGCCTATGAAAGCAGAGCTCTGTTCTTCATGAGTGAAGAAGAACAAAGCCAACCTCCCTAAGAAACTTGTGAGGAGGAGGAGGAGATCAAATGCCCTGAGCCTGAGTAATTTACTGTGTCTTGTTTCCAAAGACCATTTTCCCAGCATAAGTCACAGAGACAGATGACCAGGGCCTGCTTCTGAAAACAAACACTGTGGGGTTGGTTGACAGAGCAGGAGCTGCTGGGCTGGAGCCTGAGACCCAGGGGTTGTCCTGCTCACTGAGCTTGGGACTTACAGGGGGTTACTCTTACCTGACTTCTTCCAGGAGGGCTCTTGGTCAAGAACTGGCTCCTGAATTGGATTTCCCTTTAAAATAACTTTAAAAAAAAGGTTTATTTATTTTATGTGAGTACACTGTAGCTATCTTCAGACACATTGAAAGAGGGCATCAGATCCCATTACAGATAGTTATGAGCCACCATGTGGTTGCTGGGAATTGAACTCAAGACCTCTGGAAGAACAGTCAGCACTCTTAACCGCTGAGCCATCTCTCCGGCCCCTTAAAATAACTTTTATTATTTGTTGTTTTATTCAAAACAACAAATTTCACCATTGAGTTTGTTCCTTGAAAAGAATGGGCAATGAAGAAGTCAGACACTGTGGCTCATGCCTGAATTCCCAGCAAAGTTGAAGAAGCAGGAGGGTTGCCATGAGTTTGAGTCTGAAACTGGTCTGTATTGCATAGTGAGTCTCAGGCAATACAGGCTATGAAGTGAGATACAGAAACAGTGAGACACAGAAACCAAACAAGAAGAGGAGAGAAGAGTGAGGGAATGAGTAAGGAGTAAAGAAGGAAAGAAGGGGGGAGATATAAAATAAATGAACCAAAATTTTACTGTCTGAACATGACTTATTAAATTTTTTGCAGATGTATATGTGTCTGTGTGTATGTGCATGAGTGCGTGCATGTGTGTGTATATGTGTCAGAAGAGCCTCCATGCAGTCTCTACCCTGCTTTTCCGATTGCCATTACAAGCACAGTTTACAGAATCTATCCGCCTATCCTAACATTGCATGCCTGTGTCTTACTATGCACTTGCTTTTAAAATTTAAGATCTTTAACCTTTTTAGAAGTTTCTCTAAATTTTTTATCTTTACTGTTATGTGCTAAAGAACATCCATAAAAATCTTTCAAACGTCATTTTTACATAAGTATTCAGAAGTGGAATTGCTTAGTTAAAAATTAGCTTATACCTAGCTATATGACTAGTATCAGTCCATAAATCTTATTTATACTTCAGACCAGCAGCTCTCTTAGCACCTACTAGACACAAGATGTTTTCATGCTCATTATTTCATTTCCCCTGCAGTTTTAAAACACCAGTTTAAAAGTATGAAAAGAACTAGTATGCTCATTACAGACTATTTTTTATGTTTTTATTTGTTATTTATTGGGGGGGGGGGAATGTCTGCCAGTGTTTGCACATGGAGGTCAAATGACAGCTTGCAGGAGTCTGTTCTCTCCTTCCATCATGTGAGCTCTGGTGCTTAGACTCAGGGTGTCAGGCTATGTAGCGAGGACTTTTACACACTGAGCCATTTCCCCAGCACACCATTGTATAATAGATTAAAGATATAAAAGCATATTCAAATTTAAAATTGTTCACATGGTGATGACATTATAAAGATTTTTTTTTTCAGTGTTAGCTAAGTTTTCTTCCTAATACATTTACCCAAACTCGTACCTTCTATAAAGGTCTTAGGAACCTCTCCTGGGCTAGAAGGATCTGATCTCCTATTGTAACTGAAATAATTTCTATCCTGCATCTTTTTATTGCCTCCTTTAATCTTCTGGACAACACAGGAAGTGTAGGCTGCTGTTGCTTCCATTTTTTGCAATGTTGGACCAGAGAAGAACCTTAGGGAATTTTTAGTTCAAGTGAAAGGCAAGAGGCTTGCCTGGTACATGAGATGCCTTGTTGACAATGCCCAGAGCTCTTGCTTCCTGCTCCATGGCTACAGATTCCTCGGGTATGGAACTCAGTGTATTCTCCATTGCCTTACAACAGGGTAACCACCTAATACCTGATCCAAGTAAGATCTTTTATTAAAAAAAAAATAGGGTGCCACTATTGATTAGTACAGAATAGCAAGTACAAATTGGGGCTGCCTCCCCAACACACACACACACACACACACACACACACACACACACACACACACACACACACGGCACTCCCCACAAGTGACAGATGGTTACTCTCCATTCCCAGATTTTCATCCCTTTGAAAAGGAATGAGGTGGAATCAATGCAAATAACCAGGGGAACAGGTTCTATAAATTGGTGCTGATGCAAGATTCTGGGCTGGACCAGAGCACAGAGATGAGCAGTGCAGGTCCCTGGTTGGCTCAAGCAGTAGACATGAAGACAGTTGAGTAGCAGAAGATGCAGCATGTGGCACTGCTGCAATAGGGTTGCTGATCCTCCACCAGCCCCCAGTCTCTTAGGTATTGTCAGTGGCCTGCCTCTCCTCAGAGCTGAACAGGATTTTACTTGTTAGACAATTTTACTAGACAATGGATGTATGTTCATGAGAAGAAAGGGAAGATGCTCCATCTAGGTGGAGTGATTTAAGTGGTGCTGGGGAAGAGATGCTGTGTCACTTTTTAGTGATGTTTGTGAGCCAGGCTCAGTATTTCCATGTTACGGGGCTTCTAGTTCAAAAGTTACCAGGAAGCTCTTCAGGTGACCCGAGCAGTTTCTCAGGATCATCTCTCCCCAAAGGCCACAACTAAAATTGTTCAGATAGGGGCTCATACTCATTGACATTTTACATGTGCCACAGATTTCCCTACCATAGCCTAGATGGGGTTAAACACTGATCAATATAATTTCCTTTGGGCAGTCAAATGGAATTCTCAGGAATACTAAGTAAAGTGTGCGGGGCAGGGGGCATCTTGCTAATGGATCTTCTTTCAGAGAAATGCACTTGTCTATCAGGTAACACAGTTTTAGCCTTCTCGTTTATTCCAAAATTATTCTCAGAATCCAGAATGCTAAAAGGCATTCCTGGGAGAACTGCTGTACTGTGGTTGGAGGCTAAGGTTCTTTTCCTTCCTTCTTCTCTTTGTGTGTATATTTGTCTTTATTTTATCATTGCTTATGGTGGTTGAGACAGGTGGCCTCCAGCTCACAACAATCTTCTTGCCTTGACCTCCCAAGTGTTATGACACCAGGAGAGCAAATACATTGGATTTCAAATGGTTTTCTTTTTAAAGGCTAGTATCCATTCACACAAAGGTATGATTTAGATATCAGGATTCTCTGACCTGCAGTCTCTCATGTATCACAGCTCTCTCTCTCTTTCCCCCCCCCCCCTCTCTCTCTCTCTCTCTCTCTCTCTCTCTCTTCCCTTTTCCTTTGTTATATCACCAAATGATACAATTTTATAGAAGTCTCATTGGCAGACTTGCAGAACTGTCAGTGTCTCTTTCTGAAACCCACTTCTTCAGGTCTCCGTTTGGAGAGACAGCAATATTTGTTGAGCCTTTACAGACAGCAAGCCAACTCCTGGGCTCCTTGTGAGCCTCGGGCCATTAACTCCCAGCTCCCATTTTTAAAGGAGAAAACAGAGATATACAATGTCACCTGCTGGTAAAACTTGACTTTGATCTGTGTTAGACCAGTGGGAAGGAAGCTCGTGGTCTTTCTGCTTTCTCTGTGTCTCTTTCTGAGCCTGTATTTTTCTCTGAGCTCCTTGGGAATCCAAATTAGAGTTCATCAATTTCCTTCTCAGGATTTAGTGTAAGAACTTTGCAGGTACGAGTTTTCTAATGGGTCCCTTTGGCCACAGACAAATGATTTCATTGCTCTGTCCTCCACTGCTTAAGCTTTCACATGGGAATGAAGCTGTATCTATAGTATTGCATGGGGAAGCATACGCCCATTGCTGGTCTCTGCTCTGTCACATCTGCCCCACCTTCCACCACAACCTTGCAGGTGTCTGTTCTCCTTCAGTTTGCCTAATTTTAGCTACTCCATGCTAAAGTTGGATTTACTGGGTGCATGTCCTAAGAAATGTACATAGCATATATGAATATGTCTAATGAAAGTAGTGGTGACATTTTCTAGGGGATAAATGGGAAAAGGGAAGGGTAATACAAAAGAGAGTAGGGAAGAACTGGAAAAATATGCTCAAAATACAATATATATAAGAATTAACAAAAAATATATTATGAAGAAATTCAAGCAATCTGATATTGAATTGATATGGTTATCCTATAATTTACATAGATAGGCACGTTCTTCCTACATGCATACATAGAAACAAATACATACAAATACTGAGTGACACAAAAGAAAATGTCTAGGTGGTGTTAAAAGTGCAAATGTTTCTTCCTTGTCTACCTAAGCTTTTCAAACCACAATAGCTATTTGTGCCCCTCCCCCCAGAGATTGACATGACTCTTCCCTTGCTTCTGTGGCCTCCTTGGTTGTTGGAATGGGGCATGGGAAAGGTAATGCCAGTCATACCATCTCATCTAGCCATCAACACAGTAGCAGCATCTGTATTTCTAGGTTCCCCTCAGCATACCTGAACCCCAAGAATCAGACATCCTTATTGGCCAAGCATGCTCGCCCACACTGAAAGATTACAAGTCTGTCCATTGTAATCTTCTGTGGCTTCTTGGAGCTTTTCTCACTTCCCAGATAAAATGAACCCCACCCTTTCATCCCTTCCATCTGATTGGCACACTGCCTGGCTTGTCCCACCTCTGTCTTGCTTAAAGCCCAAGTATGTGCTCCTCTTCCCTACCTTCCCACCAGCCCTCCCATGCTGGGTCTCTCATGTTCCTCATCTTCCACCCTGACCGTAGACAGTTGGAAGATATCTATAGGATGAAACAGTGTTTACTGTACATTTGTAGACATCCACTGCTCTAGTAAAAATAAATAAATAAAACCAAGGTTGACAGCCCACGCCTTTCCATCCATAGCAATTCCAACTGCTATGATACATGTATCATAAACCACATACTACAAAGAAACTTGAAATTTGTGAATTGACAAAGTAAATATTTCCTATGATTTTCTTGACTGTTGGGAAATTATTCTACCTTGGAGATCACTGAGATGAATGGCTGCCAGTACACACACAGAAAGAAGGTGGCAAACACAATTCGAGCAATGTCTGTACCTCACAGATGCTTTCCAAACATACTAAAGTTTGTTCCTTTGTTGGAGAACCCAGTTAGTGATGAGTGTCCATGGATACCCCATAACCCAAGAAATGACCAAGACAGAAAAGCGTAGGGAGGTGGGAAGCCTTGAGGGATGCAGAGGGCTGGACTTGAACCTGGGTCCTGAACTTTGAAATGGAACAATTTACTTAATTATATAATAGTATAGTTGGAAAGCCTTGACAGTTCTACTGAGGGTGCTGTCATAAGCGCTCTGGAACAGCAGAGTCTCTTCCTTACCTTTGGTCTGATGTTGTAACATCTCGGCATGGTGTGGCCCAGTTCATCAAAGGCTCTGATTGGAGATTTAAAAAAAATATGAGGGAATGAGTATATATGTGGCTTAATAAATGCAGCCTGGTAGAAAAAGTTTGCAGGAGGAGAAGATTCATGAACAGGGGTCTTGATGTAATGGTTTTGTTCAATTTCCTAAACATTTGGTGAGCACTGACTCGGAGTTCCTATACGCTCTTGTATCCTGGACAGTCACACAGATCATCTTTAGTGCTCATAGCAACTGCATAAAAACCAGAGTGCAGGGGGAGTGGACAGCTTCCTAATGGGCAAATGGAAGTCATTTCCCCCAAATCATAGAGCTAATAAAATGGCTAGGCAGTGATGTAAACCTCGAGATTCTGTTAAACTTGGGAAGCCCATTCTAAGTGTGAACCTTGCCCACAGGATGTATTGTATATTTTAGTGTTGTAGATGTTTAAACTGTAACCAAAAAACCAATGGTATCCAATGGGGAGACTGGGCCTGTTCAGAGAAAGGTGTGTTCTGCCCTTTTGTGCTGGCTGCTGCTGCAGACCGGGATTTCTTGCGGGGGGGGGGGGG
>NW_022196904.1:85434857-85450897 GCF_008632895.1 Mastomys coucha
AGTGTATTTCTTTAAAAATGACATGAGGCTTTTACAATCATTGTAAAAGAGAAATGAAAAATCTGGCAACTCAACAGTTGAGGTTCATCTGAGGCTATCTGAAACATACTGGGTCTAAAACAGCAGCTATCTCCTCTGAACTGGTGCTGCATCCCCCGGGCCCAAGTGTTCTGGGCCCGGGGGACTGCGAGAGATACATGAGTCTGAGTCCTAGCCCATCTAAGTTCTAGTGCTAGTCCTGCATGTGAGACCAAGTCCTTCTTCTCCCAGTCCTAGTGCTAGACTGAAGTCACGTAGGCAAGCGACCCCCACACACCAAGGTCAGCAGGGTCTGGTAGCTAGGTACGAAACAGGATGAAGAGGGGTGGAGCCCTCCCTGTTGAGGTATTCTTATGCTAATTCTCTGGTTCTTGCTGGAGGCAAGCAGAGGGGAATCCCGACCTAACACTTTCAGCTAATATCTTAGAGTGTGAGAAACCTTTCAATTACTCTCTAGTACTTAAAACATTAAACTAGGATAGTTGGAAACATTGTGTCTGCCAGGAGACAATGCCCAATCTTAACCATTTACAAATCATTACTTGGGGTAGCTTTATGCCTAATTATGAGGCCGGGTTGATGATTGAAAAGACTAATCTGAGTTAGGGGATACCAGCGACTGTCTGAAATCCAGGAGGCACAGAACTCCTTTTGAAGTCTTATTGCCTCTTATCCTTTATCAGGATTTTATCCCCGATATTATGGATGTGACTGGAGTAGATGAGTGTGCGTGGCAGGCTGCTAAGTATGTCGGGGAAGGCTCTCATGGTGAATCGGGAGTACTGGTTTGGACAGTTGAATCATGGCCCAAAGTTCTGGGGTGAAGAAATCAAGACCCAGATCAAAAAGCCACCCCAAAAATGTACCTTGGTCACCGATCCCACTTCCTGCATTGTCCTTGACAAAGCTCTGAAATGAACCAGCCGGATGACACAAAGCAATTCTATAAAGCATTGGCTTTCAGTAAGGGTCAGAGGTTGACATTAACATGATGGGAGCTGTAAAATACAGCTGGATTTGGTGGCTGTGAACCATGGGAGCTTCTGGTATGCGTGCTCCCCCCCCCCCCGGCCCCCCATCAGAAGTGCCTCTTAGGATCCTGCTAAACGTTCTGATCTGGGATGGGCTATGTTTCCTGAGGTTCCAGCCCTTTGCAGAGCTGGCAACATAGGGTTGCCACATATTCTGCCGGTCAAGGTGTAAGACAGTGACAGCCCTTGCTGATGGGCAATGCCTGTGTTGTACTGTACACTTGTATGTGTCTGTGCTTATGTCCACTCTTGTACTCGATGTTCTGCATGTGTGGAAAAGTCCTCCACAGACAAGACTGTGAATGTTCCCAAGCTGTCCCTTCCTTCTGAAGAGTTGGGCATTTGCTCATAAAACTGTCAAAAGCTGTAACCTTAGAACTATATAGTAAGTAGTTCTGTATCATAGAAACTCAGAGTCAGGGTCTCTGCCTTTTGGAACTCATAAAATGCCAGTGTCCTGATATGACAGAATGTTATCATTTCAACTACCAGAATATAAGGTTCCCAGTATGTCAGATCTCTAGCATTAATATATGCAACAAATATCTCTTCTGTGCTTTCTGTGAGCCTGGCATTACGTTACGATATTTGGGTAAAGGAGTAAGACCGCTAAAACTCTTGATTTCAAGAAGTTTGCAAAGAATGTCAGAATTTAAGAATCGTAAAATGTTAGATCCTCAGAGAGCTAAAACATTGGTATGCTGAAGTTCTAAGCTACTAAAGGTGGGGGAGAGCCTTAGATCATTTTTTCCAGCTCTCACTACCTTTTTTATGAGGCCCAGGACTTATTGCAGGCAAGTTGGATTCAAATCTCACTAATAAGAACATCATTTCAGTTCAGTGACATCACAGAATGGCTGGGTCGCAAGGGCTCGGCCTTCACCCAACCCTGGCTGCTCATTTTACCAGAGAGGCCACTGTGGCTTATAGAGGGCAGCCGCTTGCTCTGTAAAAAGGCTCAGTCAGCAGAAGACAACCCCAGGCTTTCCGGCCTCTGTTAAAGAAAGGCTAAACAACGAAGACCCTCCTGCTGTTTCTGAGGTGCTTCTTGCTAGGCCCACTTTTGTGAGCTGTCCCTGCTCTTCAGAAGGAGCGCTTGCCAACTTTCTCTGCACAGGGATAGCCCTTGTGTGGGCCACATCGTAGCGTTCAGAGCCCCCTCCCCCGTTGTTGATGCGTGTTTTATTTTGTTGCCTCCCCTTCCCCGTGTGTTCGAAATCGATTTTCATTATTTTTTTTTTCTGTCTGTGTTTGTCTTTGTGGCCCGCAGGTGCTCCCTTGCATTGTTCATCTGCTTCATCAACCCCTATTGAGCAGTCCCCCTCCCCGCCCCCCTCCCCTCCGGCCAATGAAAGCCAGAGGCGGTTGCTAGGCAACGGTGTGGCCCAGCCAACCCCGGACTCAGACTCTGAGGAAGAGTTTGTCCCTAATTCATTCTTAGTTAAAAGTGGCTCCGCCAGCCTGGGGGTCGCAGCAAACGGTAAGTGCTTCTCTCTTTTGCTAACTTTTAATAGTTTGTTGCTTTTCTTTCTTCTCGCGGGCTATGCCTGCTCCCGACCGCTTGCAGCTAGCAGGGGTGGGTGGAGTGGCTTGGTGCATGGTGGGCTTGTGGGCAGGCAGGGACCTGGGTCGTTCAGTGGACTTGGGGTAGGTAGCGCCTGTCTCTGCCCCACGGAGAAGGCTTTATCCCGTGACAGGTGCACGAAACAGAGGATCCCAGACAGCAGGAGACAAACACCAGGCAGAGACAAAGACCCAAACTGGAGGGTGGAGGACAAGTTGCACTGATTGGCTTGCCGCTGTGTGCAAAGCAACCGCACCAGCCATAGTCACCTGTTGCTTCATTAGATTCTCCCTACAAAGTTATCAAGAGAGCAGTATTACAGTGCCCCTCATTAACAATCAGAAAAACTGGGGGAAAAAAAAAAGGATGTTGCCTGAATCCCAAGGCTGTTTTTCAAAGTTCCCTAGCCTGAAGCTGCAGGCAGCTATAGAGCTGAGTCTGACCGCAAGCAGAACTGTTGGCTTTCAGCATGGATCGTTCCTTTTCTCCACTTTCCTCAACTTCCTTCAAGAAAAGGGTGTAGCAAAAGAGCACCACCCAGATCCTACACTGTTACATTTGGCCCGATATACCCACCTGCCCACCCAGCAGCAGCCAGCGCATTTCTCCACGAAGATATTCCTGCAGGGGATTCAAGTTGCTATGGGTGGATATAAGACTGTGGGTGAGAGGGCTTGGGATTACAATAACGGAACCAAAGTTTTCCAACTCTAATAGAAGCAGACTTTTCCAGCAAATACCACGGGGCGGTGTATATTGATTTGGCAAGCATTTATTTATGAATGCCTGTATGGGCTAGAGAGGTGGCTCAGTGATTAAGAGTGTATACTGTTCTTCCAAAGGTTCTGAGTTCAGTTCCCAACACCCATGTCAGATGACTCCCAACTACCTGTAAGTCTAGCTCCAGGAAGATCTAATGCTGCTGGCCTCTGCAGGCATCTATCTGTACACGTGCACAGGTATAAATACATACACACATAATTTAAAATAAAGTAAATCTTACAAGTGCCTTATGAAACTGCATTCTAGGCCATATTCTGGGAAAGGAGCAGAGATGGAGAGAAGCATGAGGCAATGTGTGTGTGTGGAGCCACACAGTTCTGCACCCAGTCAAAGCCCTGTGGCTGGGGGCTTTGGACAAATCACACTGACTCCCCAAGTTTGTTCAAATGTAAAAGCAGGCAATGTGCTAGCCAGGTCATAGTGAGCAGCATCACAGGGTCTGGGATGGGAGTCCGGGAAATGTTAGTGCTTACCTCAGCAGCTGCCACTTCCCTGTTGCGGACACACACAGGGTGTCTCTGTGAAAGCTCTCCGAGCATAGTGGAGCACTCGGTATGCTGAGAGAAACACCGGAGGCCCTCTCTTTTCTCAGGAACAGAGGGAGAAAGCTAAAGGTGATAAGAAAGGAGCCTAGTGTGCTGAGTGACAGGGTGATTGAGAGGAAGTCTCCCTACTGCCTGAGGGAGCTGGAAATGCCTCTTAGAGATGCCAGCTGGGTGAGAAAGAATGGGTCAGGTGGAGCAGACTCTGATACCAGGACTATTCTGGAAAAAGGGTACCCATGGACATAGAATCCTGGGTAGGAATTGGGGAGCCTGCTTCCACTCCTTTATACCTAGGAACCTTGACACAAAATAGGCATTGACCTGGAACAGTGTGAAAGGCTTCATAGAGAACATTACCAGGGCTTCTCCAGAGGCTGAACAGAGCATGAGCACACAGGCCCTGCATACTTTGTGATGGAACCCCCATCCACCCCACGGCACTGTGTTCGGGGGGGCTTTCTCTGAATCAGAGCATCCTTAAGAGGACAGAAGCAGGAACCCTGAAGTAGGGGTGAAAGACATGAGTTCCAGCTCTGTGGGTCACTGGATATCAATCCTTGGCAAATCACTGTCTCACTTCAGGCCATCTTGCCAGTGATAGAGAAGTTTCTAAGGTATTCTGGTTTTATTAATGTCATATGGTACCACTGATCATGCCTCTGCCAGTCATGACATGAGCTTGTTGAGGAATAAAAATTACAGGTATAAAATTGCATATACATACATATGAGTGTATGTATCTATACATATATATATATATATAATAGTGCACATATATAGAACAAATATAGTTATCTATGAAGATAACTAATAAAGTTCTGCATTTATTTTGGGATAAATAAGCCTTACAGGAAAAAGAAGGGATGAAAGTCCTTAATCTATCCCTTTGCTACTAACTGACCCATAGCAGCGGTTTTGTCACATGCTCTGAGGCAAGCTGAGGCACAGTTACTTTGTTGATGTGCAGGGACCACAGGAGGCCTTTGGCCTACAGCTGTTTGCTCAATTCAGCTCCTCTGTGCTCCTGTTTCCCAGGGGCCTCCGCGTACTATGGATTCCTACCCCAGGGCCTCTCTCTGAGAGTGTCTCTCTAACCATCATTAGTAAATGTGGCCTTTGCGGGAAAAGAGAGTCTGTGTTCTGCTTGGTGGTTTTTCTGGGGTAGGTGCCATGAGAGTCTATTGCTGTGCTCCATCATCTTTCTGTCCCTAAAGTCCCACATGGGAATATCCTGTTGGTGCAAGTGACAATAAGTAGGTTACCACATTGTGGCTCCTGTAAATGTTTGTAAAGCTTTGTTTGATTTTAGAGGGGAGTGTGAATATATTTTAATGAAATTACCTGAATTGCTTTTGGTAATTATAGAGGTAAGGATACTTATTTATACCCCAGATGATCTAGGAAAGTGAAAGGTGATGCTTTCACGCAATCTGTATTCCAGAAACAACCACGTTCAGCAGTTTGACCCATGGTCTTACAAATGCTCTTTATTCAGTATTCATTTATTCTTCATTCATTAATAAGTGAACAAATAACCCAGTGAGCAAGCTGCAGAGCTAGCTCCCCAATGTACGATCTCAGGAAGGGTCCCCATTCCCACCCAGTTGCTCCATCATGAGGTAAGAACAACCTGTCATAGTTGTGATAGTTTTAAAATAGCAAAGCTGGGTACTAAGGATGAAAGTCAGAAGGAGAATGCATGACTAGCCTGAGAGGCCCTGGGCAGGATCAGCAGATAACGAAGATGCTAGGTACTACCTCCACACATTCCCTTCTGCTACTGAGCTGAGGCCTGAGGCCACCGGAGGCAGGTCAAATGCTAAATCCCCAAAGGGCAGCTCACCTGAGACTTCATTCCCACTGTACTGTACATGATATGGGCTACTGGAGGGTGACAGCACCGAGGTTTCTCACTTCCCAGTGGTTTCCGGAGGTAGTGGGAGGGAGTTGGCCCCTTGGAACCTGTTTTCTCAGGGACCAGGCTGCCTTTCTAGCTGTTCCCCCCTGGAGTCTCTACCAGCAGCTGTGTCAGCTCCAGCGAGTGCTGGGACCAGGGTCTTGGAGTCCTCAGAGCTGCCCTGCAGAAATCCCCATGTAAAGCGCAGAAAGAAGTGTGGGGCATCTCTGCACAGCTCATTGTCCCCATGGAAAAGGAGAGAGGATAAGTCGCTCTTTCTGTCATCACAATCCTAATCCTCCCCGGGGCACTCGTACAGAAGTCACCCATGTGAATAGGAAAAGATCAACTGGGCACAGTCCAGGAGCTCAGGAAGTGGTTAGGATTAAGTAGATGCCTGTCCTAACCCCATAGAAACGTCCAGAATCAACAGTGTTTCATCAACTGAGCTAATCTAAATTCCGAAGCCAGACAGCTTTGGAAACCTAGGGGTGGGGCTTAACAGGGTCAGGAAATGAAGAGCCCTGAGATAGCAATAAAGAGCTATGGAGAGCTTCCTGAAGCCAGGGAAGGGTAGGAGAGGCTTGAGAAAGCATGCATCTAAGGAGCGCCTTCTGTATGCACACATCTCCTTTTATATGCATTATTGTCTCTGGGCTTCAGTTATTTACATTTCACTTTGGGGGAAACTGAGGCCCAGAGATGAAGGCAGTGATGTAACCATGGTCCCACTGGAAGACAAAGACTCAACACCAAAGCATGCTTGCCTCCAGGGCCTCTCTATCTTCTGCCTTATTTCTGATGCCAGATTCAGGTCTTTCTGTATCAGAGTAAGACTGGGGTAAAAGAACTCCTGCCAGAACTGGGCTAGAATTTTTTTATTATTTTAAAGAACTCCAGATTGTTTGATTCCTATTGCTGGTGAGCATTTATGAAGCACCCAGCACCAGGGAGCCTCTGTTATCTTAGGGAGTTATTGACTCCTCTTATCTATCCTATGAGCTATTCCAGTCTCTGGGACCAGAAGTAACATGGTCCCAGAGAGGTAAGCCACTTTCCTTCCTCGGCTTCATGGGACCTCTGATGATAAGGTCAGATTTGAACTCTAAGCCTGCCTGAGACATAGCATGGAATCTTTATGGTATATTTTTATGGGGACTTCAAGGGTTTCATAGATGAATCGGGCCAGATATTTGCAACATAAAATTTTGTTGCCGATCCCCAAAAGCAAACCCTCCATGTGTCCTTGGCTTTCCCCAGGCTCCAGGCCCTTCCTGCCTGGCCTTAGAAAATGCTTCACTGGCCAGCAGCAAGGTTGTTTGGCATTTTCATTGACTTGCTTAGGTCTTAGGCAGCTGGGAGTATTTTTGTTTTGACTTCCAATCCAGCAGAGAAGTGTTTATTTTTTCTTTCTAAATGGGAAACACTGCTATGTAGGCAACCTCCTTCCAAAAAGTGTTTTCTTTAAAAAAAAAAAAATCCAACTTAATTTAGAACCAATGCAGAGTTCCCAGGGGAGTCTGCTAGGTCCTTTTAAGTCAGCTTGTGAAATCAGAAGGCAAAATGAAGCCTGCTTCTAACGATAGAGAGACATGCCTAGCCCAATTGTCTTTCTTCTACCGCTATGAAGTCCATGGAACCCGTGGCAGCCATGGGCCTTGGGTCTGCCTGTTTGACACGTTCCTGGAGTGAAAGTCTGTTGGGTGTGGAAAGTTCTCTGCCAATTCTGTCCTCTGCTTCTCTCAACTCTTCTTAACATCAAAAGACACTTGTTGGTAAATCCATTCTCATGACACAAGATGTGTGGGGAAGTCAGTTCCAGCTCCTTTCTCCCTACTCGGCAGACAAACTGATTCCTGCCTTTCTTCATTCATCCCCAGAGACATGTTAAGTGTTGGTGGGTGTTTTTCAGAGAGATGAAGGTGAAGAGTGTTATAAGAAGAAAGATCTTATTAAATAAATGAACCCTTGGGACCACATGCCTGGCAGACTCCTTTCTCCTCAGATCTCACAGAGTAAATAGAGAATACTGTGTGTACTTGTCCTGAAACTCGTCCTGTCACGAAGTACATCACCATGTCTTCAGTAAAGCATACAAGTAATTTATACTAGTGGGAAGAAAGGAAGACAGACAGACAGACTGACTGACTGACTGACTGACTCCTGGCCTCATATAGGTTCAAGACACATTTTGGCAACCAAACAAGGTTGATTGGTTGGTTGGTTAGTCAGTTGGCTGGCTGGCTGGTGTGGTTTGGTTTGGCTTGTTTTGGCTTGGTTTGGTTTGGTCTGGTTTGTTTGTTTGTTTGTTTGTTTGTTTTGAGACATGGCCTTGGTGTGTCAATAGTCCAGGTTGGCTTTGAATCTGTGATCCTCCTAAGCTAACATCCCAAGTTCTATGATTGCACACATGTCTACCCATGCCCATATTCATGCCCAGCTTCAAAGTTGTTATTATTGTTTAAGTGTATGGACATGTGTGTGCATATGCACATATATGTCAAAGACAGCCTTAGGTGTCATCTTTAGCAATATTGCCATCTTCCTGTGGTCTGGAACTGACCACTTCGGTGTGTCTTGCTAGCTATCCAGCACCAGAGGTCTTCCTGTCTCTACCTCCCTGGCACTGTGATTTTAAGTGTCTACCACAACAGTTGGCTTTTTATCTGGGTGCCAGAAATCAAACTCAGGTCCTCACCCCACCAAGACAAGCATTTTACAAGCATTTTAGCAGCTGAACTGTCTCTCTGCAAACAATGTCTTTACTGTCTTTAGAACAGATACCACCTCTGCCCGTGACTCCATTTCCTGGCCCAATTTCGAGTTTGTGGAGGCCAACTTTGGCTATGCCTGATTTCTAACTTGAAAAAAATCACAACTACACTGAAAAGTCAGTTAATGTCCTTACTTCTCCCTTCACACTTGCATAGGACACACAGCCATCCCAGGACCAGTGCACTGAGCCCATGGGCACAACCATGCAGACTCACAGAGATAGAAACTGGGCCTGGTGCAGTCAGGATTCAGTGTGGCCCCCGTGCCTGTGCTCTTTGTCCTCGCCAGGCGCTCCCTTAACTAGACCTGTGCCTCCCATCAGGAACAAACTATTATGGCCCCTAATTGGGGGTGGCAGGGATACCCTCAACAGGGTCATTTCTATTTTATGTAGTTTACAAAGCCCTTTTTCATGCATTACCTCAGGCAAGCTCTGGTGACTATAATCTAATTGCCACTCTGGCTTTTTAGAAGGTAAGACTCCTCCTTGACCCTACAAAATAAACAAGTCACACTTTGAATTAATATAGCCCAATGTCCAGGGAAAGCCAGGGCCCTCTAATTAGTCACTCACGTGACTAGAATGCAGCCTCTGGCACCCCTTTTCCACTCATTTCCCCAAATGCAGTTGTATTAAAAAGTACCAAAATACCAGGTTTAGTGTGTGGCTTGGTTGGATCTCAGGACCCCAAGGCCACCCCATGAGGAGGCATGTCAGCCGTGTGTGTCCTGACTTTTCCCATCTGGAAACAGCCGGCTTTGTGTTCCCGTTGGTATGTGAGTGGCTGGCTCTCCAGAGTTCTCATTTACAGCAGACCACATCAGAAAGTACCTCCTGACACCAGGGTGCCCAGGCTGTTGAAGAGGAGCCTGGAAGGAGACCAAGGAGCCTGAGGAAGTTAGCTTAACTACCATTCAGGCAAACTGCTTTCCTAAAGCCCACTCACTCACATGCAAGCAGCTCCAGTCTTAGATGCACGGACCCTCAAGGATGGCTGAGCTTGGGGCTAGGCAAGCACTGCGTGCTGGAGGTAAGGTGTGCAGAGGCAGCTTTGCGGCCATTTGGGATTGGCTTGTACACCAGTCAGTCCTGTCTGTGAAGCACATGGCAGTCAACAAAGCTTAGTGTCCAGTTACAAACCTCAGCTGATGGCACTGCCCAGACCTGAAGCTGGCATGGGGTTCCACTAGTGAGGGGGCTGCAAATGAGGATACCCGAGTGACCCCGTCAGCCTGTCTCTGGCCTTCTGTGTCACCCAACAGGAGTCTTTGGTTCTGGACAGTGAGGGACCTGGACTGAATCAATGTTTTCCAGGCCTTGTCTCTGTGTCCAGGTCACAGTGTGGACCCCTCAGATCATGCTCACCTACACCATTATTTATGTTCTTTTAAACTGCCTCTTTCCCCAGACTTTTTGGATTTAACTGAATTTCCTTGTTTTAAGAGAGAATTGTGGACTGGGACCACAATTCCCTTGCCATATGGCAAGTGTATGATTGGCCATAAATAGAAGCTAACTGTAAAAATAAATACAATGAAAGCAGGTTATCATGTTCTGGTGAGAACATGCCTGCTCAAGGCTGTGGGGCAGAGCCTTGGCTCTCTTTGTTAAACAGGGACATTGGCAAGTGCTGAATGTTAAAACACACACTGGGTGCCCAGCTGAGGTTTCCTCTGCGTCATGTAAAGGATTGAAGAAGGAAGCCCTCCCCATGGGAGAAATACTTAATGGGTGTTCTCAGCAGACACTGAAGGCCATCCACAGGAGACGCAGCGCTGCAGCCTTTTCTAGACCGCTGTCTCCGCATTTAATGCCATCTTCACAGCCTTCCCACCTTGAGAATAAATGTCTCTGGCCGCTCCCCACACCCAGGAGTCTTCCCTATCCTCAGCTTGGTCTTTGCAGGCCATCTGTTCCCGCCCTCCCCCTCTGTCTCTGGCCCTCTTCCCCTGTCATCAGGTCTGAGCTGGGTGCTTTGAGCTCAGCTGGATCCCCCATTACTGGTTAATGGCTCTCAGTGTGGACCAGGAAACCATGTGGCTTCCTCTGAACTGCCATTATTTATGTAGGTGTTTGAGATTCAGCAACCTAAAAAAAAAAAAAAAAAAAAAAAAAAAAAAAAAAAAAAAAAACCTTTGCTTTGCAAGGCCAGAAAGGCCAGAAGAACCAGAAATGGCACAATATGGAACCAGGGTAAAGATGGGTCAAGAAGAGGGTGCATGGATCCCTGATGTGATGGGTGGTCACATGGGATCAGTTCAACCTCTTCTTGTCCTATCTCTCCTTTTGTCAGATTTATTAGCTTCCCAAGATTGCTGTGCAAATGAGAAGACAAAGTGCTTTCTCTATTAGCAATGCCCAGTGAAAGCAGGTTTCCTTCTTGCCCTTCTGTAGCACAGAAGAGTCCAGATATCCCGGAAAGAAGGCAAATCCTTTCACTCCTTCCCCTTCTGGCTTAGAAGAACCACAGCAGTTAATAACTCTGCCCAGGAGTCCTCAGCTGGCACTCTACCAGCACCAGCATCACCAGCAGCAGCAGCACCACTACCACCACCCTGAAAGATTTCAGGGAGGGAGGGAGAGAGTGATGGAGCCCGAGGCAGCTGCTAAGCAAATATAGCACAGGGGTCTTAAAAACATGGCCGCTGCTGAATTCCTAGCCAGAGTTTCTACACTGCTCCTGGTCCCCCGGTTCAGCATCCTGATGCCTTTTCCTTCTGGCCATCGGCCTTCCCTGTGGAGTTGAAAGAAGAGGAAACTGGCTGGTAATTCATTTATGCCCCCTTCCCTCTCTCCTGGTAGATCATGTTTCTATAAATAACCCTGGAAAGCTATAGCAACAGCTCATGATAATAATAAGTATATTTATACTTCCAGAACCTTCTCTTTCAATGCCCCAGAGAAAGTTCTCTGAGAAACACACCTGATGAAAACAAGTTTCTACTCCCACTACCTGTGACTTCAGGAGTTCTCCTGTCTCACCCCATGCCATCTGTGAAAGGGGACTGAGGACAGCAGCCTGGGGCTATGTCAAAGGCAGAATAGGCCAGAGTTCCAGTGTGCTCGATGCCTACCGCTGTCCCCTTAGTCACCTCTTTTATTTATTAGAAACAAAGAGGGGTTATTTTCAAGGTGAAAAACTTAAGTGAAGTTTGATGACCTGTCTGCTGTCATCCTGTAAAAAAGTGAAAGCTGAGATGAGACCCACCTGTTTGCTAATTTTACAAACTCTACTCTCTCCGTTCACAATGCTTCTTAGTATATCCTTGCCCTGAACCATTGCCATAACATCCTCTCTAGCTTGCTGCCTCCTTCTCAGCCTTCTGACCACTGAGATCCTTCCCAGTCCCAATTTTGCTATCTCAAGGCCTCACTCCCTTAGTAAAAGCCAGCCCAGGCCCTCTGTCCAATGCTTACCTGTTTAAGACAAGCATCCCCCGCACCTAGCAACAGGACCTGCGGCGGATTTCTCACAAATGCCCAGAGGAAAGCTTCTGTACACTTCCCCATTTTAAAGTGAGACCGGGGAGGATCTGGTTTGACTAATATGGAAAGAAAGAGGCCTGTTCACCCCTCAGAAAGAATTCAACCCAGCAAGTCATGATCAAGTACCAACTATGTGTTCAGACTCATGAAGAAGAGCCATCCATCGGCTCATCCCCAGCCTCTGGGAGATGGACTCAAACCTCATCAGCTCCATCCTGAAGCAGGCAGGCATCTGTGAGGACAAAGGGGCTCACAGGGACAGAGCCATGGAGGTTCTGTGCAAACTGGGAGGATCCCTGTACCATTTACATTCTCACCGGTGGTTGGCCTGACTTCGGTACGTGGCACGTCAGCTGCCTATACGTAGCCAGATACTCCCAGCTTCATGCTGGGTCTGGATAGTTTCCTCCATGAGCGGCTATGTGAAAGAGACACTGGGCTCCACTGGAATCCTTGACGGGAGGCAGGGCTCTCTTCATTTCTGTGGGGTAAAACCTAGTGTGAAGGTCCACGATCAAGGCCCACATCCACTCCACCTTCTTCCTTCTCTTGGGCAGTCCTGGGGTTTCCTGTAGGGATGGAGTAGGCAGTGCCCACTAGAGGCTGGGGTGTGTGCTACCCTGTCCCCAACTCATATCAGAGCCCACTGAGTGAGGGCGATATTCCGGGAACCAAGCAGGGCTTGATGGCACATTGAGATTGTGTGGCAGAAAAGTGCGTGCCATTACCAAGCCCTTTGGGGCATAGGGGTCATCCTAGGTGCTTTGCCTTCTCTCCCCCACCCCCACCCCTGCCCCACATTGAGTCGGCCAGGAGATCAGAATCTTTCAAGCAGGAGACTTGCAGTATGGCCGGATTGCTCTGCCAGCTGTGATTAGGGAATGACCAATCACAGTCTCCTCCTTTCCCTAACGTTAGCATCCTATGTGAATAGTACCAAAATACCCAGCTGGTGTCAAGTTTGAGAAGGGAATTTTGTCCGCAGTTGTTCTTGTTTCTAGTGTAGTGGGCTAAGACTGGGGAACACACTTAAGATCTCAGGATCACTCAGACAGCAGGTGCAACACTGGCCCAGTGCACCTGGCCTTTCCACCCAGTCTCTTCCTGCCCCATTGGGTCCCTTCTTTGGTCATCTAACAGCCTTTGTTCTCCTTTCTTGACAGGCCCCCACCCCCACCCCTACCCCAAAGCCACAGGATCTTGGGGAAGCTCCAAAAGCAGATCAGAGGTTTCTTTTCTAGCCCCTTCGCCTGGAGGGCAAAGCTGCTTGTGCATTTTGGCACCAAACCCCAGGCCCTGATCAGAAACCCACTGAATGGAAGTTGCTGAGTTGCACTTCAGTGCACTCTGCCCTAAGACGCCCCTATTGGGCCCCTATGTGGGTGACAAGATGATGCATGAGGTCTGGCTGAGCTGCTTATTTGTCTGAGCTGGTGATGGCCTTTATCCTGAGGTGAGTTAATGGCAAGGGGGCAGGGGCCCCTTAAGGCCTGGACAATGGCCTGGCTTCCCAGGTCATCTGATCACTCAGAGGCCTGGCCCCAAGTCCCTCCCAGCACAGGAGGCCTCTGTCCCTTCTGCTTCCCATCAGCTTGGCTCACCAGCTAGAGGTGCTCCCAACTCAGCAGGAGAAGCCTTGGGATAATGCATCAAAGAGTACTGCAGTGACAAAGGATGCTAGGGTAGTGGGATAATGTGCCTCCGCCCATTCTGCGCAGGGCCCACACCCAGCCAGCCCACACTAGACTCTAGCTGCTCTTTTTGATGCAGATTCCAGCTCTACCTTTTCTCCTGGCAGCCAAGGCCCTCCCGAGTCCACCCCTTCCTGCTTCCCTGAACCACTGAACCACTTCCCCAGTGAAATGAGTTCTTGACCCTACTGGCCTTACTAGCTACCTCAGTTACAGCAGCCCTCCCAACTTCTCCTTCATCAGCATCTGAATAAGATCCTATTTGATGAACATTTTGAATATTAGGGTTTTTTTTTTTTTCAGAATTGGAAAACTATTGATTAAATTTACCCTCTGTATGAAGATTGGGAGCTGAGACCCAAACTTAGCCTGCTCAGTCTGGACTTTCCCCTGACATGTTTGTTCATTTACTCATTCACCTACTCACTCATTTGCTCGTTCATTCTACAAAGATATCTGGGGTATTTATAGAGTGCCAGATATTGAGCTAGATCTCACCCTCTGAGAGAGACCTGAGCACCAATGTCCAACACCACTAAGGGGTCAAGAAAGCAGACATACACATTACCCTCTAATATGTTAAATTGTTAAGTTTTTAAGTCCAGTTAAGGAGAAACTTAAGAAGATGGGGAAAAGGCAAATGTGAAAATACCTCTTGACCTTAGCATCTGCCTGGCTGCTGGAGACCACGACTGGGTATTTTCAGGGCACAGAGGAGGCTGATCTCCTAGAAGGGCGGAAAACAGAGGGAGAGTGGAGGCAGTTTAGATGATCGGCTCTCAGAGCTGGTCTTGTGTTGCTGGCAGCTTTCTAATTAAAAAGGGAGGACAGAGCCATGTATGGAACTAATTCTAGCAAGGATCCAGTGCCCAACAGAGCTCGAAGGTGGAGTTGGCTGGGGGTAAGGCCATAAAGGAGCTCAGGGGTTCTGGGTTATGAGTGCTTGCCTAGCATAGGCAAGGCCCAGGGCCCATCCAGCTCAGAAAGAACGGGACAAGAAGTGAGAAAGACAAGAGAAAACAAATGAAAGGACAGGACGCAGAATCCATAGCCAATCACACCACACATGGGCTCAAGAAAGATGCCAAATGTAAAGCTAGTGTGAGAACACATCAGCCCTTCCACAGTGCTGGGCAGGCTACAAAGCAAGACGCAGGACTGTTTAGAAAGCTGATGCCATGAAAAAGAGGAATTGTGGGTATTTGGCTAGCTGTGAGGCACCTCTAAGATGAAGAGAAAACAACAAAATACAACCAGATTTCACTCACATTTTGATCAGATCTTACTACTTTTAAGCTGTAAGGAAGAATATGGGATTCTTTAGATATGGTAGAACATTGCAGGAATGTGGCTCACTTACTTAGCCGTATTGTGGTACTGAGGCTGCGGAGCATCCTGATTCTAGGCTGTGTGTTAATAGGAAATGCACAGAAGCCTGCAACTTGCTTTCAAAAAACTACGGATAAATACTGCAACACAGCAGTATTTTAGCCAGGGCGATCTAGGAAAAGAACATAGGGATGTTTTGTATCGTCTCAAATTTCCTCTAGGGTGGAGACTGTTCAGATACGAGTAGAGGTTGTGCGTGGGTTGGAGAGAGACTAGAGTTCAGGAAAGGGTTCTTTAAAACAGGTGAGACAGCCCTTTTTTTGTAGAGAACACCCACTCACCCATCACCTTGTCTGCTGGGATAAAGGAACTCTCTGAAGCTTTACCTAAGATGCAAAGCTGGGGAGTAAGATGAAAGGAGTATGTCTGGGCACAGAGGGGACCTCAGCAAGGCCCTATGCAAGGCAAGGCGGGAGAGCTGTAATAGGAACCACATTGTCTGGGGTGTAGGCGGCCCCACCCCAGAATCAGCTCCTCTATTCTGAGGCAAGGCTGGAAGAAATTATGTGCATTCATACTTGTTAAACGGCCTTGGCACCAGAAGTGAGCCTCATAACCCTAGCTTTACAGTGGCCAGGCCACAGTTAAACCTGGGTCAGCCCCATCCCTGCATCCTCTCTGTCAGAGGTTTATGGCTGCAGCATAAAACAATTCAGCACGGGCTAAAACATGAAAAAAAACCCTCCAGGACTGCAAAGGGGGTGCTTTCTTTTGTAAAATTTGCTGAGGGGGAAGCAGATGGGCATGAAATCTTTTCTGCTTCTTCTGCTTTCCCAGTCAGACCCCAAGCACACTGGTTTATGCCCCTCCCCACCTTAAGCCCAGACCACAATCCAATC
>NW_022196904.1:85450907-85458047 GCF_008632895.1 Mastomys coucha
TTGGATTCCTGCAGCTGTGTGGCCTTGGAGAAGTTGATTCTCCTCTCTGAGCTTCACCCTCAACAATATTTAGTACATAATTGCCAGCCCACAGTAATGTGTAGTTGTTAGTTATTGAGTGTTCTATGAACACAATATTGACTTTTTTTTTTATTGTGTCAGAGTATGTCAGAAACAGAAATGGGCAAAGTAGTGGTCCAGAAGTTTTAGGTTTTATCTGAAAAGTAGTTTAAAAAAAGTATGAGACTTTGTTTGTTATTTTGATTTTTTTACATACTTGTGCATGCATGAGTATCCTATGGATGAAAACCAGGTTATAAGGCTTGGTCACAAGCATGTTTATCGACTGAAGTGGTCTCTCTGGTTCTCAAAGTACAATTCTCAGTAGAAGATAACTCATATGGATACACATACACACACACAATCAGAATTTGACTGTATCCTTTCAAGACATTTTGTCTTGGGAAAGCAGAAAGAGGCTTTGAAGTGTCACAGGTCTAGATTTGAGCCCAGCTTTACCACTTACTGATGGAATGGCCCAAAACAGATCCGTAAACCTTTCTGAGCCTCAGAAGCCTCCATTGTGCCACAGAGCATGACACTGCCAGCCCAGTAATAAAGGGGTGGTGACCGTGAGAGACTCTAGCTAAGACATTTCACAAACAGAGCCACCATTAGTCCCAAATCTGAGAGAGACCGAAAGCCCCCTGAAAGCCAGGCCTGCCTCTTCAGAGCGGGCAGCAGCAGGACTGAGCACACCCCCCAACCCTGTGGTGGAAATGTGCAGTGATTACCACTCTTCTGAAGGCACAGAGATGGGCCCTTCATGCTCTGGGGGAGTGGAAGGGCTGGGGGGACACTGAGTAGAAGATGAAACTTCCATTTGTCACTCTAGAGCAAGGTGCTGCCTCACACATGGCCCTAGGGAACTGATTCTCCTAAGCCACCCCCCCCTCCTCTTTTTTGAGTGTAGGCTTCAGGTTAGGCAAGGAGGTTCAGAGCACGGTGGAGTCGGGTGTCCTGTTCGGAAGCATGAGGCCTGAGAGCTAGGTGGCTTTGGAACAGGTTTGGTTATTTATTCCAAAGCATGACAACCCCAGCCACATCTCAAACAGTTAGCGCTTCAGGCCCAGCTCTCCTTTACTAGAGTTCTAGAAAGTCTCCGGGTCCTCTGGACCTCCCCTGCCTTAATACTAAAGCCACTTGCTCTGTTGGCTTCTGTGGGACAAGGCACATGGCAGTGTGAGTACTTAGGAGACCGGGTGTGGGAAGTTGGTCCCTACCTGCAAGTCCTGCAGTAAGACTTGTACCATGGGCACATTAGGATCTCTGTACTGTCCCCAGAAGTTGTCTGTAAACGGATATGTTGTGAATAAAATACTTGGCAAACAGAATGCCTGCTACATAGAACCTTTTTCAATGCTGAGCGGGAAATGGGTCAGTTAGCTTTCTGATTTGAGCATCTAGAGTTTTTGCTTTTTTTGTTTGTGACAGGGTCTCCCATATCACAGGCCTCACATGAGACCTAGGCTGGCCTCAAACTTGCTATGCAGCTGAGGATGGCTCTGAGCTTCCCATCCTCTTGCCTCGACCTTTAGACTGATGAGATTACCAGTGTTCTTACTCATGCCTGGTTCATATGATCCTGGCACTCAAGCCCAGGGTTTTTCATGTTGGCTAAGCAAAAATTTTACCAGTGGGAATCATATCCTCAGCCCCTTGGGCATGTATTTTCATGACTGTAGTTTTGATATTAATATGGCCCCTGGATTCTTGGGTCCCTCAAACCATCCTGTGGGATATCCTATCTATATTATCAAAATACAGTTTTTGGGACCCGCCTTGACAGTTTCCATTGCTCCAGACAGATGAGAATTTATGAGTGGCAGTTAAATGATGTCAATTTGCTGAGTGTGAATTTCTCCTGGTACATGGAGGAAGAGCTATGTGGGGAGGACAGATGAGGGTGGGGAGGGAACTGAGTTTGTTTCCTGGCCCTCTGCAGGTGGGGTCAGCCTTTCCACCGAATCTCTGCACTACCTAAGATAGGAAGGAGTACCCTGCTCACAGCTATCCCAAACACTCACCGCCACACCAGGGTGTCCTTTCCTGCTCTGCCTCACTGCTTCCAAAGGTCAGGATGCTGCTTCTGAAAAGCAGACTAGAAGCTGGAATAGGAAACCCCCACCTTCCTCCCTGCAGGGCCTCTCCTGAGCCAGGTTGAGGGAGGGCTACTGCATACTGGCAGACCAAAGCCTGTCTAGGGTTTGTCACCTGCAGTGTGCTCACTAAGGATCGTTGGGTACAGCTTGTTCTTTGAGGCTAGAACTGGAATTCTAGCTGGATGCAATTTCTGGGCCAGGAAAAGAGAATCTAAGAGACTCACTCCTCTCCCCAGGTGTTGAAGGGAGCAATTCATCCAATGAATGGTCTGGTGGAGCCCTGAAGCCTCCAAGACTTTTAGGCATTCCCTTGCAAAGACAGGTGCTATTATGCCTGCCCAGTGCTAACTCTGGAGCCATCCAGAAAGGCTTCAGTTTACTGCTTCCCCGTGCGCGTGGCCACAAGCATTAGACACTTTCTCTCCCTTAGTGGTGACCGTTGTTTTTCTCTCTTGCATAATACGGATAATTATTCTTATGTGAGGAGGGAAGAGGGTCCTTGGCAAGAAGGGATTCAGAAAAGATGAGCAGAGCAAAGGAGACTGGTACCAAAAAGCATAGGATGAGTCAGTTCTTTGGCCCATCAGCTCTTTGAGGACAGGCTACCTCATAGTGCCACAAGCTCGCACCTAGGAGAGGACTGCGGAAAATCTACCCTTGCACTTAAGGAATAGCAGCTGGTAGCTTGGGTCCCACAGTGTCTCCAGTGTAGCTAACTGCACTCTTCTGGTTCTGTTTTAAAGGGCCTCATCCCCCAAGTCTCTCACTAGTAGAGGATGAGAACAAACTACTAACCTCCTAACTACATCACACAAGTAGCACAGGGAACCAGTGAAGTCTGTGCACAAAAGCCTGAAGCCAGCACACAGTAGGAGATCAGAAAATACTGAAGCTTACAGAAGAGAAGGCTGGATAAAGACAGGTCAGGAATGCAGTCTGGGTTCTGTCAAAGGCAGCTCCTACCCACTTCAGGGACAGCTTTGTGAGGTGAGAATGAGTCAGGGCAGCCTGGGGAGAGAGCCTGCTCTGCATTGCTAGACACCTAGGGGTGGGCTCCGAATGGCCATCGGTCCTGGTTCCCATGTCTGCCCGCCGCCTAGCACCTGCATCTAGCAGGCTCCTACTTGGCTCCTTGCCAGTGCTCGAGTCCCTGCCCCCCCAGTGCTGGGACCAAGCTGCCTCCAAGTCACACCTGAATCCATGTCATCAAGACCTGCATAGAACAGCCCTTCCCTGTTTGAACGGTCTACCCACGCCCTCCCTCTCAGCCTAGCTAAGAGCTATGTGAGGTATGAGCTGTGGTGTAGAGGCCTTCCTGCTCATACCTACTTGCTGTCCTTCAAGACCACCTGGTTGGTCTCTTGCACATGTTTGCCTGCTAGTACCTTTTCTTAGAGCATGAGTCCTTTCATGTGTCTGTTCATGGTTCATCTTTACAGCAGTTACAGAACAGAGGCTCAAGCGCTTTCCTAATAGCTGAAGAAACTGACCGGCTCCAACCCCACTCTGTTTGCCCAAAGCCAGGCAACTAACAGGAGACAGGCCCCTATGTCAAGTGCCTGTTTGTCTCTGTACTGCTCAAGCAGAGAGCTCTGGAGACACACTGGCGTGGAGTGACATGCAGCTCGGCTGCTCCTAATAAAGGATGTTTATTCTCTGAGTTGACAAAGTGAGGCAATTTGTCAGGCTCTTTGGGTAAGTCTTTGGGGCACAGGGCCTGTGGTGAAGACAGCTCTTGGCTTTCACATCGAAAGGCTTGAGTTTGCTATTTGTGGTAGGCCCAGGCAGGACTAGAGAGACAAGAGCAAAGGGCAGCTGTAGAGATTGGAGTAAGTGCTTGGCTTGTCAGAAAGATAATCTCCCCACACCTGTGTTCTGGAAACACAATCCAGGGCTCTGGGATGCACTTTAATCTGTCACCAGCGTGTCCCCACAGTGACCTGCCCAAGTGACTCCAAGCCTGTGGGGCTCAGGTTACAGACCCATTCTCAGGGTCCTTGAGTCCCAACAATGCCTGCCTGTCCTCTGGAACTGCATCTCCCAAGAGGAATGTTAATGGGATGGAATATGGTGGGGGTAGGGCATAACTGACTTAAGTCTGAGCCAACAGTCTAGTCTAGTCTAGTCAGTCTCTTGAGTCCCCTGGAAACATCTGCTATTCTTCCATAGGGTCATTTAAACTGTCCCCAGGAAGAGGAACCGTTCTCGTCTCTTCCTAGACAGAGCATCAATCCTGCATTGGGAGGAGCAGGAGGGAGACCTATTTAACTGGAGCCCAATCCACATCTTGTCAGGGCTTCCAGTCAACTGAAATGGCTTCAAAGGCAAAAACACTGGCGACATCATGGGTGTCCAGTAATAGCAGGACGTGGGCAAAAACACTGCTTTCTGCCCATGCAACAGTATTTCACCTGGCTATTTACATCTTGGGGATTTGGTTTGCTTTGGTGTTGGTAGGTTTTGTTGGCTGGTTTTTCCAGTGCTGGGAACTGAGTCCAGGGCCTTAGGCATGCCAGGCAAGTGCTCTATCAAGCTGTACCCCCGGCACCTAAAATTATATTTTAAATAGCAAAGATATAAAATTCCCCTAGAAGAAGCTTCATAGAAATGCTGGATGTAAACCTGCTTTACTAGGTTTATGTGCATGCGTTAGAAGAAAGAACCATTCCTAGCTTTTCACAGGGTGCTAAGGCTAATTAATAAGCTTTTGTTTTATTCTTTGTACTTTTCTCCATACATGTTGTGATAAAAGCATACTACTTTAGGGTCCATAGAAAATTAATTTCTTAGAAAGCAATTCATTTCCCTTTTACAACTGACAATCTAATCCCTGAGCTGTAAGAGCCGGTGGCCTAGCAAGGGCACGAAAGGGCACGAACGCATACAAGCAGATAATAAAATGACTTGTTTAGAACGCATACAAGCAGATAATGAAAGGACTTGTTTTGCAACAAGTGTAGCCATAGCACAGGCAGGTTGGCTAAGAGCTACTGATTATTCTGGGGGCTCTAAGTGTGTAGGAAGGTAGCTGTTACCTCATTTTGCTTATAGATACCACGGGCTGTGGAGACCAGGCAAAGGATAGGGAAAGCTGGACACTTCTTGTCACTCAGACTGTGTTAACTGGGAATTCTCCAGAGCAAGGAAAACTGTTTCAGAGAATGCATGGCCAGAGCAAAGGAGCAGGCAGGAGGATTAATTAGCACGTGCCTTCCCCCTCGTGGAGGCTGGAAAGACCACGGGTGCGTTCTAAAATGAGCAATCACGGTTTAAGTTTGTATGTGGCTCCCTCAGGCAACAAGGGTCAGGCACCTGAGGCTCTGATATGGGCAGTTCCACAATGGAGAGAGCCAACCTGATTCTTAGACCCAGCAACATCCACCTTTGGAGAAAGGGAAGCGTTCCTTTGGAATCTGAGTACCGCCTGGAAACTGTTCCCTCGCCCTTTGCTGGGAGAGAGTTGCTACAATCATGTGGAATCTGGTCTGGGATGTGCACGGAAATGTGCTCACCATGCACACTGTGTAAACTGCATTTACCGTACAAGTCAGGCCCCGTTAGCCCGACAAGGTGCCAGAAAGCCAAGGCAACCCTGCTTTTGCCATGTCTGTAGTCTACCAGATGATGACCTGCGGCGCTTGGCACAAAACTCTGCTGCAGAAGAGAGGATCAGAGCTGGGTAGCCTTGTCCAGCAGGCTCTCTCCCTCCAGCTCCGGCTTTCTGACTCTGGCATCTTCTTCAAGGAAGTTATGGTAAATCGTGAGTGAGTTTTGGCTGGTACATTTGCTTTTGAATTCCTCCTTTTATTTTTGCTTCTGGGTTTTGTTTTGTTTGTTTGTTTTTGGTTGTTGTTTTTCTTCGTTTGTTTGCTTGAACTGTTACAACAAAATGAGTCAGTCTCGGGTTCAGCGAGCCTATAACCGTTGATCCGTGCTCAGTGCCAGGTTCCCCGAGAATTACAAAGACAAGTAAGGCACAGACGTGGATGTGGAAGTCAAGGCAGATGATTCAGAGGTGGGAAGCAAAGAGAGCTATGTGCAAAAGGCTGAACATTGTCACTGAGGGCCACTGGGCAAAATGTATGAGAAGTTCTATACTTTTTTTTAATATGTTTTACAACTTTTTGGTGAACCTAAGATTATTTTTAAATAAATAAATCTATGTTGAAACCTAGCATGCATGGCCGTAAACCAGAGGACAGCAGGAGACAACAGTAGGTAGCCTACGATTGATATTCTTTACAGGTATGTTGGGAAGCAGCCTGAATATCAGGCTGGAGAGTCTCTGCTTTATTCTAGGACAGTGGCACGGTCACAGGGAAGTTTTTGATTAAAAGTGAAGTTGAGTCAGGTTTCCGGTTAGAAAAAAAACATTCAGTAATCAGGGCGATGACTGACTGCAGAGAACTTGGAATAATCAAAAGAAAGCAAATAAGAGGACGTGTTCTAAATGCATCTCCTGAAGAGCCAGCCCCGCTCAGTGTTTGTGGGGGCTGCTTGGATTGGGGGCAAACTCCGGGAAGAATGAGGCCAAAGAGATTTCTTCCTGCATGACTTCTCAGAGTCATTAACTTGTTAGATTATGCTCGCCATTGTCTCTAAGCAGGAGAGAATATATGCAGTGCTTTCCCCTCTTAAGGGGCTACTAATGGGGTACATAGACTTATGAAGAGGTCACCCTCTGACGCCATTCCTTTGGAGCTAACTACACACCATGCTTTGATACAGAACCCCAGGTTCTCTTACATAGGACCAGGACTTACCATTTTCCATAATCTGGCTGTCTGGCTAGCTATCGGGTTCCAGGGATCTTCTTGTAGCAACCTCTTCAGCACTCCACCGTGCTTGGGTGTTTGTGAGACCTGGGGTTGGAACTCAGGTGCTTGTGCTTGGGTGTTACAAATGATACAACTTCCTCAGCCCCTTATCTCATTTGTTTGGTTGGTTTTGTTTGCTTTTTTTTTTTTTTTTTTTTTTT
>NW_022196904.1:85458063-85528063 GCF_008632895.1 Mastomys coucha
TTTTTTTACCGTAGTATCCTCCTGGGAACTTCTCACAGAACTTGTATTTAGTACAATACATTACCAGCAGCTGTGGCACAATCATTCCTAAGTTCTGCACATGTAAATACCGTTGGATCTCATTTCCAAGTGGAGGGAGGACAATGTCTACATGGCTCCTTCCTTCTTCCTCCCGATCTCTGAGCCCCAGGATTTAGGCATGCCTGCGGTCACTACCCTTTATGCACAAAACACTCTCCTGCAGGTTTGTGAACAACAGTTTCAGAGATGCCCTGGGCTATATTTCCAACCTAATTAAAAAAAAAATCACAATGATGAAAAATAATTTCCGAAGAGGAGAAGTGGCTTTGAAGGGTACTTTAAATGGTATTTTTCTAATTAACGGATCTCTGCATCTGAGTGAAAATATGCAGCAGTCTCTAGTTCCCTTGTCTCCAGCTTAGGGACTCCATCTTGAGTCTGACCTGCAGGTTCTAATCAGCTGGGTAGTGTCCCTCTTCTCCAGCTACCTGCTCACTCCAGCACACTGCTTCCTGACAGGCAAGACCAGTGGTTATTGAAATGCTTAAGTTCCTGGGCACTTGCACTTTCATTCATTGAGCTTTCTGATCTTACCACATCTGCTGGCCTCCAGCATTTGCTTGATATTATCTATCAGGTTAGCTAACCTCTCTGAGCTTTGCTTTTCTGATCTCGAGAACAAGAAAGGCGATCCCTGCCTCAGACAACTATGTAGTATACTTTGAGGCACATAGAGTGTGCTATCCACTAGTCTCTAAGAGATGACCGCTTTCCAAGGATTAGTGAGCCCCACTTCCCAGTGCCTCCAAACTACATATCAAGTGAACACAGGTACATCTACACAGCTGCCATTAGCCTAATAAAGCTATTCATTACCAAGCTAATTGCACCCTTTAAGATTTTTATTTATTTTCTCTCTTTCACCTTCCTTTCAATAAAAATACTTAACTTGGCAATAATAATAAGCAGTAAACAACCCCATAAGGAAGCCGTTATTACTCCCAATTTATAAATGAGGAAAACAGGGCTCAGAGTGAATATTAAGACCTCGTATTTTCTGGCTCTCAAGTTCCTTTTCTTGAGATTGCACCAGGAATGACAAGATCCTCATGTCACCCACACTCCAACTTAACTAACAGTTGTGGGCATGTGCAGGGTGCCAGACATTCAAACACTTTCCAGCCCTCCAGGAGCTCACCTCCCAGCTGAAGGAGATGAACTGCCCACATGAAACTTGCGAGGCAGCCCTATAACACCTCATTTGTCCCTCACTGGGGAATGAGCTGTTAGGTTAAGTGGATTTTACAGATGGAATCACAGAACTTTAACTCAGAGGAGCCTTAGAGATAGCACCGGACGCACAACCGCACTGTCTCGAGGGAGCAAAGGATGCCTCCAGGCCACTGGGTGACTGGCTTAATGTGGTGATGTTCAACCACAGTAGATTATAGATGAGAATTCAGCTCCTATAACTCCCTGGACTGGGTTTTTAAAAATATGTTAATAATTTTCTTGAGGCATGTATTTCTTTGGAACATGGGAGAACGAACTTCTTTGCCAGAGGGATAGTTCCCATCTAAACCTTTTTGTATGTGTCAGAGTCTATGTTATGGCTCTGTGCAAGGACCCAGTGATGCCTCTGAACTTTTTGAAGAAGGTATGAGAGTTTGTCCTGTGTGTTTCTGTGAACCAGATATCTGCCTCTTGCCCAAGCTCCTTAGTGCTTGTTCTGCATTCAGCATCATTTTTCCGGTTTTATTTATACACACCACCACCACCAACAACAACAAAAACACACACCACACATACATATCACACATACACCACACACAGACATACACCACACACATATACATATCACACATACCACATATACACATACACCACACACAAACACACATATACGCGCACACACACACACACACACACACACACACACAGTGGAACAAAGCATGCTAACTATGTAATTAAACACATTTGCTTGGTTCATTAGCTTCAAGCAAAGTATCTTATTTCTCCGAGTCCAGTCCTCACCTGTAAAGTGGGCAGAGTACAACAGCTCTACTCACAGAACAGAGGCCCAGGGAGTTAAAGGTTCCTAGGATTTAATAGATGTTTAATTCCCACCTTCCCCTTCCCACTTTCCAAGGGTTCAAGAAACTCTTCAGTCACATGCTTCCTCACTCACAAAGTGCACAGAGATGCACAAACAAAGCCAGAATAAGTGTGGGCCATGAGACACAAGCCCCTCTGCATCGTAAATCAAAAGTTCCTCGTCCCCCAAAACCAAAGCAAAACAATCCACATAGAATATGTCTGGTTCCTTCCTCCCAGGAGAATTAAAGCAGGCTTTAACACAAAGCATAATTCATATCATCTCCTGATCTTGGGCCATAGCACCTCATGAAAACTATTAACACATCTCCCACCGCCTACTTTATGAACTCATATAAAAGCAGATCAGGTGAGCACTCTCAAGGTAATGGTTGGATCCCCGGAGTATGTGAAATTTGACCTCATGTGAAGCAATTGTGTGTTAGTCGCTTTGGGGAGCAGGCAGAGCTCATGGGCTGTGCTGGAGCAGTCCCCACTGCACTAAAGACTCAGTCACAGCATGAATGGAGAGGAGCCCCTCAGCTCTTCTAGTTCACCCCGCAAATGGAGGAGGCCTAGAGAGTCTTTTATAGGGCCCCAAAACATGGAGTCTGGTACAGGTCCCAGATGTCTCTTGATTTGCTAGGAATCCAATAGTCATCATACAAAAAAAGCACTGGGGCGTGGGAGACTGCGGTCTTTGTCTTAGGGTTCAGGTTCCCTGTTTTGAAAGTGATTATGTGGATGGGTAGAAGTGCCCGATGGGACTTCGTGCTGAGGCTCCTCTGGCAACATCCATCTGTTCCCTTTTCCATGAGGACCAGTGTGCTCCCTTCACTGGCTAAAGTTCTGCCCTGTGCCCTGTCACAGTTACAACGGTCTTTTATCCCTTTTAGAAGTAGTTTACAGAGACATAAGAGAGGTCTAATCTTTACTGTTCCTGGTGCTAGGAGCCCAATGAGCAGATCCCTTTTTCCAATGAAGGGATTGTAAACTCCAGCCTGCAGTTGGTAGATAGAAATAGACTGAAGTAAGCCCGCACCCCCAACCCCAAACTTCCTCCCAAGCACAGCCAGGGTGAGGGGAACTCACATTTGTGTTTCTTCTGGTCACAGATAGGTGCTCCTACCCTGACCTACAGGAACAGAGGTCTGGGTACACTGGGCCAGACCCAGAAGTGTCCCTGACACCTCAGAAGCCAGCTGGGGCTATCACCCTCTGCACCCCTGCTTCCTCAGTAGCTGCCTGGTCTCCCTAATGCCTCTGAGACTTAAATCGAATGAATCCACAGCAACACTCTCTGGGTATTGCAAAGTCTCATCTGCCTTTACCAGGGTCGAGTGTTTGGAGACTATTCTCATGTCTTGCCTGAGGCTTGAATAAAAGTAACAAGGAGCAGAGACCAACAATGAAAGCAAATGTGGGCAGCCAACCTTGTAACCTCAGCTAATCTTTAATTGTGCCTTAATTGAAGGCTATGAAGTAGATACAGGAAGAGGAATAATAATATGGTGAGTCTATTCAGCATGTTAACCCCCAAACCTGTATTATAACAGTAATTGCTGATGCTTTTCTGTACCCCATCTAGGTGCAGGGGCTGGGTAACTTCTTTGTAATATCTTTCTTTTCTTTCTCCCTCTAACTCTGAGGGGAGTAGGATCCTTTCAATCAGATGTGGTTACCAAGTCTCACTGGTCCAGAGGAGAAGCACTGAGCAGCCCCTACCCCAGACTCAGACGGAGGCCTCCGCCATGGCCTGCTGCAGCGCTGCTTTAGATAAGTGCTGCCTGCAGCAGGCACCTGAAACTGGGTGCTAAATTCCTTATGCTCTTGTCTTCCTGGGGCACCCCACTCACCCCTTTGGGACGTTCAGTGGCAAAGGCGTTGAAACCCAAGCCCAGTGACTGTGAAGTTTTTCGTACCATCTCCCTTTGTGCAAACGAGGAAACTAGGATGTAGAAGAGTTCTAGACTTAGCTTGGTCAGCCAATCCCCCAGTGAGGCAGCTGGGCGTTGGTGGTATTTATTCTGCCATTTTCTTAGAATACTTCCGAGATCCCCCTTACCACCACCACCCCTCCCCCCCCCCACACCACTCATGCTTTCACACTGCTGTTTTCTCACCAGAGGGTGAGGGTAAGTAGAAAGAAGCACATTAACCCACTGGCCTGTCGTTGCCAGACCTGGACCGACAAGCTTCGTGGTCATGTGGAACTGGCCTAAGACCTCCCAGGGCTGGAGCCTCCACAACTCAGGAGAGTGTTGTACTTGGTTTGTTTGCTTTGTAGGTTGCTCATTTCATTTTGCCAAGACTGTGGGTTTTCATAAGTTCAAGCAGTTGGGTTACCCATCTCTGTGTCTATTAAGTTCATCTGATTCACTCTTTTTTCAAGTGCCAGGAAGTCTACTAGGTGCCTGCATTACTCTAGAAATTTTGTCATAACCATAGAGGCAGACTGACTGACTGACTGACTTATTTATTTATTTATATCTCATGTAGCCCAGGTGGGGCCTTAAAATCACTAAAGATGACCTTGAACTTCTGATCCTCCTGCCTCCACCTCTCAAGTAAAGGTGATACACAGGACTGGGAATGAAACTCAGGACTTCCTACATTCCTGGTAAACACTTCCAGCTTTAACCACATCCCTAGCTCCTAACATCATTTTTAACTGAGGTCACATGGCTAATCAGGAGTGACTGGTTTGAGAAGCAAAACTTTCCCATTGCAAGTGATGACTTTACCCCTTAGCAGTATCAGGACCCAAAGGAAGCTAGCCTAGTACCACATACTGATGGAGGACAATAACCCTCCCTCCCTAGATGCTTTGTCAAGATTAGATAAGGTGACAGTTTACCAAAAGCCTGTGGATGCTGGCAAATGCCTTTTCCTACCTTAAGGTTTCCACGGCCAGTACTTCTCACTAGATGCATCTGATGCCAGTGCAGGGATCGTTTCCCGCTGTATCTTTCATATGATTTCATAGTGGAGAAAGGCAGAGCTCTAGGCTGTGTGCTTCACAGTGGCACAGCCCAACTCACACATAGTCACTTCCCATAACACCTCCCTTCAAGGCTTCGGGAATCCTTGGTCATACCCATCAGGGCTGCAGGTGGTATTCAGTGTTAGCAAGCCTTTTTAAAAGGCTGCCTTTGGGCTAGGGACATATCTGGAAAATGCTTGTTGTGTAAGCAGGAGGACTTGAGTTAAGATTCCAGCAACAACATAAAACCTAGACTTGGTGAAGTGTCATGCCTGTAATCCTAGCACCTGGCAGGTTAGGAAGAAAGAGGCTTGCCGGGCTTCCTGTCCAGCCGGTCCAGCTAAACACTGCAGTTCAGGGAGAGATCCTGTCTTGAATAATAAGAAAAATGCCATAGAAGAAGATACCTGATATCATCAGTCTCTGGCCTCCAAACATGCATTATGGACATGTATAGACATGGCACATTGTGTGCGTGTGTGTGTGTGTGTGTGTGTATGTGTGTGTGTGTGAGTGTCTATGTGTGTGCGCATGCATGCGTGCAGTGAAAAAGAGATAATGAGGAATCTTGCAGGTTATACTAGGAAGGTGTAGGCAGAGTGCTAATCAGCATGTACTCTGTAACCTTCCTTGTGATTGGTGGGCAGAGAGAACCCACATAACCCACTCCAGTATACTTTGAGAGCCCTGACCTCCCTAAAAGGGAGTGTGAATGTGCTCTGGGGGGATTGCTAGCAGCCATCACAAGGAAGAAGTGAAATTTCAAATTACATTAGCTGTTTGCTTAAGGAACAACAGATGAGGCCCTGTGGATTCTTAAATCCTGTGGGCAGTGCTGCAGAAGGAAAGTACAACCGTTTGGAAGCTTCCCGTGGACCATATGCAGTCTGGGCCGCAAAGATGACCTTTTAATGACGGCTTCCTGCCTCCAAAGGGTCAGAGTGTGGCACACTGTTGTTTGCTAGGCTAGGGGCCTGGTTTTAATCATTGCTTCAGTCAGAAGAAAGGGCTCTTATCCACACCCAGTCTAGTAGGGGGGTGTTCTAGCTAGGCGTCAGGGTGATATTTACCACATTTGGGGGTTAGTTTTTATTTTTGTTTGTTTGTTTGAGGACCCACAGTGGCCCATTTACAGAATTTCGTCTTCTGAAGGACTCTTGCACTAGACTCAGAGACCTGAAGTCATTGTCAAAAACACACATACCCAGAAGAAAAAGAACTCTTAGCTCTGTTTAAAAAAAAAAAAAAAATCAAGTATCTCAAAGTACGTACCTGTAATGCAAAGATCAGCCTGAAAGCCACTGCCCTCCTTATTACATTACAGCTCACTAACTGCAGGCAAAGATATTTGTCGGAGCCATAAATGGGCTTTAAATAAAGTAATGCCATCAAAACAGCTTCCAGAAGGCTGATCAATTAGTTTCTTTCTTATTTAAGAATCTTAACTATCATTTAAAATTTATATTGAGAAAAATGTATTTTCACTATTGCTGTAGACAAGCATCTACATAAGACTGTTAAATTATTTTATATCAAACAAATTTTATAATATTTATTTTTATTGTTATAATATTTTACAAATTTTAAGGAATATGACAAAAAAGATATTGTAGGTATTGAAGGGGGGTCTATGGGAGGAGCGGTGGTTCAAAAGGGGAACAAGAATGTGATTCAATTCTATTTAATTAAAATGTCTATAAATGTTTACAAATTCAGATAAATTGAAATCATGTAACTTTTCTCATCATAATGCAATAAAAGTTTAAAAAAGAAAAAGAAAAAAAAAGGAATCTTAACTATCATTTGACCATATTAAAACCATACGATGTATACCTATAATAAATGTGCTCGTTGTATCAATATGAAAAAGTGGGCATAGTATAGAAACTGACCAGCGTCACAGCTTTGTGTTTGTTTATTTTAAATGTTCATGTTGTTTGCTTTTGAAGTTTTTATTTGTATGTATATGAGTATATCTCTGTGTATGTGCACATGTGTATGCAGATGTATGTATGTAGAGGCTAGAAGACACTGTTGAACTTGGAGGTATTTGTGAGGTGCCTAATGTGGCTGCTGGGATTTGAACTCTGGTCTTCATGATTAAGCAGTAGGAGCCGTTAACTATTGAGTTCTCTTACCAGCTTCATAAGCCTAGTGGTTTAAAGAGGATACAAGATGCTCACTGCATAGGTAGTCCTAGAACTTCCTTCCTGGGCACTGCCAGCTCAGCAGACTCTTCTCTAGTTCTGGAAGCAAATCCCTCTCTATAAGGCTCTCCTCATAAAATCGAAATCCACTCTGGACAGAAGCTCATAGCTGTTCCACTTTGTCTAAGTTTAATACTGTGAGCAACCCACAAATGTACTTGTGTTCTCCAGTTCAAAATCAAATTTTAATTAGAGGAACCTTTGCTGGTAAAATAGATGGCAGAGAGGCCTTTGTTTTCAATGTTTGGTGGCCTTTTAAAAAGCACTTTTTTTGTGTGTGTACCCAAATGACAGAGTCTGGGGGTAGTGAACTTTTGACATAAGGAAAATAAATCCTTCAAAAGAAAACCTATGGCCACTTGAGGCTTGGCTTGGCCCCAGCAGGATTTTAGGAACAGTTATAACTGGACCCCTCCTTACCAGCTCCCTCTAGGGTCCCAATCCTTGGCTTAATGCTTGCATTTCCATAATAAAAGCCACCATCTCTCATTTCATCACCAACTTCCCAAGAACACTTTAAAGACCCAGGCAGCGCCTGCCTTTGTAGGATTTCCCTGGGTCCTTCTCTGCCCTCCCTCTTGTTCCCTCTGAACTTGTGGGGTTTTCCAAGGGAGAGATTAAAGCAGCAGCCAGGAGCTGTTTAATTAAACTCTCCCCCTCCCATCTCCAAAGTTGCTGGAGACTTTTTTTGACTTCTCCTTGGCAATGCCTAATCACTGTAATTTAGCAGATTCTGTAATTACTTACCACACACGGAAGCATTTGATGGCTGTTTCTTTGTCCTGCCTTTTCCAACCTCAACTGACAGCTGAGTTCACCCTGTGAATGCCTAAAACAGCCTGGTGGGAGGCAGTGAGGTGCAAATTCTCTAGTGAGCTTTGAAAGAGTCTGGGTTCTAAGTAAATGGGCTAAAGGCACAGGGCTAGGGCTTTGTGCAGATCCTAGGAGGGTGCCATTTAGTACTTGTTGAATTTTTGTATCTGTACCTTTTAGAATAAAAGTCTACTTGCAGGCCAATTGGGAGCAAAGGGAAAGAGCTGTGGCCCTGACCGTGGGTCACCCAGGGCCTACTCCACCACGTTCTTGCCTACACCTGAAGTCTGCAGAGAAGGAAGCCTACTCCAGCCTCAGATGCTCAGTCCCCTTTGCACATATGAGCAAAGAGAGACCAGATGGTCTCTGGACATTGACTTGGGGATCCAGTTCTATCTCAAGGCCCACTCCACCTATTCAGCTCTCTCCCTGGGATTCTGTCCTGTGCAGAAGGCCTCTCCTTATCCCCTACCTAATTTTGCCAGAGGTAATTTATGACATAATTATAGGATAGATAATACCATTAATTGTGAAGGAAAGTATATTCAAAAAGTTATGCAATATATGCATAGTCACACAGCCAGGAAATGGGAACATTATGATCTTTCACACGTGGATGTAATTCTGAAGTTACGTTTGTAACCTCCACATTTGTGGATTCCAGAGTACAGTTCTTTTCTAGCTTTCTTTCTTTTGTACTTAAAAAAAAAAAAATAGATTGTCTTCGTATAGTATACTCTGATGATGTTTTTCCCTCCCTCAACTCTTCCTAGATCCTCCCTACATTGTCTATCCAAGGCCACACCCTTTCTTTCTCTTTCTCATTAGAATATAAACAGGCATCTAAAAAAATAAGATAAAATAAAAACAAACAAACCAGAATAGGACAAACACAATAAACAAACAGACAAATGGAAAAGAGACAAAGAAAAAGTGCAAGAAACACACCCAGATACTGAAACATAAGCATCCATATACAGAGAAAACCCATAAAAATGAAATCAGAAACCATAATACATAAGCAAAAGATATGTAAGGGGAGAAAAGACCTAAACAAAGCATTGTGAGACAAAAATAAATGAATACCTCCAAAAGTACCATTGAATTTGTCTTGTGTTGGCCATGTATTGCTGGGCATGGGGCCTGCCTTTGAATGTGGTTTGTATATCTAGTGAGACTCCGCTGGAGAAAACTAAGTTTTCCTTTATGGGTGGTTATCAATTGGAAATAGCTTCTGGGTTAGAGATGGGGCTTGTGCCTTCTTCTCCCCTCTGCACTGGGACTTTATCTAGCTTAGACCTGTGCAGGCCCTGTGCATGCTGTCACAGTCTCTATGTGTTTAGAGGCTGCAGAGTGGTACATTAGGAAAGACCATGGCCCCATGCCCTCTGCTTATGGGGGACAGCCTGGAGCAAAGTGGCCATGATGACGGTAGCTTTGGAAAAAGTAGTGATACCCTTCACCCTGTGTAGGGATGAAAGGACCAGGGGGAGGTGGGAGACTGGGATTTGGAGCCTTCCTTATAGAAGACCTGGGGGCAGTGGAAAAACAGACTTCGAAGAGGCATGTCCTCTGCCATCAGGGGGTTGGAATGGGAGCCCTGCAGTCTCCAGGGGATTGTAGCAGATAAATGGATGGAAAGAGGCAGTGGGTGTAGTATTCTCAGCACTCCTTTCTCCTTCCCAATACTGCCACATCACTTCCCAAACCATGACCCAAGCCAGATGAGATGGCCCACATCTGTAATCTCAGCATTTGGGAGGCGGAGGTAGGAAAATCATGAGTTCAAGATCATCCTGAACTGCTCTTGCTCCTTTCCTGCTCTCTTCCTCTCTTGCCCTCTCTCTCTCTTCTTCTCTTCTCCTCTCCTTCTCCTCTCTCTCTGTCTCTCTCCATGTGGTCATGGTCAGCGTCTTTTCTTTTTCTTTTTTTTATAATAAAATATCTTGCGATTATGCAAAAAAAAAAAAAGAGAGAGAGATCATCCTGAGCTATACAAGTTCAAGGTTAGCCTGGGCTATAGGTGACCTTCTCAAAAGAAAGAAAAACCTATGGCCCTACCAAATACTACCAGCATTGCCTAGTAAGGAAGCCAAGTCCAGTTAGCAATGCCACCAACTCCAGGGGGTAATAATGACCCAACGAATGAGAAAGGAATTGCCTTCCCTGTGCCAGGCAAGCTTTTCAAATGGACAGAGACCGTATATGGAGCAGCTGGCACAGTATATGGGGATCTGAGATATAAGCAACCCCTGTAGTTCTCCAGTAGCCATCCTTATAACACCTACAAGGAGATTCTTCACAGGCTGCTGGCACTTTGTATAGACAACCCAACATAACTGCCTAAGCAAATGGTCTACCCTGACTGGTGTCAGGGCCCACCATGCTTATTCAGAGCTTGCTGGAGGAGCACACTTGTTGCCACTGAGCATTAGAGAAGCCCATGGCTTCTAAAAAGGCCTGCAAGAGGCCCACTTAAAGCAGTTCTCCAGCCAAGAGTGCTGCACAGGCTGGGTCCTCTTTACTTTTCTTGATTTCTATATAAACTGTGCATCTTCATCCATGGTCTTACTTTTTGCCTGGTTTCTGTTCTTTTAAGTTGGTTATTTTTTAACTCTTACAATGTATATGAAAAAAATACACTTTACTTATTTTATATTAAACAACAACAGGAAAAAAAAAAACCAGCAAGAGATTCTTGTCTGAGATGGGTGGGTGATATCTCTGCCTGCTCAGGTGCCAGCTTTATAGTAGGATCTGTGCTTTGGTGTGTCTACTGGTCTGAAGGACACTGTGAGTGAGGGTGACAGACATCTTGCACACATCATGTATGTTTTCAAAGCAAAGAGCCCTTTAACTTAACAGGAGCATGTGGTGTCAGTCATGCACATGTCTGGTGTAGTGCACACTGGGACATGAGCAGCCAGCCTCTACTCCTAGGTTTGGAGTGAAGGCTCCTATAACAGAAACCTCAGAGTCATACAGCCTTCTCTTCTAACCTCATTCCTTCAAGAGGGCTTTAATTTTGATCTGTTTCAACTTTTCTCCCATTGCCTCTCCTTGCAGATCATCTTATCACATTCCCCAGTGCCTGCCTGATTGCCTTTGGTAGAAGAATGTGGAAGGGGTGCCAAGGAGGCAGCCACTTTCCTTACAGATGTTGTTTGTTTTTTCTAATATACAAGTAATACATCACCAGTTCTTTCCTTCTAAACTAAACGGGGAATAAATCGCCATACAATCCATGTAGACAAAGCAAATAGAGCACTAAAAAAAAAAAAAAAAAAAAAAAAAAAAAAAAAAAAAAAAAAAAAAAAAAAAAAAAAATGACACGGGGCAGTGAGGAAATGACTTCAACATTAAATCAATCCCCATTTTGCTCCACGCAATGCACACGAGCAGATAATTCATCAGAAACAAGCTTCGGTCCCACAGCAAAATAACCCACTGTTGCCGAGGGAATTTCAGCATCCTGCTCACACATGGACGGCAGGCGAATTGCTCACTACATATTAGTGCACAGTGAGCAAAGATGAGTCTAATGGTAAGAAGTAAACCAAGTCTTTTGGTGACTGTCAGTGTTTTACAAGAAGCATCAAAAATTTACAGTGTTACAAAGGTTTTACTCTTGGGTCTTCCAACCTGTGGAATTACCTCCTGCCAGGCCTCTAGGCACACATTTGCAAAGCCTTCAAGCTCACATCATAGATGGGTTCCACGTGATCTCCCAATCGTTCATGGTCCCTGCAGCATTGGAAAGTGTAGTCTTCCTCTGTAAACTGCCTCTCTACACCTCTGTTTGGTGTGAGTGGTTCTCAACCTTCCTAATACGGCGACATTTTAACACAGGTACTCATGTTGTAGTGACCCCCCCCCATCATTAAACTATTTTTGTTGCTACTTCATAATACTAATTTTGCTGCTGTTACAAATCATAATGTGAATATCTGTGTTTTCTGATAGTTTTAAGTGACTTCTGTGAAAAGGACCTTTAATACCTATGAGGGGGTCACGACCCACAGGTTAAGAACCACTGGCTCAGCATGTCTGTGACATTAGCATGAAACCTGGTGATGAAATGCTAGTTCTCTGACTTAGAACAGCTTTTTCCTTGTAGTTATTTGTAAATGAAAGTGATCTGTACCCAAAATTTTAGAAGTTACATTTTTATCAAAGGTTTCCAATGACAAAGAAAAGCCTTGACCTAGCCTCCCTCCCTTGGCCTCTCTCTCCAGGAGCTGTCAATTTTGACCCCCATCTTTGTAGTCTGCGTCCTCTGCCATCTACCTGTCTAGGTTTCTAAGTTGCATGCTTCTGTTGCTGTTTCTTCATTTATCAGCTATAAACATTTGTTGGCTTTTGTATAAGGGAGGATTCCCATACCACCTGGTCTCTTGCTGTTCTTCTTCCCACAATGCCTCATAATTAGTATAATCAGCTTTTAGTTAAATAAACAGTCACTGGTTACATGATTATGATTATGTGGTACAAGGAATTTTTGGTTCTGGTTTTCATTTTTTTTTTCCTTCTAAGCCAAGCAGCAGACTATCACTATCCATCCTTTCTTGTACATACCTTCATTTTTCTTTGAGTTACTAATTGGAGTTCTTTCTGAGAAATTCCCATGGCCTCAGTGTGACCAGGACAGAGTGCTCAATGCAAGGAATTGTTGACAGATGAGACTGTAAAAAGAACCAAATCTTAATGGACCTTGAATGTCAAGCAGAGAAGCCTGCATTTAAAGGTGATAAGGTCCCAGGAAAAGGCTTCAGGCAGGGACATGCCTTTCTGGAACATTCCTTTGATAGCTTTGTACAAGTACCATATGGGAACTCTCAAAGTGACAGGAAAGTGTTTTGAGAGCATCTGCAGTATAACCATCTCTCCAGCACAACTGCTGCCATCTTTAAGAAACACCCACACTGGGTGTGTGTCTGTTGAGCTGCTAACAGGCCCCATCCATCTCCCTGTACCAGACTCATGTATCACTCATAGGGTAAAGATCCTGAGTATACTATCTGGTCACAAAGCAGTTCACATAATGAGCAAAAGGAAAACCATTTTCCCCTTCTCCCATCTACTTCCAAGTAAGATAACTCAAGTATGAGTGGATTGAGTTTGTTCATTGCCCATCACCAATGAATTAGACTTTATTCTCTACCCTAAAATTCAGCTCCTAAGTTGAAATCATACATTTTAGTTGCTACTTTTTTTTTTTTTTTTTTTTTTTTGAGGAAGATTAGACATCTTCAGGAGACTGAAGTTAAAGTATAGAGTAAGAATTCAGATTTGGAAGGTTACACAAATAGAAATTGAAACCAGGATTGGTATTGGTAGTGGAAGTGACTTTTCTGTTGAGCCAGAGTCTCACTTTGTAGCTCAGTCTGGCCTTGAACATGAGATGTTACAGCCTCTCACTCCCAAGTGTTAGGATCACAAGCACGCACCACCACACGTGCCACAGCTGTTGTTTTTGTTTGCAAAATCTGGACCTAGCTATCTAGGAATATTTCACATACTTTGCAATTGGTGTCCATTAAGAAGCAAGCCCCACTGTTTGTGAGGGGTTGCAGAAGATCCAGATTTCCAAAGGAGCAAGCCTCTTGACTACTGCTGCAATATGAACATGACTTAATTGGTTTTCCTCATCTTCTAGGTTCTATTGATATAGTTATAGGTTGTGTTTTGTGGAAAGAACAGTTTTATTTTATCATAAAGATTTTGCTGCTTTTCCCTGTAGTTAGGAAAGTTAGCTCATTACCAGCTTGTCACCAGGGAATTCAGTGGCAGCAGCTGTCCACTGGGTTCAGACACTGTCACCATCATGGTACAAGTCAATGACACTGTCCCTGCCATGCACTGGGCACTGTCCAAGCATCATCTCAGAATAGCTTCCTTTGGTCTCCAATGCTGTCTTATAAAATGTGATTACTCACCCTCATTGTCCAGTCAGTGAGAGAAAAGGAGGCTTGCCAGAGGTGTCATGTGAGTAAGCGGCAAGATCTGGATTTCAAATGAAGTTAATCCAACGTTGTCAGCTGAGATACTTTTAGCTGTGACTAACAGCAGTAGCACCAAGTATTGAGACATGTTATATTATGTAAAAGGGAGCTCAGAGATTGGGTAGGTTGAGGGTAGGTTGCTTAAGACAGAAATGAAACTGTAAAGGGACCAGGCTCTCTCTGTAGCCGGTTTCCCCTTGTAGCTGGAAGATGGCTATTAGTAACAGTACAGCCATTTAATGATGAAGAAAGACTGGCTTCATATCTATTGATGATTAAAAAATGAAACAAAACAACAACAACAACAAAAAAAACCAGAAAACAAGAACAAAGGACCAAAGGGTATTTTCAAGAAGCTGCCTTTAAGTCTCATTGTTCCAAACTAGGTCACTTGCTCATTCTGCACCACTCATTGACCCAGGAGATGGAGTCACCTCGCTCTCTCTCAAACATTGTCAGCAGTGGCCACGTCCCCAAACAGCCTTACTCCTCTCTGTCAAAGGGAAGGATGGAAGCCAGATGACAAAGTCTTTTTCCCACATCCAGAATTGCCCACATAATTTATGGGGTCCATTGTATAGCAGAAGTGTAGGGCCCCTATTCAAAATTTATTTGACAAATTTCAAGGTGATGACAGCATATGAAATCAAGAATGAGACCCTCTGATTGGACAGCCCTTGGGTGACTGAAAAGGTGACACACTGGCCTTAACCACTTGCTGCTTGCCGCACCGTGTTTGATTGGTGACCCTGTACCTTCTGTTTGAGAGGGAAAATTCTTTTTTATTATCATATACTCTGTGACTTGTTCAGTGCCTGGCAGACAATAGGTGCCAGGGGAAGGAGAGGTGATACAGATGTAGCTGAGCTTCCCTGCAGACTGGGGTAATGGTGGCTAGGGTGATGGACGCTGGTGACCTTTGCCTACTTCTGAGGATAATCCTGAAACACCCCACCTCCCCGGTAAGCCTCCCAGTGAAACCTTTTCTATTTTGAAATTGGAGTATTTTGCTTTATTTATTTTCTTATGTCAGTCTTTGGGGCTATAATGCCCACTGAATTATGTCATACTCGTGGGACAAACAATGCTTCTCTGGATTGCAATCATACCTTTGGCAAAGGTGACCAGGGTGTCCACCCTTATCACATGCACTTATTTCTCATCTGTGTTTGCTATGTGAGGTGGTGACTGGCCTTTGGACAGGATGTTCAGAAATGGCAGCCATGCCACCATTGTTCTTTTCCAACTTGGGGAAGTGGTCCTCAATATGTTGGTAATGGCTGCAGTAGCTTTTGTCTCACACCAAGAACTATGTGGACTCTAGGGAGAACCAGAGAATTAAAGAAATGTTTTGACAAGATGGTCTAGTTGGAGACACTGGGCAAAAACACAGGAAGAGTTAAGTAATAAGTCCTGTCACCATGAAGACATCAGGAGGGCAGTGCTTAATTAAATTAATTGCCTCTGAGTGGTGCAAACCACATTCCCTCTATTTTCTGCCTGCCTGCCTCTGCTCACACTGTCTCTGCATATTATCCATTGTCTCTATCATTTAGCTGTGCCCATCTTCAAGGCCTCTAGGGACTGTCTCTGAGGCCTTGAACAAAGTGTCCTGCAGTGTGCCTGCTGCATGCTGCCATCTGCTAATTGTTCATTGCTTCTCTTAGGTCCGCTCTTCAAATCTGACAAGAGCCTATCAATCCACTCCGGCCCAATCACACTGGACATGTGCCCAGGGTCTTACTGATTTCCATGCTGTCTCCAGTTAGGGCTCATTGTCCCAAACCTGACCTCTGAGGGAAGCTTGACATCTTAATAATGGCCTCTCTTTCTATTCCTGTTTCCTGGCCTTGTACATAATAGGTGCTAGTGGCTGACTTGCCTCTGCCTTGAGGTTAGAAAATGGGAAAAGTCTATGACTTTGGAGGCTCCCAGAATTCCCATGATCCTCAGGATAGCTGAGATTCCAGCTGAAAGATGCAGTTCTCAGACTGGAGAAAGGTCAGAAGAGTGGTTTGAGCTTTCAACCTCACACCAGGCTCTCCCCAGAGCTGCTGCCTCTCTTCTTGCCTTGGCCTTCCATCTACCATTACCAGCCTTCCCCATTAGTCTGCTGGGACAACACAGTTCCTCCAGGAATCTTCCTGTAATGCTTTCCTGTACTGACTACAGCCAAGCACAGATGGGCTCAGACAAGGCAAATATGGAGGGCCAGAGAAGACGTGTCTGCAATTATAGCGCAGACCTCAAGTGTGTGCAAAGGAGGCGGGCAGACAATCTTCACAGAGGCTTTGACATTTAGAAATCTTCCTCAGTGCCACATTTGAGTCCTTGAGAGGGAGGAACAGAGATGTTATTTCTGAAGTTCCTTCAGGCTCAGTTCCCATGTGTTTGGACATGATTGCTCCTCAATGGTCTTCCCTGGCCAGACTTCAGGTTCTGCCTATCCAGATTCAGGACAGACCTGGGCATCTGGACCACCCCTCTCTAGTCCTCTGAATACAATGCTGCAAGTGGTGACCATTGCATTTTATAAGTTTCAGACTTCACAAAGCTGGCTGTCCGCAGCTTCAATGGATTGCCCGAGGGAGGACAAACTTAGTCCTGGGTTTGAATCTACTTCCTCCTGGGTAACCTGGGGCTTACCATTCATTTCTGCAAGCATGAGTTTCCTACTGTGTAAAATAGGCTTAAGGTCTTCACAGTGCAATACTGTGAGATGGAAAACACCAATGTAAAGTCTTAACCACCATGCCTGCCTGACTCACAGGAGAGATTCGGTGCTCTCATGAGAAAGGGGGACAGCATCAAGAGGTTCCCTGGGTGACCTGACCCAAAGAAGGATCCTGAGCACATCCACAGCTCCCAACATCTTTTTCTTATTTGGAAGGCCTCTGCCTGATTTGCATGGGCAGTTAAGAGAATGGAGACATAAAAAGGGTTTTGGTCATATTTTATTTGATGTCTTCCTTTCTGGGGCAATGCCTAATGTGTATCAGCTGGCTGAGTTTGCCTAATTTTAGTCATTAGATTAAGGAGGGATGAGGTAGTTTGTCCTTGGGGATAAAAAAAAATCAATGGGAGTAAGTGTGATTAGTAACAGTGTGCCTGAGTTATACAGCAGGAGCTGAGGATGTACAAAACGTGCAGAATTCCAGCAAGGGCGGTGAAGAGGCTTACGAGGACCCACCCTTAGCTGAAGGGTTATTACAGGCAGTGATGGCAGCTGTGGGAGGGAGAGTCATTTTTCTTTGGGAATGTGGCCACTGGTGTTGCCTGTACGCTAGTGGATGGCTCCACACCCATGCACATTCAGGCACCACTGATTAGACTCAGTGGGCTAGAAAAGCGACAGCAACTAAAGCTAATGTGAAGTTGGGAGGGCAGGAGGAACTGGACAAGAGGAATGAGGGCTTGGAGAAGATTGAAATACATTGTATACGTGTATGAAAGTCTCAGAGTAAAGAACAACTATTACATTAAAAAAACACACACACACACACACACAGACCATGTCACCATGACCCACACACTGTCTTGCCCTGTCCCCAAGCCCCAAAGCACAGCTGTCCTGGTTCTGCACTGTTTCTGCCCTGAGTACTTAGAAGGAGACATCCTTTCCTTACTCGATATCCACAGATCATTACAGGACATTTGCTTTGTGAAGTGGAAATGGACATACTTCATTGTAGGGACAGCAAGCTCATGAAAGTTGCTTACATGTTAGTGAAGTCCAAGAACGTTGTTCCTGTTCACTTCTTCACGCACTATTTGAACCTATTATGTGGCAAGTGTCAGACTGGGTACAAGTGGCATGACAGTGAATGAGAGCTATCTCAAGGGACCATCAAACCTATGAGGGACTTTCATGGACACTGGAGTTAGTGTGTAGCTGTGTGAGGGCAGGTACTTGTGATTTCAGGACCATGGTCACCAGGTATGACTAACCTCCAAAAGATAGAGTTGAGTCTACCTGCAGATTGCAGAAGGGCATGGGTGTGCCATTTCAGTATCTGAAGTGAGTTTCAACCTCAGGGAGCGAGAAGGAGGCTGGGAAAGACTAGGGTCACACAGCCAAACCAGAAGGATGAGGGTGCTCACTGGCTGCCTTATCCCACCAGATTCACTGGCTACCAGTAGGGACAGGATGCTCCAGTCCAGAAGGTACCTAAAGGGAAAGGAATGGCAGGCAAGCAAAGACCCTAAATAGTAGACATGTGAGGGGCAAAGGCATAGTGGGAAGAAACAGTCTCAATCAAGTGAATTCTACCTGATTTCCAGATAGACAGATTTCCCCCATTTCCCTTCTCATTCATAAGACCTCTGTACTGTAGTCAACAGACAAGCTAGGCGCTTAGAGATAACCCATACTGACTTTTGGACCTTACAAATCACATCTGCCCTACTACCATGTTATGAGCAATGGCCACTGTTGCAAAAGGCCCTACCCAAAGTGGAACCATCACCCTACAGCTGCACTGGCAGACTGCTGGGGCTTCTGATTAGTGAAGAGGTTAACCCATATCATGCTGTGTGATCTACATCGACAGTCAAGGCATGGTGTATGAGCATCAAAAACACAGACTCCAAGGCTGGACACCTAGGTTTGGATCCTGTCTCAGCCAGCAAACCTGGCTTTGGGCAACCTATAAAATCCTCTCTGTTTTAGTTTCTTCTGCTACAAAATGGAACTCTAAGAAGTAGTCACCCCATGGGGTTGTTACACAGATTGGAGTAACATACACAAATCAGTGACTTGTCTCGTTGCTAAGACAGTGCAAACTAAGACTTTAGGATCATGGTTTCAAGAGATGTGTCCGTCCCTCATGACAGGGAAGGTCTGACAGTGGAAGCATCAGTCAGTGGCAGAAGCAGCCTGTAATATGACTTGTTCAGGTTTTATCAAATCAGAAAGTGGGGAGTTCTGCCAATATCGCCATCAAAGCCATCCCCTAAAAAATACATTTTTGCTAAATAATTCCAAAGAATCTTCCACCTTCCAAAATGGTCCTGCCAGCTGAGAACTAAGAATTCAAACATGCCCCATGTCCCATTCGAGTCTCTGTTCCCTCTGAAACATCATGAGCACAGTCTTTACTACCCACATTTTCTACTAGTGTTCTGGTCTTCTGAACCTCCCCCCCATCCCCCAGCAATGGCTCATTAAGCTCTGTACACAGCATTCTCCAGCTTCTTTAGTCCACAGTTCCTAAAGCTAAAGGTCTAGGAACTGTGTGGTCAGTTCCCGTGGTGAATCCATTCCTAGTACTAACTTTCTACCCACTTTTCTTGTTGCTATGATAATATACTTGACAGAAACAATTCGAGGAAGGGGATTGATTTTGCTCATAGTTTCAAAGGGTATCAATCCTTTATGGCATTGACAGCATAGCTCCTGGAGTGGATTACCGTCCTCGATGGTGGGAACTTATGGTGTGACTTGTCCACATCTTGGTAGATTAGGAAGCAGAGGCTTAAACTAGAACCAGAAAGAGATAGCACTTTCAAAGCCCACCCACAATGACGCCCTTCTACTGAGGTCATAGTCCCAAAGATTGCACCTCTTCCAACAGCTGAGCCTCCCTCACAGGGAGCTACTGGAAGACAGTTCACATTCAAACCTAACCATATGCACAAAGCAAACGAAGCAGCCAGACTGAAAGCTTCCATCATTCTCTTCTTCACAACACCAAAAGGAGTCTAGAACGGCATCCGGGTGTGAGTGCAGGTTGAGGAACAAGCCTCAAGTCCACATGTACCCCTGATTTCCCAGGATGCCAGGCCTGGGGAGCCACGCTGTCTCCTCAGCGGCTGTCTTGGTGTTGGTTGCAAATGTTGACAAGAGGCATTTCCTAGGCCACGCTGGGCGGCATAAATTAGGCAGAGCTCTGATCACTGTGGCTATGAATATAACAGTTTGATTAAGGTGCTGTGCCGGCTGCATTATTTGTTTCGCAAACCTCAGCTGAGCTGATTGGATTTCTTTCTCTTCCGACTTTTAACATAAGTAGATTCTGAAATTGGAAAAATAAAATATTCCTCAGCCGGAAGAAAAGAATCCTCTTGGGGAATAAGCCCAGGTGTGCACTTTCTGCACGGAAATCAGGTTAGCAGCATCAGTGACCCTGCTGATGTCGGGAAATAGGGACTCAAAAGAGGCCTGTGATATGGCCAGTCTGTAGAAGGGCAGGTGAGATTTTGAACCCGAGGCTGCTGGATGCAGAGTCATGGTACTCACATGCCCTAAGATCCTACTCTGGGTTCTCATACCTTTTTAGCCAATCTGTCACCTAGAATGCCGTGGCTATCAAAGGGCAAAGACCTGGCATCACTTCCTAGAGCTTCATGTACCAGAGTGCAGCATTAAAGAGACCACTCTCAAATACAAATGAAAACAACGGGCATTTACAGGGTCCCTCCTAACTGCCAGGGGAAGGAAACCGGGAGGTTAAGTGTGGGAAGAATGTCCTTGCCTTCACCAGGACAGACAGGTGAAACTAAAGGCACATGCAGTCCTGTCTGTGTACTGAGTAGCAATGGAGCAAGAGCAGATTTCTCCTGTGTATGCCTCAGTCTCTCCTTCTGAAATGCAATGATAAATATAGCTAATGCCCACTGGTAGGCAGGTGCACTGGGTCATGCATTCGTTTTCTTAGCTCTTTCTGTGAATGCTGTCCCCTGGGACTAGTATCTCCATATTTCACATCAGGAAGATGCCACAAGATGAGCTCAGTCATTTGTGTGAGTTCACAGCTATTTCAGACCCAGGCCAGCCTCCTAATACATAGCTCTGTGCTCCTCCTACTGCCTCAAAGGCACTGGGTACCAATGGTGCTTTAACAGTGGCCTACTTGTTGATACTTTAAGGCCATTGTTGTTATGAGTGGCCTGGGGGCAGAGTTGTACACTTTGCAGAAGGCTACAAGAGGACAAGAATGTCTCTTGTTTCCAGTATGACTGGCCTTCTAGACACTAACGAACAGAATACCTGCCCACAATATCCTGAAAAAGTATCAGAAATAAAGCCCACACGTGGTGTGTAGTGAATCATAAAAAGTACCTCTGTGGCCTGGGCAATTAGCTGAATGCTTTTGGCCTTTTTTCCTATCAGGTACATCAGGTCCTAAAGGAGAAAGGTATCTACCACGTGAGCAGGATGCCACCAGGCTGTACTAAGACCCGATTGGGTTGGATGGTGCTATGGTTGGGCCTCAAGGTTTCACATCTAGCTCTGTAAAGCCAGTTGTGGTTCCTGGGTTGGCCTCTGAACCCAGGCTTGAAAGTCTCTGTCCATGGGCTTTGACAGCTGGGTAAGCTCCTGAACCATGCAGAGCTCTGGGTCTTTAAAGCAAGAATAATGTCTGTCTCTTGGTGGTGTTCCTTTTATTATCGTGACTGTTCCTTTGGGGGAAGTCCATGGCATCATTGGCTTCTGTACTTGAGTGCTGATGTCAGTTGTCGGGAGGCATGGAGGGTTTTAGGTACTCCGGGCAGCCTGATCCTTTCTTTACACTTGACCTGATATTCTCCAAACTGCACAGGAGGCACAGCTGGTAACTGAGGTGGCTGTAAACACTTTATGTTTTCACAAGCAGCTGGAGACAGTATGAAAAAGAAATAAAGACATGGTTCTCACAGCTCCTGCAGGCAACAGCCTGTGTTGTAGAAACAGACCCTAGTGCTGAAGATCAGGGCAGATTATCAGGTCATGCTTCCTAATTCTCTTCACCCAGAGAGTACCCTCAGGAGGAGAATTCACGTCCGTCATGTTCCCTTCTCTCCCTCCCCTTTATCTCCATCAGTAAATTCTGAAGAAATGGCTCTATCTTGTGATTAAACTCTGGCACACCTAGGTGACAGCGACAGGCTGGCTAAAAGGGCGTAAGAGCTTAGAGCAGGCTCATGCAGTGTGTGAGCGCCACTGTTAGGGCTGAACAGCTTCAACTTCAAACCTCCTCTCCCCTTCTACATACTGGGTACATCATAAACTTTCCATGGGCCTCCTTCCTTCCATCAAACTGTATGCTCACATGCTCTAAGAATATGGCGATGACTTAGTGAATATGGTGACTTGAAGAAGCTGAAGGAAGAGACTCTACCTCAAACTAGGGAGAAGGGAGTCACCGAAGGCTTCCTGGAAGAGTTTCTAATTGGAGTCAGCCAGACAATGAAATGAGCATGACCTTCCAGTCAGAACAGCACCAGCAAAGCTGTAACTGACACAGCTTTGTGAGGGGTCTAAGATGGCCTGGTCTTTCGCATCTTTCACGGAGGAGGGTGGAGAGTGTGGGGACCATCCTACAGTGGTAGAACTCAGGGTGCAGGGTGAGGGGCTCTGTCCATGGGGCAGGGGATTCACCCACAGGCTTGAAAGCAGGTAATGACAGGATCCAGTTTGCTGGTTCTTAAATTGGACTGTTGTTGTCTTCGACTCCCTGGCCTGGTCCTGATTTATCTGTCAAGCACTCCACGGAGACAATCCGCTCCTGTGTTTGAGGGAAGCAGGCCTGCTCATCCTGACCTCTCCTTTCTGGGACATTCCCTGAGAGGCACAAGCAATAGCCTCTAGGAATCAGACTATCAAAGCCTGGCAGAGACTACCTCTGTTGAATGGAGGAATCCCACGTTCCTCATAGACAAATTAAGGCCCATCCAAAGCCATGAGTGAGTTAGTAGCTAAAAAGGGAAGTTCTTCCATCTAGAGCTCTGCTCCATGGGATGTAATTGGGCATTTAACTTCCTGGCAGGTAGGCTGTGTGGACCTAAGCCATGGGACTTGGAAAGCTAGTCCTAAGCTCTTGGCAGGCTCCTACACACACACACACACACACACACACACACATACTTACTTAAAACCCTCTCTTTTCAGGCAGATAGGAGTGATCCTCCTTCTGTCCTCATGGGATCTCCCCAATCTCGGGAAGCCAAGGAACCACTAAATAGTCCAGAGGAGAGTCACCCTCCAATGTATGAGATGATCCCCTGTCTGTGAGCTTCCACTAGGCCTGCCCCACCTATCAGCCCCATCTGACAACTGCCTGTGCTCATTTGTAGTGCTTTGCACTCTATTGACTGTGTATCTGCTCCAAGACATCATACTCCTGCTGAACACACACACACACACACACACACACACACATACACACACACACACTTACTTACTTGCAATCACTCCTGTCTTACCATATCAACTGTGGCCCTTTGTTGATTTAGGTCTTGACCTGACTGTTTTATGGGTCAGACCATTTTTTGAAAAGGCTATGGAGGTGAGAGTGACAGGAAGGAAAGCTCACTTGACAGCCACAAAGTTCTCCCAGAACAAATTCAGCCCTGAGGTAGACATAGATTTAAGGGAATGCATATACCCAGAAATGACCCCCCCCCCCCGCCGCCAATGCTTCTGGCTTCAGCTGGCCTTTTCCAACAAGTCTATTACAATTTTACAGCAGAAAGCCTGTCTAGCCCACCTCTGTCCCCAGCACCAGTACTTAGGTCCAGAGGGAAACTTGCAGGAGCCAGAGCCGTGGAAGCAGGAAGCAGGGAAGGAAGGAGCAGGCTGTTTCTATTTTACTTTTTTGGTACCCAGCCATACAGTATATCCCACACACAGCATGCTGGGAGTATCTTTGACAACCAGATGCTGATGAGCAAACATCGAAGGTTCACCTGACACCTATGATTCAGTCTTGCATCCTAGAATTAGAGAAGTCTCCCCCTATTTCCTTTCCCTATTCGTCGGTCTGGGAAGTTGGGGCTCAGGTACAATAGGTGCCTCACTCAAGATCACAGAGCAATTTAGCTGCTGACAGGGACAAAAGTCATGGGTAGGTGGGTATTTGCTGAGAGATAGTGACTCCGTTCAGATGGCAGTCTACCAACCTAGCCACACTTAGAAGACATGGGTTGTGATGACCTTAGTTTGTGAATTACTGGCACTCTGGGGGTAGAGAACATTGCTAATTTCATCTCTCTCTATCTGGTGGTCTTGGGTCACTGCTCTACCTTCCCTACTTGCTTAGAGAGAGCAGGGTCTTCCACCCACCCCATCCTGAGTCCTAATCCAGCAGGGCATCCATTGCTGGACAGTAACCGCAGGTCCACTTAATGGCCTGAGGCCGCTGCCTCATTATTATTACTAGTATTGACTTTAAAAGTCTAGAAGTCAGAACGAGTCCTCTGAACACCCATAAAGCCACCACCAGACTCCAGATTTGTCTTTTTGTGACTGCTCAGTGGAACTCTGCTCTAGGCATCCAGGTCCCCACACCATCTTGGCTGTTTCAGCCACAGGCTTTGCTCACAGCAGCCGCCTACCTGAATACCCTGTGCCACTCTCTTGTACACGTTGCGCTTCCTCTTCTTTAGCACCCAGTTCCAGCCCTTGTTCTTCCTTGAAGTTTCTTAGACAACTGCATCTGCATGCTTTGTAACCTGGAGAAACGTGGGGACCATGACCCTAGTGCGCTGTGCTGGACTGAGCCGAGGAGTCTCTCTCAGTCTGCTGTCCTGTGTCAAGCATTCTAGTGGCCTCACAGTGAGCCAAAGCTATTGAAATTCAGCTCGGAGACAGGGCATTCTCAGGCATGCAGTCAGAGGACAGAGAATGATCTGGAACAGAGAGTGGAACAAGCAGGAAAATCATACAGTTAGCTGTCTACCCGACTACTGCCCACTGTGGTGCGTGCCTCTGGGACAGACAAACCAGTATGAATTTGCCAGCTTCCCTGGCTGTGTCCTGCCAGCACAGCTACCAGGACTCTGGGAAACACCCCTTCCTCATTTCTAGCCCCCTAAGAAGGAAGCACTGTACCACACAGTGGGGCTTTGGCATGCACTGCCCCGTTGTTCTAACCTGTACCATGCACCCATTGCCATAGTCTGGGTGTTTGGCCTCACATAAATGAGAAAGTGAAGCAACCATCTTGCAACCTGAAGGCTCTGTGTTCCTTCTAGCATGAGAAGTTCTGGAGGGGCTACCCTACCTCCAGGCCCGTCCCTCTCTTATGTTCAATTAGTGTGTCAGATCAAATATCATTGAGAATGCCTGTACACTGGCCATTAAGGGACGCCAGTGAAAGTGAACAGCAGACATTCCATAGAGGGAGGAAGTGAATGAACAGAAAACATGCCCCAAGAGCTACTACCCCTCACCTCCTGATCACACCATGGCTTGCTTTGGAATCCATTCTAGATGGAAACATAATACTAAAGATAATTCTCTCTAATTCTGGCATGGGATTTTGCAGTTTGCCAGCTACTAGCATGTACCTCTACCTCTGACAGGTGACAGAGTTAACTCAAGTCAAATAAAGCTCAAAGGAGGCCAACCTGAGATCAGGAGAGGGGCCGCCCGATACCGCCGCGAACTGTGGTGACAAAGAACTCTCTGGTCTGTCTAAATTGGTCTTGTAGGCCAAGGTTCATTAGCTCAGCACTCCACGCTTCTACATCGCCATCCCAAGTCAGTGGTGGTCGATGGTGTTTTAATGGAAGCCAAATAATTCTTCCTGTTGGCATGCTCAGGCAGCTAGAGTTTTTGTGTTTTATGATAATTAAATACCATCATCTTTCATATTCAATGATCTTCAGGGCCCAATTAATGACTGCAGTGCACAGTGGGGTCATCATTAGCTCTGAAGCAAAGAGAGCTTTGGACACCTGTCTGCGGTTTGGCAGAGTTGATGCCTTGGTGCACCTGACCTGGCCCCCTTTCTTGGAGCTGTCTTTAGGTCTCAGTGCTTGGGTTATGGCTGAGCCAAAGCTATGAACGTTTATGCTTTTTTTTTTTCCCTCTTGAGAGTGGCCTACTCCACAGCAGCCCATTTCCTAGGAAGGCACCCTGCCATTGCTCTGGGGCATGCCTGTGCCTCTACTTCCCACTCCCTGCCGCGCCCTCCACCAGCCTCAGAGCTTCCGACAGGGTTAAAGTGGCCATAGCTCCAGCTCCTCCTACCTTCCCAGTGATGACCCAGTTTTTAACCTTTTGCCTCCAGGCAACCACCACCTGGGCCTGCTTCACTCTCGTACCCTACCCACAACCTCTGCCCTCACAGCTGTTCACACTATTGATTCAGTGTGCACCCAGCACCATGCTCTCTTGGTCTTCTAGCACCATGCACACTCCCAGTTCTCAGCCTGGAGTGCCCCACTGTGACCCAGGCTGTGTGTCACCTCTTGTGCTTTCTTTCTGGACTCCAAAAGCTAAAGTCAAACAGCCACTCTCTGTTCCTCCGGGTGTTCCAGGGTCTGGAATAAGGGTGATAAGAATGATAGCCATCAACACATGTCAGGTCCTCCCCGTATAGCAGACATTGTTGGGTGCATTTAGCCTGTCCTGATCCACTTGATGGACACAAGGGAAGGATTTCACACCACAGGTTTGAAGCCAGTCTGCCTAAATTCTAGCCCTGTCACTTAATAGTTTTCTAAGTGTGGGCAAGTGCTTTCTGTGAGACCTGACAATAGCCCCTTCTTTTCAGAGCTGTTGCAGGATTTCCTAAGTAAAGCACTTAGTGTCTGTCACTTAGTAAGCCCTCAATACATGTGAACTGGTATGTATGATGACCTCATGCACAGTTCATGTGTTGTCTAACTAGATTGAGCATCTCCAAGTTGACCACGTCTGTGACCATGTTCTCTACCTTTAATTGGCATTTCTAACACATAAGCATCTTCTAAATGAATAAGCAGCCAGAGGCTTGGAGAAGTGGCAACCTGCCCTGATGTCACATCACCTGTCAGAGGCCAAAGCTGCTCTGTGACACTCCCGGGCTACACTCTGCTCTTCTCAACCAGCCACCTCCTGAAACTGACATGTCAGGGATGGGGTGTATCTTTATATGAAGGTCCATCAGTCACTGAACAAAGCACAGGGCTCTCCCAGGGCCTACCATGAGCCTTGGGAGAGAAAGATTAGTATCAGTCCTTGCTTGCTCTGAGAGTCTCATCTAAGGCATCAAGGAGATGATGCCTTCCCCTTTGAAACCCTGAAGCCTTGGGTACCTAGCTCAGAGGGTCCAGGCCAGGCATCTGGTCATTTTTCTGATCTATGTTAAGCTCCAGGTGCTTTTCCGGCTTCCAGGAGCCAGTGGATTGGCCCCAAGTGGAATCCATCAGCCATAGTAAAAGGCGCTGCCTGCTGCCTCTCTGTGCAGTATTTTCCTGTTCCTCCTCCTCATTCCTTTTTTTTTTAGAACTTCTGTGTAAAATGCTGAAGAGTCATCTCCATGGTGACATTTAGTGCTATTTATGGTTTATTCATTCATGTGCCTTTATCGTTATTGTGGATTAGCAGCTACTGTTTGCAGGGTTGGGATGTAGACACATGACAGGGGACTTGTTGGGCACATCTGAGGCCCTGGGTTTAGTCCCCAGGGCAGGAAAGAGAATAGCATAGAGTTGAAATGCTGTATGCCAGGTACTGTGCTGAGCACCTGACATGTGGCATCTCATTTGAATCTCAAAACAGCCTTATATGATGGGCATTTTCTCTAGAAAGAAATCTCCAGAAAACTACAATTCTGAAGGTCAGTGACTTGATGGATGTCATAGAGGTTTTTTTAAATGCAACATTAAATTTTTTACATTTATTGATGGGTATGTATATATGTGTAAATGCATGCATGTGTGTGTATGTACATGTATATGTGTATGTATGTGTGTGTGTGTGTGTGTGTGCATGTGTGAAAGCATGCATGAGAGGAGAAGTCAGGAAACACCTTGCCAGGCCCATAGCTTGTAAGTGGAAGAAACAAAACTTGACCTCAGAGCTGTGGGACACCAAGGCCCAGCCCATATCCACAGCTCTGTTCAGCACTCATAGGACCCTCCCTGTGCTCTTGGAGAGTCTGCAGAGACCCCAGTGCTCAGGGTTTCTACGCATATAAAATAAAAGAAGGTACTGGAAAACCCTGGCAACTGTGTGTGTGTGTGTGTGTGTGTGTGTGTGTGCATGTGCATGTGTATGTGTGTATGTGTGTGTGTGTGCATGTCCATATGCATGTGCATGTATGTGTGTGCACAAGTGTGTGCATGTGTGTGCGTGTGTGTGTGTGTGTGTGTGTGTGTGTGTGTGTGTGTGTGTGTGTTTATGGCAGAGGCAGGTAGATCCCTCTGAGTTTAAAGTCTGTCTGTTTTACACAGTGCAGTGTTTCTCAATCTTCCTAACACTGTGACCCTATAATACAGTCATGTTGTAGTGACCTACAACCATATAATTACTTAGTTGCTACTTCATAACTGTAATTTTGCTACTGTGATGTAGATGTCTGAGATGCAGGATATCTGATACACCAGCCCAGTGAAAGGGTCGAGGTTGAGAACCGCTGACATAGTACTGAGGCAGCCAGAGCTGTGGAGGAGATCCGGGGCACAGCAAATGGCCCCACCCACCTTTGCTTTCTCTATCCAAGGCTTTTTGTTCACTGGGAGAGGAGTGGGTTCTCTACCTGCCCAGGTCAGATTGGCATCCATGTTCTTACCTCTCCCCTCAAGGGACAACTGGGCTAACTCTCTGCTGACCCAGGACTTCAGCATCTTCAGGGGACAGTGGGCTTCATCCACACTCGATGGTCTCTAGGGACCCTCCTTTCCTGCACTGAGATTTCAGTCCCTTGAATCACCTCCACCACTCCTGACCTTTGGAGGTCACATGGCTGGAATAGGTAGTTGTAGGGGAGCTGATGAAAGAGGACGCTGGAAAGCAAGAGTACATCAGAGTTGAGAGGGTCTGTAAGCCCAACCCAAACTTTGCATATCTCTTTACCATAAACGGTAAAGAGTGATATATCTTCCATTAATATATTTCTGTCCTGTCGACTGCCAATTTGGTATCTTTGTAGTACTATAATCTCAGTAACAAATGCCTTTCCCATTTCACAGATGTGAAAACTGGGGCTCAAAGAGGTTCAGTGATTTGTCCAGGGTTGTATGTTTCCTAAATGGTAGAACCTAGACTGAATTCTAACTTCCTGACTTCTTCCCAATCATGCTATTCAGCCTTGTGAGAGTAGCTTAGGTGAAGGGGAAAGATTCTCTCCCAGGCCTGCCATCGTTACACCAAAGTTGGTTTGCTTTATTTATATGCAAAGAGAATCTGCTTTACCACATTCCCATAGAACTTGTATTATCCACTCCAAGACCAGATTTTTGTGTCTTTTGTTGTTTTTGTTTTTGTTTTTTTTATTTTAACCTAAGTATTAGTGATGGTAATACCTGTTGCTCTGGGTAATTGAAAGGACTAAATAAAATATTTATCTAAGTCTTCTCATCTGTATGGGGCACAGAATAGCATTTGGCACACAGTGTGTGCTCAGTGAGTACTGGTGGTTTTTATGCACCCAGACACAGCATGGCTCACTATGATCAAAAGTCCTCCTCTCCCTGAGGCAGGCCACTCTACACCGTCACAGGCGTGCATGCTTCGTACAGACAGAGCTGTGCCCTAGCTCTGTATTCTCAGCTTTGTTGGACTCTCAACTAACTGTTCTTTGCACTTATTTATCTTGTTAATTTCATTTACTATATGCCATTTATGAGATTCAGTGATTCTCAAATTGAAACATGCATCCCTTACCTGTGGGCTCCGTAAAGTCAGATTCCTGGGTTCCTACCCCAGGGTTCTTAATTCATTAAATGTGGCCCGCGGTGCCAGACCTTCTATTTCAAACACACTCACTGTCAAGTGAGGAAGCCACTGGTGAGAGACTGGGCTCTAAAGACCCAAACTCTAAATGTGTGACAGATCAAAGGTGAAGCTGTTGGTCGGAATAAAGTTGCTGATTTGACAACTGGAGTCTCACACGCTCAAGCCTGTTCTTGCTCTCATGCACTTGCTCTCAAAAAATTGTTTCTTATTGCTCTCCTAAAGTCTAAGTTCAATGGAGTGGGAATTTTTATTTTGTTTATTGCCCCAACACATGCAGAGAACAGAAGGAGTTCAGAACTATTCTTGAACCTCAGATTTGATTGAATGAATTAATATGTGATTTGCTAGTACTGGAGGCACTCATGCTCTCCCCTGCAGTCTTGTTCAGTCCTCCGTGGTTGTTTGTCACCCCCAGGGGCCACACCCAGCTAGTAGCCCACTGACCATGACTGCTTGTTCCGTAGATCATCCCAGCGGCCTGCAGAACCACCCTCGGCTCCGGACGCCTCCGCCACCACTTCCCCACGCCCATACCCCCAACCAGCACCACGCGGCCTCCATCAACTCCTTGAACAGGGGCAACTTCACCCCAAGGAGCAACCCTAGCCCAGCACCCACAGACCACTCACTCTCCGGGGAGCCCCCAGCCGGCAGCGCCCAGGAGCCAACCCATGCCCAGGACAACTGGCTGCTCAACAGTAACATCCCACTGGAGACCAGGTGGGCCCTTAGTGGACTGAGGCTGGGAGGGCACCGGTGGGCTAGGTGGGCAGAGGGCAGACCAGCTGGACTCTAGGGTCTGTTGGTAGCCAGGCCAGCAGGGAATATGTCTCTACCTCATATCCGTTCAGAGAAGCTGGTATGAAGTGCCTGGCCTCGGGCTGCTATTCTCCAATGATAGAAGGAGAGCTCTGGGAGGCTAGGATTTTAAAACCCACCAGGACTAAAGTTCAGTGCTAGCCTACTGCTTACTAAAGGTATGGTGTTGGTCCAGTTGATAGACTCACAAACATCACCTGCCTTCTCTATGCAATGGCAATGAGGCTGGTTGGGTAAGGCTTCTATAAATGCAGGCAAGAGGTGGCAAAGGAGGAAGGCACAGAAATAGGACAAGGTAGGCACCCAGTTCCACTTTGGCTGGGTCATCAACTCTGCCAGCTGTGCGCAATGGCACTGCCCTGTGCCTAGAATCAGACCATCCGGACTGTGACAGGAACTCTGTGAAGGCCATTCTCCCCTTCCCATCTCCTGTCTTGATGTCCTGATCCTTCTGCACCCAGTGATGATGGCCCCTAAGGTTTTTCTCTCAGCATCGGTAGCCTGGGCTTTCGTATTGTCATGCAATGCTCATACCTTGGAGAGGTAGATTTTTCAGGTGATGCCCCCATCCAGGAGTTCCGGAAGCTGAGAATCAATGGGTCTGTGGTAGGTCAGCTCATACAGGAAGTTATTATATGCCTGGAACTCCAACCCACAATGCTAGACTCTCTGTTCCAGACTGTCCACTGCCTTCTTCCAGGAGTGTCATGGGTTGTTTCCTTCAGCCCAGGGACTGCAGGGAATCTGGGTCCTGCAGCCATCTTCCTCCCCTGTACTTAACTACTGTTTTCTAAAATGACATGTGTGTGTGTGTGTGTGTGTGTGTGTGTGTGTGTTTGTAAAAACCTTGCAACTCACTTAAAAAATCATAGGAAGATTAAAGAATTAGATCTATATGTAGTTTTACCACCTGAACAAAGCACTTTAGGCATGGCCTCTCCCTGTTCTCTGAATCCCACGTGAAGTGTCCCAGGCTAGCTCAGAAACACTTCTTCTTCCACACCCTCTCTTAAAGGAAGAAGACCCGGGTTTTCTTTTCCCAATCTCCTGTTTCCCCTGAGGAGTGCAAAGCCGAACCACACTTAAGAAAATGAAATTAGCCTTCACACAAAACCTATGCACACTTGCTTCTGCCCAGCCTGCGATGATCATGGTGACAGTATTGGCATGGTGGCTCTGCATGAGGAAACTCACAATCCTTTGGTCACACTTCATTCCCATGGAATCATTTTTTCAAGCCCAAGTTTCTCAGGTATCAGCCAACCATGACTCAGCTCAGTGTCCTAATTATTGCCGTTTCTGTTCACATGCTTTAAAATGCCTCTCCTGCCCTCACCGGTTACAGAGTGCATTCACAGTTGTCATCCCTCCAGGGGTAGCCAATCAAGCTCCCATTATGCTCAGTGCTCATTGAGTGGGATACAGTTGATGGAAACCACGCACCAATCAGCAGGTCTAGTTATCTGCACGGGTCATGGCCGCCACTCTCACTATTTGGATGGTCATTTTTTTTTCTCATTTTGGAGCAAGGCAGGACTTCCTCCTGCATATTTCTCAAAGGAAAGGGAGGTAGAAGAGGGGCAACAAGTGAGATTTTTCAGGGGTGGGTCAATATGTGGTGTAAGATCCTCCCAGCTCACATCCTGTGCCGTGTCAGCTAGAAGTCTCTTGTCGATTCTCTGTCCTCCTGTGATTTCACCTTTCATTATTATTCAAATAAGTAGTATCTATCATAGAGCTGCTAGCAAATCAAATAAGCAAGAAGAAAAACGTCTCCTAAATGTACCAAAAGGTGTACACGGCACACACACCCTTTCATGCGTTCACCAACATACATGCAGCACACCATTATTATATGTAATTAGATCATGTGTGTTTAATGTGTATTTAAATATGTGTTTGCCTATAGCCTCCTCCACCCTATACTCTTTCAGGCTTCTGCACAGGCCTTTGCACACCCCCACTAGAGCTGCCCTCTTCTTCCCTTCTTGGTGTAGCTGAGTCCTGCTTATTCCTGAAGCCCAGCTGAATAGCTGAAGAAGGCCTTGTCTGTCTGTGACTCCAAAATGCTCTGTATCTCAAGATGGTCCCCCAAACTGAGAGCAGTGCCCGTTCTGCTGGGCGATGTCATCAGAATTGTGCATGCTAATGCTGACCTTAGCAGGCTGATGGCACCAGGCTAACAAGATGAAGTTAAGAGAGAGAGAGTTGTCAGGTCTGGCAGGTGGAATCAGCATTAGGGAAAGATTGTGGAATTTTTAAAGTACATGGGCCATCTTCTTGCCTTGGCTTTCAAGCGTGCCAAACCTTTTGGCATGACATGACACATCAACAAAGGTTACACCTGAGAACTATATAATCAAGTTACCAAAAAACAAAACAGAATAACACACACACACACACAAACAAACACACACACACACACACACACACACACACACACTTCCCTCATTGTTAAACAGAATCCATGCTGAGAATCTAAGTAAATGTGCAGATACCATAGCAACTGGTAGGATGACCAAGAGGAATTGAATTTCATCCTGGCAGAAAAAAGAAGTCTATCAGAAGGATGGAGAGAGCAGGCTTCCATAGACCTGCTCATTTCTTATATCTCCTGTACCTCTGCCAATCCCCAAGTTTAACTGAGTCCTTCAGGGAGGAGCCTGGACCTACTTGTGCCCCCTAGAGCTGGAGTAAGCCCTACATGAGCATCTGTAGTTCTTCTGTGTGGAGCCATGTGCCTAAGGTCCCCCAACCTCTGATCCACTTCTTTGACTGGCTGCAGCATCAAGCCCTTAATTGATTTCATAGGGACTGTCTGATTAATAACCCATCAGGCTCTTGTCAGATGCAGGGGAAGCCTGAGCAGAAGGCTGCCAGACCTCTGCTCTGCCTCAGCTCTTCCCAGGCCTAGTCCAGGAGCCTGGAGCTTTTCTTTTCTTCATACTGAATTTGGGAGGTAGTCTATGTAACCTCGGGAATGAGGGCTACTCGGCAATCTCCAGGCCAACCCTACTGTGGTTCCCCAAATGAGACACGATCCCTTCTGATGAGACAAGGCAACCTTAGAACGTCACTTGACCTGCCTGAACCTCGTTGCTTTATTTGTAAAATGAGTGCTGAAGCGTTTGAATAGGAAGTCTTCTCTGTCGCTGAGTGATTTGATCTCAGATGTATGTAAGACAAAGCCCACTGCTGTGCAAGAATCTTCTAGAGGGAGGTAGACCTCTGAAGGGATCATAGGCACTAATGATGATGCTTGAGAGGAGCAAACACAGAAAGGATATCATTTCATGTGCTCAAGAGCATCCATAACCATGCCAGACACTCTTAGAGCCCTCCATGGGAGCTTCCAAGTGCTATACAGACTACTTCCCACATACAACCTCTTAACCCCCACCCCACTCTCCCACAAATAGTTGTGTAAGACCACTCCAGGTTTGGGAATTTGCAAATAGGGCTCATGATACTCTTCATGAGTATGGCTCTGAGTTCCCTGTGGTGAAAAACATGAGGCAAAATTGGTAAAGGAAAGGTGTGTGGGGTAAAGTCAGGGGCTTCAAAGCAGGCCCAAGGTTCCAGAGGCTTTGCCTCATGGTGTCACCCAGAAGAGACACACCCTGATTCTTCAGCAGAAGCTGCCAGGCGGGAGGCACAGTAGGGACCCAGTGCACTAGGGTTATAATGGGAATTGCCATAGGGACAGTCTCTGACTGGAACATACTGAAATCACACCCTCTTGGAAGGAAAACGTGTATGCAGCATTGAGTTGAATATGTAGTGTGTACACAGTGGAGCAACCATCTGTATCAGTTCACACAGGGAACTCTCCTCAAGTCTATGCTCCCAGGTGCCAACTAGGGGCCAGTCTTAGCAAGAGCCTTTCACAGTAATCTGGACCCTAACTCTCATTAGAACACACATACACATACCACTCACACACATTCACATACATACATATTCATACACACATTCACCTACACATCACACATGTACACTCATATACACATTACACACATAACACACACATAACACACACATACAGTCACACATACACACAAATACACACACCACTTCCTGTTGGTGGAGGAAGGAGAGAAAGGGTCTGAATCACAAAAATATTAAGTTCCTTGCATTAGATCCCACAGCCAGCACATGGAAAGGCTAGAACATTGAGCTATCTGGCTTCAAATCCCCCACATCACTTAAAGTGTCTTCTTGCACCAGATGTGGTGGAACAAACACTCAGAACCCTAAGGTGAAAGGATGGTGAGTGTGAGGCTACATAGTGAGATCCTGTTTCAAGAATAAGTAACAACGGAAGCAAAGCAGCTTCTCAAGGCATCCATTGGCAGGCATTGCTAGCAGAGAGAATGCTCAGCTCAAGAGAAGCGGGACACAGGCACAGAGCCAGAAGGAAGAAGGGTCTGAGTAAGATGATAAATAGCTGGGTGAAGTAGGAGGACTGGAATCTCCTGAGAATGACAGACAGAACTGAGCAGCAGAGGGGCTCAAGACATTGAAAGGGTCCCACACTTCCTGTGGTCATGAGGACAAGAATCCTAGAAGTTGGTCAATAGCTGTTCACAGCATTTAAGTAGTGGCATTATGAGATTGGCCTTTCAGAGGATAGCTGTGGTCTGGAAGACCTAGGTGGTAGTAGTAGTAGTTGTTGTTGTTGTCATCATTGTCTCCTTTCCTCATCCATCTCTCTGAGCACCAGGTGCATCTCTGACACCTTGTGAGCTTGGCTGAGTCACTGACACCTGCGCATCATGAGATGTCAGCTGCACACATAGGGTACGATTCCCACTGTCCTATACCACTCAGAGATGGCAATCAGATGTAATGGTGGCTGTCCCAGGGTCTTATGGACAGAAACACAACCCAGCACACTGGCATATGTAAGCAGACTGGCTGTTGGGTAGGGCCATCCCAAAGACCTATTTCTCTTGAAGGTCCGGAGGGATTTCCCTTTCCAAAGCCACACATGGTTCCCTTTCGAGGTAAATTCCTCCTGCTCTGGATGATCCCAGTGGGCCTGGAAGCTTCTGCTTCAGGCTGCTCAGGGACTCATCTCTGTGTAAAGAGGACCAAATCCCTTCCCACTCCTAGAATAACACAGCCCTTGCCAGCCAAACCCAGTGCAGCGAGGGCCGAAGTCAAGGGCACCTGCTTTGAACTCCATTCTTGTCTTTTCCTTTCCATGTGACCCTGAAAAAGTCTTGCCAAGCGTCAGGTTCTAGGTCTGTAAACTGAAGTAGAAACACTACCCACACACAAGAAGATCATGCCTAAATCATAAGTCAAGAATCCATACCTGAGCTGCCTGCAGAGGTGAGCAGGGAGCCACGCAGGGCTGTGACCCCAAGTGAGCTCAAGAGCTTGTGTTCCCATGAAAAAAAACTCTAGGAACCTTTTATTTCTCAGAGGAGCTAAACATCTAAAGTGTTGAGGGGGTAGAACATTTAGGAGCTCCTTGAGCTTGGAGTCAGAACACCTGTGACTCAGTTTCTACTCCACCACCGCACTGACGTGTGTGGGTTTAGGATCAAGGAAGATGTCTCCATGGACTTCAGCTTCCTCACCAATCACACAAGGCCAAGCCATTTGATCCAGAACTAAAGTTTGAAGAGTATAGAGTATGGTTATTTCACCACAACAGTCTGAATCGCCATCACTTTCAGCAAGTGCTGTGTCTCTGAAGTGACCTCAATGACCAGTGCCCACGTTGGCATGCTGTCAGAAGCCCTTCCAGGAGATCCATCACTGTGGAGCTTGAGAAATCCTTCCTCCTGCTCCACTGCCTGTCTGTCCTTTCATTCTCCAGCTCTGGGCTTTTAAGTGATGGTTGTCAGTTCTCTCCCCGTTTAAACGTGTTTCTATTTTAAATAAGTTAAAATAGGGCTGGAGAGACAGCTCAGTCAGTCAGGCACATACTTTCTAAGCATGAAGACATGAGTGTGATCCCCAGAACTGAAATAAAAATTCAGGATGTGATAGCACATGCTATAATCCCACTGTGAGAAAACAGAGACATGAATCCCTGGGGCTTACTGGCCAGCCAGCCTAGCCTAATTAGCAAACTCCGGGCCAGTGACAGACCCTGTCTCAAAGAAAGAAGAAGATGAATGATGCCCAAGGGGCAGGGGCGGCGCCCAAGGTTATCCTCCAACCTTCACATGCACTAGCACACATTAACATCACATGAACATGAACAAACGTAGATACACAGATTTAAAGTAAAAGTCTCTTGATCTAAGCACTTGAAATATCCCACCATTAACATTTTAATAATTTCTTGGCTCTTAAAAAAATACATGCTTATTTGTTTATTTTTGGTGAGGTACAGGCTGGACTCTCTAGAATATAGGCTACTGTCAAACTTCCAAATATGAACGAGAACCTCATTCCCAGTAACAGGCTGTGCAGGAAGACAGCAGAACTCTGCTCAGGTCCTCTGAGCCAGCTCTGTGGGATCTCTGCGACGTGGGCGACATAGGATGAAGAGAGACCAAAAACCCTTCTTAAAACAAGAGACTAGAGGAGATGATGATACTTCCAGCAGCTGCTGTCTCTAGCGCTGACTGCGTGTCTGCCATATGTCGGGCAGGCCCCTCCTGCATACCCTGAACCCAGCAACACAAAGCTCACATGTGTTTAGTGACTGCATACACATACCAGGCAGTTTTCTCCTCTGGGAACATAGTAACAAGGTGTACATAAAGGACACCTGCCTTGCAGAACTGGAATTATAAGAGGAAGAAACATATTATACAGACAATGTTCTCCAACATCACTCTGTGTGTGTGTGTGTGTGTGTGTGTGTGTGTGTGTACTAAACCAATGCAAAGGGTCAGTGAGGGGTGGCTGGGGATAAAGATGGGGAGCTGCTGTGGGTCTGTAAGAAGTCATAGCTCTGGAAAATGATATGATCTAAGGGAATATTTACAGGAGAATGATTCAGGCTTAGCTTGTTTGAGAGAAGCAAGGAAGCCAGTGTGTCTGTAGCCAGAAGCATGACTTCAGGGGAGCAATCCAAACCAGGACTTGCAAGATCTTTGGGCCTGGTCAGGCCTGGGGAGGGTTAAGGGCAGAGAGGGGATCCATATATTTCACTTCTGGTTATGTAGGTAAGTAGTGATCACCCTTTGGTAGATTCTCAGAATGATGCAGATGGGGCCTTGATTTCAGAATCTGCCTTGTCTCCCAGGCCTCCCAGGCACTGTGGGAGCCTCATGGCAGAAAATGCTGGTAGTGGTGGGCTCAGGTTGTGTTTTGTGACCCTCCACAGAGCAAGGACCACGAGAACCTCATTATCAATGTCCAAGCTACAAACCAGTGTCACTTTGTACTCCACTGTCACTGGGATGTTGGGACCTCCAGATGGTGCTCTCTCTTAGGTTGAAGAGGTGATAGGCAAAAGTAGACTGTGTAGAGTTCTGGAGCAGAAGCCCTGAGCTCTGGGCACTAACCAGTAACAGTTCCAGGACAAACTCTGCCACCTGTTCACCATGTGATACGACTTCAGAAAATTGTTCCTCTGAGCCATGCTCCACTAGCTTCGAGGGGAGATGACAGAGCTGGCCTGATAGGAGTGGGGGATGGGGAGTAGCTATGAGTCACTCACAGAGCTCTAGAAGAGCAGACCATGAGTGATAGCTACAGGGTAGGGCGACGGCTGCATTTAGTATCATCCCAGTTGACCCCATGGCAACCATACTGTTATAATGCCCAGTGTATAGGAAGGATGATTAAGAGAAATTAAGATCTGTACCCAAAGTCACACATCAGGAAGGTGGCATAAAAAGGCCTCCCACTTGAGTGTTTTGTGTTAAGGCCTGGTAAGAGGCAGAAGGGTTCCTTGGCAGGACTGGAACCTAGAGCTGGCTTGCTGCCATTTCTCTTCCCTCTGGCATGTCTTATCGGGAGGCAGCAGCAGTCCTGAAACTAGCTGGAAGTGGGCTCCAGCGCACTTGAGGGTGAATGGCATCACCTAGCAGGTACAGTTGAGATCCATAAGGACAAGGGTGGCTGTCTTCACTCTGGGGTATGGTCAGGTGAATGCATAAGTACTGTAATGCCACCACGGACAAAGAGCCCTTCCCTGTCTTCCTTACTAATAAGTTACTGCCCTGTTCTTGCACAGCTGAGGGATGGTGAGACTCAAACCAGGCTCCACATCAACAGGGACTTAAGAAAGATACAGCTCCTTTGGCTCTATTCCAATACACCAACTGACTCCCTGGGGCTCTGCTGGGTCTGGGTGGTTTACAACTCTCCAGACTGTTCTCCCTCTTTGTAATAGAGCAGGGCCACAGGAGATTTTAGTCTTCAGAGAAGCCAAGGTGGCGTTTCCAGATGTTGCTTTAGTAAATGTGGAATGAGTCAAATAGAGGAAAACATTGGGCTTTGGATCCAGATAAACAAAGTTCAAATTCTTGCTTCGAGCCTTGCTTCTGGTGACCTAAGCAAGTCCCACGAGAACATCCACCTCCCGGTAGCATCCCTTACTGTGGTGGGATCACCCCGACTTCCTTGTATAGCATCTATTTTGAAAATAGATATAATATGCCTAGGCCACTGCTGGGGCACCTGCCAGTCCTGCTCAGTAAGAACTGTCATTGGATGTCCACAGCTTCCAGCCATGTGGGTTTGTATGGAGAGTGCTCCCTCTGGATGCTCTGTGCCAGGTAGATCCCTTGCACACGTGGCTTTGCACACTGACCTGCTGCCTGGAACCTTTGTCCCTGCTGGTCTCATGCACAGCCGCACCCAACAGCCACTCTCATTTGTTTCTATACTGTCCCCTTCATCGATGCATGACTCATTGCTTCATTCATGTCTCCATGTGTACGTAGAAACCTAGGCAAGCAGCCATTCCTAGGGACATTGCAGGACAACCTCATTGAGATGGACATTCTCAGCGCCTCCCGCCATGATGGGGCTTACAGTGACGGGTAGGTGGCACCCCTCCCCATGCTCTTTCTCTGTGTGTGCTCTCCCTGTCGCTCCTGCACTTGTATGCAGACCCCGGAGACCTTTCCCTGGGAACGCCTCGGGGAAGTGATGCCTATGTTGCATGCACATCCCCAAGTCCATGTTCAACTTTGCAAGCGTGTCCTTGAGATGTCCCATCCCCCAACCCCTAGCATATTAACAGCAGTCTTGTTAATATGCAGCTCTCGACATCTCATCGGCTGCCTTCGCCATCCTGGAAACCATCTCACGAAGCAATTTTTTTTTTTTTTAACACAGCGCAGGCCCCGTGTCTTATGTGGCCTTGAGTGTGTACGCTGTGGTCTGAATGTCTTCTACCCCAGGAGCGGTGGGTTTGTCCTAAGGTTACAGGCTATGTGGTACAAGTCATGCAGTCCACCCAAGCTTTGCACAAGTCCCTCCTAAGGCCATGGTTCAGGCCACATTGGGGCGGGACCTCTCAATACCTCCTTTGGCTATAACCATGTGCTTTGACCGTATTCTGCTATTTTCAAGCCTGCAGCTGGGCTACAGGATGGAATTTCCAGCCTGTCCTCCACACAGCTATCACATGGGCTCTGCCTGTGGCAGCTGGGCTCCTAAGGCTGTGATGGCATTGATGCCAGCCATCCATCATGGGCAGACCTTAGTACTGAGTGCTTGGCTTCTACCCCAGAAAAAAAAAATTTTAAAAAGAAGGGCTTCCAATGCCTTATCAATGTGCACTGGAATGCAGGTATCAGAGCAACAGGAAAAAAAAACAAGTCCCAGTAACCTCCAGGAGACTTCCAGGACTTTAGACACCCCCTCTAAGCTACTGTAATGACTTTAGGAAACAGAGTTTATTTCCCAAGATTCAGCCCCTACCCCCAGCTCCACTGTTCCCAGGAAAAGGACTTCAGGGCAACCTCTGTTGAGTGGGTAGTGTCTTCGGCCTCGGGTGGGTATTCTTGTGGGTAGCACTGAGTGCTCTGTGGGAACGTGTCTTCTTGTGCCCCGTTTGTGGTCTGGTCTGTGACTCTTCCTGACCCCGTCATCTTCCCTGTGATGATTCTTTTTCTCTCTCTCTCTCCAGGCTCCTCTGCATGCTCCTTCTGCGCCTCTATCCTGCAGGTTGGCCTGGGCGCCTGGTTAGCTGGCAGACCCTGACACCTTCCCACCTCTCTCCATCCACAGGCACTTCCTCTTCAAGCCCGGAGGCACCTCCCCGCTCTTCTGCACCACATCCCCAGGGTACCCCTTAACGTCTAGCACCGTGTACTCGCCCCCACCCCGGCCCCTGCCCCGCAGCACCTTCTCCCGACCAGCCTTTAACCTCAAGAAGCCTTCCAAGTACTGCAACTGGAAATGTGCAGCACTGAGCGCCATCCTCATCTCAGCTACGCTCGTCATCCTGCTTGCATACTTTGTGGGTAAGCATTTCCTCCTCCCCCCGCAGCTCCCCAGGACTCCCACTTGGCCAGGGGGCATCAACGGAAGCAGCCAGGGCTGCCAAAGACATAGTACACAGGCTGTACCAAGAAGCCTTGCGCTGGTCTGGCCTGTGCCACACACCCTAACGGCAGCTCTTCCAGGCACTCCACTCTCTCCTCTGTGCTCTTGTCCTTCTCCAGGAAGGAATATTAGTATCTCCCTTATGTGTGTTAATTCTCTAGCACTGAGGCACAAGGCCTCGAGGACTCTGAGCTCGTGGTCTGGGACATGAGTGTCATAGATCAGAGTCACTGAAGGTGAACTAACAACTTAGGAGGACTGGGTGGTAGGTCAGCCTCTCCTGTTGCTCCATGTGACTAGGATGAGAGGCAGGGAGGTAGACAATTCTATGGGGGAAAAGAAAATATCCGAAAAGCTCCAGGTGAGCACTAGGCAGGGTGGTTAAAGAAACTGCCAGAACCTTCCATGATTGTGAAACCACGGTCCGAAGCCAAGCAAATCCTACATGAGAAGCAGCAGGTCCCAGTGAGTGGAGAGCTGGCTGAGGGAGAAGCAAAGGCCCAGACCCACACTGTCTGGGAATTTGCTACCTAACCTCAGAGTATGTAAGAAAGTCCTCAGTCCTGTGACTTGTAGCCCTGCTCCAGCAGGGTGGATTCTATTTGGCATTCTTTGGATACATTTCTAGCAAAATCCGGTTTCCTACTTCTGATTCCCCTCTTTGGTCTTCTGGGAAAGAGATTAATCTAAAGAGTTGTGGACTCAGTGAGGGTTCTCTGACCTCTGCGATAATAAGCCTCTTAAAAAATAAGGCATCTAAAGTGGGTTTGTCTTAGCTCTTGGTGAATTTTCCAAAGTTGAAGGTACATTGTGGTAGCCTGAAAGGGCCATGAACCTATGTTAATGAGTTCAGAGAGAGTGCTGGAAGCAAATGGGATTGTTTTCAGTGTAAGCCAGTAAGTAAAAATAGATCAGCAGAGACCCAAGAAAGGCAGAATTCTTCTCTCTACCAAGAAGAACCCCCTGGCATGCTGTCACCATGGATGTGAAGGGAGCCTGGCTTGAGAGGCATCACCATGCCATCATGAGTGATTAACAGAACATGTGCCATGACTTCTTTGGACAATAGAAATACGTTTTGGACACAGATGGGGTTCAGGGGATGATGTAAACTGTAAGATCTGTCATAATCACCTTGGAGCAAAAAAAGGACACCTTACTGCATAGATAATCGAAGAACCACTAAAGATCTATGTATCAACAGTAGTAGGCCACAGCTAGGTTGTAGGCCACAATGATGCCAGAGCTATTAGAAAGTGGTTACAAAGAACTGGTCAAGAAAATCTGATGGCTTCAACTAAACTAGTGACAATATAGGAAAATCTGACGGCTTCGACTAAAATAATGACAGTGTAGGTGTGACAAGAAAGGAGGTAGATGTAAGATAACATTAAGAGAATTTATGACTCCAGTTAGAGGAAGTCAGTCCACTAATAACATGCCCTTGCTAAGAGTAAATGCATGCTTCTGATAAGAAGCAGAAGGCTGGACCATAGCAACCACACAGAGAAAGATACCAAAGAGGCAAGCCTAGGCATTCCCAGTGTCAGGTGGATAGACCTAGCAAGAGCTTGGGAAGAAGCTCAGCATCAAACAGTCCTAGACTTCACTCTCAGCTCTCCCACAGGGCAGCCCTCTGTCAGCTCCCTGATTTCCCACAAGGGTGCCTATGAGGCTGGAGTTAAGCAAGGCAGGTGAATGCACTGCAGGTATGGGAATCAGCCACCCCTTCCTTCAAGGGCTGGACATGGCAACTCTGGTGCCTGACCTCTTCCAGCTGATGAAGGCTGCAATGGGCATGCACGCGGGCATCTTGCTTGGCCATAATTACAGATTGTGATGACTAACTTGTAAGGAACTATCAATTATTAAAAATCAAATTAATTGTTTCAGCCAAGCACAAATATCCTTAACAAAGACTCTTTTCCAGCAGACCAACTGATCTAATCAACAGGCAAAAGGCACAGATATTTAATTAGATTTTTGATGAAAAATTGTGTTTAATTTCAAGAATAATCAATTATTAATTACAGTAATGAGTGAGTCTGACTGGGTTTACTAATTAACTCATTTAAAAATTATGAATAACCTTTTCATTTGTAATTATTTTCTACAGCCTATCAGATTCCAGATAACAATTGCATCATCTTGCCAGCAGAGGGGGAGACAGATGCAAAGGGCAGGAAAGAAAGCTACTTCTGCTAATACCTGCCCAGGGCAGCCATATCTGGATGGTGATCCTGACAGATCTATTTGACATTCAGCCAGCCTCTGAGTTGGGAACTGTGCTGAGAAATGAGCAGCCAGTGACCTTTACGTTTCAGACATATTTACTGGTATTTTCATGGGAAAATAGAGAAATTGGAGTTAACACTCCATGGAGACTTGCCTTTGGGCCATCTCCTCCTACTTCCTTCAGAAAGCCGTACTTGGCTAGGGTAGACTCTCCATGCCCCAGGGAGGACCTTGCCAGGGTCATGTGATGTCTTCAAAGAGGGAAATAAATGTAGCTCTCTTGTTGTTTACTCCCAAACACTCCCATTCAGACAGGTAGCCGTGCAGAGACAGGGAGCCATGCGGGTGTTCACCCTACTTGACCCCTCCTGTTATGGTTTTCAGATCCTCACTGGTTTACCTTACCTTTCCTTTTCTAGAGAAATATGCTTGCAACATGGAGATATGCACAGGTGATGGCGTGTAGACGATGCTTTATTCTCATAGCATCATGATCATTCTTAGAATGATTTTTGAGTAAAAAATTTTGAGTAAAACAAATATATATGTAGTGTAGAAAAATGTCAGTGCTCACTGTCTGTCATTCCCAGCATGGCTTGCTGTTAGTTCTGTGTCTTCCCCATCCCCACTTTTACCTTAAACACTTGTATTTTTCCATCAAAATCTTCTAACTCCAGTGGGTTAGGACCCCATTTGCAGATGAGGACCCTGGCTGGGACCCACAAAACTTAAGTGGCTCACTCACTGTCACATAATGTCAAATTAGAGATGTGACTCACCCAACCACAGGCATTCTGACACTTTTGAAAACATGCTTTTACTCTTTGCAGCTCAGTCTTTTCCTTTATGCTGTAGCTTTCCAATCTTGATAATTCTGTTATTTTGGGGGGGGGGAGGAGAAAAAAACTTTAAATGTGGTCCTGGCATTGGGCCAAATCCAATCCAATGCTTCTTCTCTCTGGACCCTCATAATGATTCTATGAAATCAGTATTATTTTTTCATGGAGAATCTAAAGCTCATGACAACTTTCCAGGACCCTACAGGTAGTAAATGACCTAGCTGCCATTCAGCCAAGACTTGGGATCTCAGAGAGCATGTATGCCTTTAGGTATGGTGCTGTAGGTCCTGGATTTGAATAGATAATGCTGAGTTGATAAACACTCCCTTCAGGTCCCACCTATGATCTTGATTCACAGGGTTAGCTTGGATACTGTTCTTAACCTCTCAGGAACTTAGCTTCCCATTTCTGTATTGTTTTTATACTGGGCATGGATGCCATGATTAGCCCATCCTGCAGAAGAGGTAGTAACCATGAGTGCCAAATGGCCCTCAAGAGCCTGGCTTCTGAAATTAGACTTGTAACTTTAAAACCTCAACAACTCACTTACAAACTTCAATGTTTGTAAAATGGAGGCCCAAGTGATTGTATCACAGAGTTGTCATGAAATTCAAGGAAGAAAGTTTATATAGGGTACCTACCCTGCCCTACACACACACACACACACACACACACACACATATATGTATGCACACACTCATGCATACAAGCTCACACACGCACATCTAGCACAGAGTGGACACCCAGAGAAGTTGCATATTGTTGTTACTTATGTCATTGTCACAAGGCCGACTATCTACATCTTTATCTTTTGAGAGAAGACCTGGTCCAATCTTGTCTTACTATAGCCTGCCAGCTTCCCAGCCTGCATTAGTCACTAGAACAGCTGAGAAAGCAAACAGGATGCTTGTCAGAGAACATTTGTAGGGATGTCTAGCTTTTCCAGGAGAGCAGCCACAAAAGGAACCGTCATCTAAAATGCGCGCCCTCTGCCCCTGAGTGTCTTTTCTCCAAGTAAGACAAAAAGTTGATTTTGCTTCACTAACAGTTAGCTGTATCCACATAAAGCCAACAGCTTCTCTCACTTCTGAACAACAGTGTAAAAGGCAATAGACGAGCTGCAGTTTATGATCTTGAGGAAACTTCAAGCACCTATCTGGCCAGAGAGCCTGTGAAATAGGGATGGAGAAAGGCTTTCCATTTAAAAGAAGGCCAAAGAGCACCCTGGAATGCTGGCACTTCTATACCAAGTCTAGGCCCACCCTAAAGGGTGGGGTGAGTTCACTGTAATGTCTCTATGGAAGCATGGTGCCCCTCTTCCGAGTATAAGCCATTGAGTCTCGTTTCTACTTTGGCATAGTAGAACTAATAATAGAGCGGCTGCAGCTAAGCCAAAAGACACAATGATCAAGGAGACATCCCTTGCTGGTGGCCTTGGAAGAATGTCATTACAGCCCCTTGACCTTCAATTATCTCAACCTGAGATTTGATGGATATAGATGATCCCATTCCATGCCTAGAGGAATTGTACCAAAAAATCCAGAGCCTGTAGTATCACAAACATGAGCTGTAGACACCTCTGGTTGGGACATGCCTACAAGCTCAGAAGCAGTGATGAATCTTTTGATTAATTAGGTCATGTTTTCACCTCTCCCAGAAACCAAGTGGGTTGCAAAAACTCAACAAACTCTGGCTCAAAGTGGTGATAGTTTAGTTTGTAAGTGAGAATGTCGCCAAGCTTAATCACTGTTCTTCAAGAGGCCGTTTGAGAGAGTTTTGCTTAGTGGAACATTATTGCAGTTCTGGGTCTGGCAGAGCCTGAGTCATCTAGTTCTGGGGCCATCTGGAAAGTGTTAGTAGAGATGCACTTGGGTGATGAGTGCAGTTTGCAGAGAATGTGGGCTCCTAAAGATCTCTAACACCTTCCTATTTGCTTGTTACTCTTCTCATCGTTATGGCAGAATACCTGACAAAAACAATTAAGAAAGGAATTGTTGATCTGGGCTCATAATTTAAGAAGGGATACAGTCCATCATGGCACAGAAGGCATAATGGCAAAAATATGAGGCAGATGGTTACAACTTAGACATCGTCAGATAGCAGACAGTGAGCAGCAGGAAGTGGGGTCAGGCTATGTACCCTCAATTCCTACCCCCAGTGACTCACTTCCTTTAGCAAGGCTCCAACTCTTAAAGATCCACAGCCTTCCAAGATGGTGCCACCAGCTGGGGATCAAGAGTTCAAATGGTTTGGGAGGCATTTCTTGCTCAGACTATAGCACCTCATGAACTGGCCTTCAGTGAAGCAGCCATGCCACAGGAAGGGACAGTAGACATCTCATCTCAAGAGCTGCAGTATGCATATTCCATGGCCAAGTATCTTCCTCAGAGCCCAGCACAAGGTAGCTGTGCTCACAACAGTTTTATTGAAATTAAGGACCTTACATAATGCTTAAGTCTGTTATGTATAGTCTACATAGTCTACATATGGGCGAAAGCATGGAAACAGAAATGTTCATTTCACCTCCTGGGATTCAGGTACAAATAAGATGGACATGAGAAGACTAAGAAAAGCATTAGCCATGGAAGCTGGGGTGATTGTAGCCCCTCCCCTATTCCTTATCCACATCTGGCTCCTTATCCACAACATGCAGCCTCTGGGCTCAGATGTCATTTGTTTCATGAGCACAGTCCTGCTACACTTGGAGTTTAGGTGTTATTAGTGAGCAGCTAGGCTCATTTTTTTATCCTTTCTTTTCAACCTTACATCAAGCCTTTTGGACAGAAGCCATAGGTTTAGCTTTATAGCCTAAAGAATGGGGGTAAGATTCCACAGAACTGCTCTTTCACACAGAGGAAAGAAGTGATGAAGATAGAGGGTCCTACACTGACGCCTTTCTCTCTAGGATTGATGCTTCACACCACTCTGTGGGAATTGCAAACAGCAAGACATCTATGGGTTAGACTCTCTTCAACTGACTTCAGACAAATATCTTCCAGCTCCCCAAAAGGAAAGCTTAGAGACTGTCAAGTCAAAAACGCTGTCTTAGACAGCAAGCACTCACCCTGTGTAGTTCCAGAGGACAGAGTCAGGCATGGGGTGTAAAAAATGGTGGGAGCATCTTAGGAGATGTTCCATTGGGTATAAGCATGGGGACTGGAATTTGGATCCCCAACATCCACAGAAAAATCCTGGTATAATTGCACACTTGCCTGTAGTCCTAGTGCTGTCGGGAGGAGGAGACAGAAGGATCTCTGAGACGTGCTGGCCATCAGCCTACCTCCACAGTTGGTTAGAGACTCAGTCTCAAAGAAGGAAGGTGGGCAGTGGTAGAGCATGACACCCGGTGTTCTCCTTTGCCCCTGTGCCCACATGCACAGGCATCTGGAGTAGGAGGAGGAGTAAGTGCCCAGACTCTGTAAGCCTGTAATCTTGTCTGTGTCATTCCTCCACAGAGACTAGCCCTGCTATCCAGGCAAGACCTTGCCTTCATTAAGCTCTCACTTTCCTACTTGTAAGGCAGGAATAAAAATGAACAAACAAGAGACTGGCTGAAATCCTGACTCACACAACATGTTTCAGCTCAGCATGAAAGAAAGTCTTGCAGCCTGCAGAGCTACCCCACAATAGCACAGTTTGGGGGCGATCTTCCTGGCAGTAAGATTATCAAGCAGTAGGTTGTTCTGCTTGCTTGCTTGCTTGCTTATTTGTGTGTTTGACTGTTCATTTGTTCTTAATTGGAGAATAATGTAATAAAGGAGCTAGCTGCAGAAGCAAGCGCCATGAGTCACAGAGCAGCATGGCTCTGAACTAATGTCACTGGGTCTCGATACTTCCCCGAGCATGGGTGATCATCAGAGACTGGAGGCCAGGCTGCTTCTTAGGCAGTATGGTCTTCAGCAGCAGGGTGGCGATCAGGAGGCAGGGGTCTTTATGTCTTTAATCTCCCTCTCTCTCATTCCTCCTGTCTCTTGTTGATAGAACCCAAGCAACAGACAGAGCCTCCAGGGAGTCACCCAGAGAAACCTCACAGGGCATACAACAGGTGGAAGAGAACTCCAGGGCAGGTGGATAGAGTCGGCCTCCCACTTTTTAGGATTCTCTCCCACAGCAATGCACGGGGCTCCAACTATTAACCTCAGGGCCTAACACTAGCAGGGAGGTATCACTGCCAGGCAGGAATGTCTCCCTCACCCTCCCACCCACTCAGACTCAAGGTCCTTGCTTCTTAAATCAGTTATTGCAATGTGATGAGCACATAGAACACTTTGCCATTTTGTGAGCTCCGACAGACTAGAGACCTGTCACCACCCATGTGAGCCAAGCACAGAACGTTTCCCTCCTTCTAGAAAATTCCTCGTCTTTATGATCAGCTCCCTTCAAAACTCTCAGCTCTCTGGAAACCTCCCTTCCCTTCTCAGTCCAGGCACTGTTTGTGAAAAGTATGGTAAAGATGGCATTAATTTACAGCTTTAAAATCAGTGATTACCTAAAATAATGCCCCAGCTCTAAGTGGTGAAGTGCTGAGAAAGCAGTAAGATGTGCTTTAGTATTTCAAGCTCCTGGTACAGCAGAGTCTCGTCTACGGAGGTGCAGTTCCCCTGGCACCATCTGTCTGTCTGTCTGTCTGTCACTTGTTTTGGTTTGTTTTTTGTTTATCATCAGCCAGGACCTCACCAAGTAGGCTAGACTGGCCAGCTAGAAAGTTCCAGGAACCCACCCATTTCCACCTTCGCAAGTGCTAGAATTACAAGTGTGTACCATGAGTCGGTTTTTTTTGGGGGGGGGGGTGTTTTTTTTTTTTTTTTAAAAACATGAGTTCTGAGGATGGGACTCTGGGTGTCTCTTGGAGTTTCTGTTTGTTGTACTTGACCTCCTTAGGTGCAGCAGCCACCGCCTTAGGATAGTTTTGTCAATTCCCAGGTTGATATTCTTTATCTCACAGGTCATTTTCTTTGTGTACGTGTTTGTGAGCACTACTCACTCACCCCTCTTTCTTGTCAGGTTCACTAGCTCTATTACATTCCTGCCATTACAACTGCCATCCTCATTTGTTGTACATAACGCTTCCATGACATTCTCATGTCTCTGCTGTCTCCTTTCTGCCTCCATAATGGGATTGCTGGGTAGTCAGTTACAGACAGATCAGTGTTGCAGGATAGGACTGAATCCCAGGCCCCACTCACGTATCCAGTTTCCTCACTATCTGGTAAACATGGAGCTTTGTATGTAATCTTGGGTCACTGATATCAGTGGAAAATGTGGGTCACAGGTGACTCTGAGACCCAAAGTAGATAGCAGATCTTCATTCTGGAGGGTTCTATGTGCCACCATTTCCCCTTTTTTCTTTGTTCTCAAGGTTCTCACCTATACCAGGCATGGATATATACTATATACCTATGTATATATGTGGTATATATCTATACATAGTATATACCCATGTATACAGTATATACCTATATATGTATAAAGTATATACCCATATGTGTGTGTGTAGTATACTACTATAATTCTAACAACCTGGAGGCTGATGTAAGACACTGAGTTTGAAGGCAGCCTGAGCTGCGTATCTAGACATTGTCTCAACAAATTCAAATTAAAAGCATCTCTACTTAAAATGTCATTATTCAAGGAAGCCTTTGACACTCACACTAGGCCAGCAACTTGGTTATATATCTTCCTGTAACCTGCGGTCATGTCCACAGTCACATCTAAATCACTGTGACACTGAATGGCGACTATTGCTCTCCACCACTGGGCTGCAAGCTCCATGGAGATAGAAACTGTTCCCATCAAGCTGTGCTGTCAGCACAACCTTTCATGTCCAGGCTTAGCAAGTGTCTGGCCAAAGTTTCTTGGCAGAAAGATAGAAGGAAAAACACTGAGGCTAGAACCAGCAGATACCAGATGGGGAGAGAGGGACAAGAGCAGAAGGAATAGAGGTTCCGAAGCTCTTTGTGCATCTAAGATCCAAAGTCTAGATCACATGAGAGTAAAGAAATGCCTGCTGGAAATGGGGTGGGAGAGGGACTAGAAGAATGAGGACCAGAGGTGGCTCTGTGGGACTAGTGGGCTCCATGCCTTAGTCTGTTCCTGGTTACTGTGTAATTTTTTGCAAGAACCCTGCTCTTGATGAACCTCTTTCTCCCAGCCTGTGAATACAGTTAGCAAGCTATTCTGGGGATAAAGTGACTTGCTGGCACACAGTACTTACTTGTAATAGCCACTAGCAAGGACAGCCTGTCTCCTGGCACCATGGCAGACAGGACACATTGAATCTATGGGCCAAGCAGCTCCTGAGTATGGAAATATCCCAAGAAAGACAGACTCAAGTTTATGGGTGCATTCACTTTTAATAACAGCAACCCAGACAATCAAGGCCTGTGGGGAGGCATCACAGAGTGGTGGGCAGGAGGCAGCATCTCATGATGCTCCTGCAGCTTTCCCCAGTGACTGTGGAAAAGCTGTGCTTTTACAAATTTCCAGGGTTCTTGGAAAGAATTTTTCCTTCAGTCTTGTTTTTATTCCAGAGTCACTACTGTGTGGTCACATAATTTAAGTCCACTTACACGGAAGATACTGGTCTCCCTGGTCGGTCACCTTTCTTTCACTTTGTGGCATCTGTAATGGTAAAGTCAGTCTTATCAGGATGTCACATGGGGTACTGGGGCCTTGGACCGGGCTTGGAAGGAGAGCTCAACTGCCCTTCACAGCAGGCAGCAGAGGAGAGTGGAGGAGAGAGGGGAGCAGTGGTTGTAAGCACACAGAGCTTTTTCTTCCACTCTGTTTTCTCATCTCAGTAAAACAGCAAGGCCATATACAGACTGCCCTTCTAAGGATAACAATACAGTCTTCCTGTCAATGCGGACTTCTGGTCCATTGGACCTGCATCCCAGGCCCCTGCTTTTAAAATCAGTATTGATTTCCTCTCTCTCTCTCTCTCTCTCTGTCTCTCTCCCCCCCCAACCCACCCCGTGTGTGTGTGTATGTGTGTGTTTGAGGGGGTGTACACACATATGTAGGGGTATGTGAGCACATGGGGGCCAGAAGACAACCTTAGGTATTCTTCCTCAGGCACCATCCATCTTTTTTTGAGATAGCATTTCTCGCTGGTCTAGGGGCTAGGCTGGTACCCAGCAAGCCCACAGGAGCTTCCCATCTCCACCTGCTCAGTGCTGAAATGACAAGAGGTAGCCGCCTGGCTTTTGGAGGGAGGGGCAGTGAGTTCTAGGAATCAAACTCTGATCCTTGTGCTTCCAAGTAAGCACTTTGGTGAGTCATCTCCCGGCTTTCCTCTTTGGTAATTTATCAATTGATATCTAAGTGGTCTTTTGAGCCATGACCCACCAAGGCTTTGAGTTTATCTAGAGCTCACTGTCTTGTAGCTGGGTCACTCGAGATTTAACCCTCTCAGGTTCCATACACTAGGACCATCTCTGGCTTTTGGTGACCTGGGATTAGTAAGCAGGATCACCCCACACTCAGTGAGGAGAGGCACTGACCCACCTGCTTCACTGGGTCCTCCTGGGCTGCGACTGACAAAGCTGGGTGTGCTGCTTAATGCCTTGAGTCATTCAGGGGGTTCTAGAGAGCCAGATGAGCTAAGATCTCCTGGCAATCCGAGGTAGCTATTGGCACTATGGTACTAGACTTCGAACCTCATCTCTGTAGGGTCCCCCAGGAGACACTAATTCATTCCAGTAAGGAAGTTCAGCTAAAACTTCTACAAGAGGTAGAGCTTGTCAATCAAGGAAGACATTGAGAGGGAAGATATAAATGGATTTCTGGAGTGAGAACTAACCATGCAGAGTCAGGGCATGGCAGATAGAAACATCAGTCATTTGTAGAGGGATTGTTTGCATGTCCTTTTCTGTGTTTACCTCACTGGGCCTCAATCTGTTGCACCAAAGGACTCTGGGTATAGAGTTATAAAAGTCAAGGGGACTACAGGTGGATTCTGTTGCCTGCCCCAGTGGAGGAGAAGCCTATGAGGCAAATGCAGCATCAGCCTTGCCTTTGTGAGAGGTCTGTGAGCTGATCACCTTCTGCAGCATTCCTTGCACAAGTATAGTTAGCAAAGACATTGGCTGAGGTAGACATTGAGGCTGAAGTGGTTAAATCACTCATTCAGCTGTGACAGTCGGTAGTTCAGAGAGCTGGGTCTAGAACCTAGGAGTCATCACTCTGTAGAGCCCACTTCTGAGGACATCCCCAGTACCTCACTCCTGAGTACACAGTACACAAGGAACGTTTGCCTTCCTGTGTGGGGATTTCTCGTAAGCCATTCTTAGACACTTTAGAGTGTTGGACCTAATGAAACAGCCAGCCAGCAGTTCTCAGGAACTGTGAGTACACCACGTGACCACACAGATGGAGGTACAGCTCCAAATGATTCTTGTGGGTTTTTTTTTTTTGCATTTGACCTTCTCAACAATCCCAACTAGTCATGAGCTAGGTTTATCATCACTTCCAATTTTCAGATGGAAATGAGTCCTACCTACCTCGCCATGGGAGGGAGACAGCTGGTGCTCTTTTCCCAGGCTGCCATCTTCCATTTGGTTTCTGGACTTGGCTGAGGGCTGGGAGGACTTGGGCCCTCTCATCTCACCTGAGTGGTCTATAGAGGGGACTTCCTCAAAGAAGAGAAGAGCAGCATTTATTATGGAACGAGCCAGAGTGAGTCTGTCTATCATAGGTAGGGTATTTGGAACACGTGCTTTATAACCTCAGTGCTTCAGAATTGAGCAAATGGGGGTTGAGGGTTGGGTAGGAACACTGTTGGGAGACCTTGGGACTGACCTACCACTTATCCAGCAGCAGCACTGAGGGCCTCTGGTCCTGCTATTTCCCAAGCTTAGCAGGTTCTTGTAGGTCATCACCACACCACCTTCTCCTATGAAGAAGGTCTCCCTGTCAGTGCATGGCAGGAGGCTAGATCTTGATGCCTCTTTATTAGAGTGAAGCATTGGGTCACAGCCTCCAGGGAGGGGGTGGGAAGGAGAACAGATGCCAGGGTCATTCATTGTGTCCTGGTCCCCATGCTATCACATGTCCCAAATGTTATCCGTCCATAGGAAACCAATCCCATAGGATGCTGCAGTCAAACCTTCCACGGGATGCTGCAGTGAGACCCCGCTCCTCTGTTCTGGGTGTCTCAGTCAGTGTGTGTCTCTATATGAGTGCACACAATTGCACACATCTGTGCATGCAGCAAGAATGTTAAGAGGAGATGGTAGGAGGGGACAGGCCTTCAGTGAAAATTTGGGAGTAAATACCATTTTCTTTTTCTGTCGACTGTAGAGTTTCCTTTACCATCTTGTGTCTCCTAACTGCCCTCTAAGGCAGAAGATCTGTTGAGTCCATTAGTGTTGCACAGGCACCTAGTCGTATGGGTCTGAGGCCCCGGTGACAGTTTCACACAGAAAAATTTCCATCCATCTGTGTACTAAACATAGACTGTATCAAATTAGAATATTTGAGTGCTTTCATTTCATTAACCGCTTATAAGCAATGTGATAATGACTGTTTTCAATAAATTTTAAGGAACCCTCATGAAATTTAATCTGTACAAGAAGCCAGAGGACAGGTTTTGATCATTTTGATTGACGCAGGGGAGAGTAACCAAGGCTCAGAGTGGTTGCATGACAAATGTGCTGTTGCCCTGTAGTAAAGGCCAGAGCTGGGGGCCTGGCTCTGGCCCCATGCCCCTCCACTGAGCATGGATATGGAAGGGAAGAGGGGAAGGAAGCACAAATGTGCACCGTTAGGGCAGTGCTGGGGAGAAGTGCAGAGTGTCAGGGGAGAGGTACCATTTGCCTGGAAAAAGCCTCAAGGGAAGGGGTTATATTAGAAGTAAGCCTTAAAAAAATTAGTAAAATCATCAGGTGATGGTGGCAGTGCATGCCTTTACTCTAAGCACTTGGGAGGCAGAGGCAGGTGGATCTCTGTGAGTTTAAGGCCAGCCTGATCTACAAAGTGAGCTCCAGGACAGTCAGAGATACACAGAGAAACCTTGTCTTGACAAGCCAGAATAGAAAAGGGGGAGGAGTCATCTAAAAGTTGACAAGGTAGTAGACGTTCTAGGCAAAGACCAAAAGCATGGATTTTGGCTGGACGGGTGTGCTGAGGAACATGGAATCAACACAAAGCAAGACCTCTATGCAGGGAGAAGCAACAGAGCTTATCAGACATGACATTACACAGGCATTAAAAGCCCTCCTAAAATCCAGTCTTTCTGAAGAGATACTACCTCAAGTGCCTGCTCGCAGGGAACCATGGCCAGCAAAATTTGAGCAATTTAAGACAGGGTCACAGGTAGCCCAGACTGGCCAGGAATTTTCTGTGTCTAGGCACTGACATGGCACTGGGCTCTGCTTAAAGCCAGCAGCTGTGGTTCTAACCATCACAGTCATCTTCACTTTCCTGGTCATCATCCTTATGATGCCTGCACTTGCCTCAAATTCCCTAGTCAAAGATGGAACCAAACACAGGGATGGTGAGTTCAGAGAACAACAGGGCCTCACATCTGTTGTATTCACAGAAGGGGACAGGAAGGCAAGAAACCAGGAAGATCCCAAGGGTGGGGAATGCCTGAGGGCAGGAGCCAGGATAGTCTCAGGATAAAAGAGGACATCAGAGGCTGTCCTGTGAGGTTTCTCAGCCCTCATTCACAAGCATTCTCTCTTGCAAGGAAACACCACAAGTCGATAATCTGTGTGGCAGGGTCCAGGGCAAGTTGTCTGACCTCATCGCTGTCAAAAGCAAATGTTGCAGTGGGAAAAGCCTTCCACTGGTAATAGGTGCCCAATTTAAAACTCCTTGAGAGATGAGGGGGATCACTGCCTAATTGACTTTGATCATAGGAAAAGCAAAGGATAAGTCACATGGCTCACGTGCCAAAGGAAATCAGGACACGGAAGCTTCGTTCCTGGGGGCCCAACCATAGCACGTCATCCAGGAGATGAGGAAGGGGAACATAGCAGCAGCCATCTTCTCCCTGGGCACCAGGACCCGCCAACCTCGTGTCTTAATTCTACCACACTGGGTCTTTTCTGAAGGTGTAGGACGGGTGGCCATGGAGTGACAGGCAGTAGCTAGCATTACAGTCTGGCCTTAGGTAGATTCATGCAATCGATGTTGCAGCTTGGATGCATCAGTGCAGAGAGGAATCCATCCTAGGAGATCTTTAAAGCAGCCTCTCACCCCCTGAGGAAATGACAAGCAGTTTCCCAGAGGGCAATGCTGCCTGCCCCCAGCTGAGTGGTGTGAATAGGCAGGCTGTCCCTGGGTTTCTCTGATCCCAAGGTCATTAGTAAAGCCTTGACCAGAAGGCGCAGACAGGCCCTCACCAGGCTTCGGCATGTTCTCTCTGTAGGGTCACTCACTGGCTGTTTGTTCCCTCAGCAGTGGTCTTATGAAGCCACTTTTGTTCGAATCGAGATTAAATAAGGGAGGGGGGCTGTCTGGGCTGTGCTTCCGTGGCAACAGCATGAGCAGAGCTGAGGACCCAGAGTCCCCAGAGCTCTGGCTGGGGCCATGGCAATGCTTTAGTAAATGGTGCAATTGTAAACAATCAGGAGCCTGCTTTTTTTAAAAAAAAACTACGGAATTTAATTAATAACTGTGTCTAGCTCTGCTTTGAGACATCTATTCTATAAATGGCTTCTATATAACACCGTTCTATAAACCAGGTTATAACAATATCTGCCTTTAAAGGGTTGTTTAAGTGACATGTGGAAGTGACTTCTCCAATATTATACCATGCACAAGAGAACATAAGGGAGAGCCACTACTATTTTAATAACAATCCTCATAATGTCGGTGTCCACCCTGCTTCACATCTCTGGTACTGTCTGAGAGGGGAAATGGTAGGTTTCTCAGCCTCGGCTTCCTGCCCGTACTTTGGGCACCAGGCTGGACTCATTCCATTTGGGAAGTGGAGCCTGGTGGGACAACAGGCTCTAAGGATGACTCTCCCGTCTCTCACGGAATTTCTTTGTGACTTTGGGGTACCCTTTTTTTAATAGAAAGAGCTCAAAGCAATAGTCAGAAGATGTGCATTTGGTTCTTGCACCAGGTCCTTCCACAAATGCACTAGCCAAGGCTGAGTCTCCTCAGCTGTTCTTTGAAGGAGCTAGTAGGTCTCCGAAGCAAAACACTCAGTGTAGCAACCTTCCCCATTTTTAAACAAAATCTCAGGCCTCTGAACTCCCCAGGTCCTCATAGGTCCTTATTTTACTTCTTTACCACAAACCCTGATGTACCACAAAAACAGTCAGGATGGTGTTAACCCCACTGTGGTACACACCACGCCCACCTGACTACCTTCCACCTACTTCCAGAAGGTAGGTACTGGTGCCTGTGCATAAATGGTACCACCTTGTGGATAAGAAACTGTAGCTGCAGAAATGGAAGTCACCCCACAGCTAGCACATCATCTCTGGAGAAGCAGCCATATGTTGTACGCCACAGAGACCAGGCTGGCCATAGCCATGCGTCATTGACGGTGCTCCACCATACAATCAGCAGTTTTGGCAACTGACAGGGAAAGGCCAGATGATGAGGCTGAGGTGGATTGAGAGGATGGAGGGAGCAGGCCAGTCCCTACTCTAGGAAAACATGATAGGAGAGCTTCCTTTGCCCGTTGCTGCAGTAAGAAGTCTATACAAATTAAGTTCCTGCTCTCTTTTCTCTTCCACCTGCCTCCACCAGTTCTCCGTGCCTTCCAGTTAAATGGGTATCCATATTGACCATGGACTCACATGTTTGCCACACAAAAGTGGCCTTCTCCCCTGTTCTACACAGTGCAGAAAAATGACCCATGGCACAAGAGTCCATTCTCTAGAAGAAGTGCATCTGTGAGTGAGGGACCGTAATCCTGATTGCTGCAGTCATGTTCTAGCGGGAGACAGGAGGGAGAGCAATATATTTACTTGATTTAAAATTAGCCCCACGTAGCCACCGGTGGGATCCTGTCAGGCTGCTTTATAGCGATTCTACCCTTAAAAGCTGTTTTATCTGTTGGACAAATAACTCTCATTCTGTGCCCAGAGTCTGTCAACTCATGGGAACGAGAGTGCCTGCAGCTTAAAGGAACCCACAGATGGTGTGGCAGGGAGTCATGAGGAATATGGAGAAAGAAAGAAAGAGAAAAAACAGGGCAGGCAACAGAACTGCCTTAATTTCTCAGCAAGTACAGGAGCTAAGGACAGCAAGGAATCCAGAGGCAGAGGTTATGACAACTGCCATTTATCAAGCTCCTACTGTGTGCTAGGCACTGATCTGAGACCATTCCATGTGCTCTCTCATTGGATCCTTCGGGATGGGTGTTCTAAGTATGCTTCATTTTGAAGAGGAGGAAGCTGAGAGTGAGTGAGGCTGAGACTGACTTCTGCCCGCAGTCAGGAGACTCTCAAATGACCATGCTTTGGAGAGACTGCACTCTGCTCTTGGCTACAATCTAACAGGCATGCCATTTTGATCATGAAAGCCAGGATAAAAAAAGAAAGCCCCTTGAAGTGTCCCAAAGAGCAACTCCAGCTATGCTTTCGGCAAAGCTTTGCGCTGGATTTTTTTTTTTTTAATTTAATGTTAGCCACTGTAACTCATCAGAAGGGTGATAACTAAGAGCCTGCACTTTGAGTCTAAGATCTGGAATCAAATGCGGCTCCATCATTTCCCTGTGTGTCTTTGGAGGTCACAGAGCCTTCTGAGCCTCCACTGTCCCCCGACAACCTGGTATAACTCCCTTAGTCTAGAGTCTGACCCCCTGCTGACTTAAGGCCTCTTTCCTTCACTCCATTACCCTTAGACCTTTCTTGCCTGAAATTGAGTTACAGGACTTCTTGTCATATGTAAAATAGCACTAACGTGCACTTGGAAACCACAGAACAAAATGTATCCACAATCACAGGATGATTCAAGCATGGTGTCCTTTTAATCTATTTCTTTGTTGATTTTCATATGCATATAGAGAAATGCATACAGAAGCACAGTCAGGGGGGAAAAATGCAGTTTTATGCCCTGCTCCCTTCCCCAACACTACGTCTCAAAGACCTTCTTCATTGTGGCTGTCATAGATGTTTGTCATAGAGGTTCCCTTGCATACAGTGCCTGTACCTTAGCCACTCCTGTGTCAGGTGTCCAGGCTGCTTTCTGGTTCCTCACCTGTTACATTGCCACACTTACCTCTGTGTCGCTGGTAGCTTTATAGAAGCCACCTGTTACATTGCCACACTTATCTCTGTGTCACTGGTAGCTTTATAGAAGCAGGGATATGAACTGGAAGATGAAAAGTTGCTGTTCTTGTGTGATCTCTTGCCTTTTCTGTCTTTGTTGGTGCTGATGCAAAACATCAGTAAGAACTAGTTTATTCGGAGCCAAAGTTGGTGACCCTGACCTGGGAATAGATTCAGATGGCTTGAGCGACACGTTCCATTCTAGGTACAGCTAAAGGGAATCTTTATAGCCACCAAACAAAAGGAAGTCATACATCAGTGCTTTTGCCAGCTACTTCGGTGGGGACATCAGATAGGTTACAGCAAAGCATGGTAACTTGTATAGGCCTCAGATGCTATCTGATCACTGAGCTTTGGTGTTGGTGGAAGCCAGTGGTCTGGTTAACAGGCTGTATTCCAAAGATTTACCTGATAGCTGAAAGAGTAAATCACTCACAGCAACTAGTAGTTAATGACTTGTTAAGGTGACCGAAGCTAGCCCAAGGTTATTATAGCTCTAGATCTACAACATTCTAACTCTCCACTGTCATGAAGTTCTGTTCAGTTGATCTGAAGAACCTTTATTACAGTGTGGCCTTTTCAGGGAATCTTGCTTTGTACTGATATTGATTTTTCCCTCCTTGGAAGTCTGAACACCAGTGACTTTATTTAAATAAACAAGCAAAAAAAAAAATTCTAAATCTGAGTACTAAAAACTAAAAGCGGGTGGCCAGTCACGACCATGGTTCCTACTTTTGAGTTTAAAAAATATGCCACTTGGTGAGCCTGGAGAGATGGCTCAGAGGACTAAGGTTGGATTCCCAGCACCCACATTAAAGCTCACTGCTGTCTGTAACTCCAGTTGCAGAGCATCTGATGCCCTTTCCTGGCCTCTGATGGCACAAGGCCTGCAAGCGATGCACAGACACACAAGCAGCCAAAATACCCAAATGCCACTTGGACCAGCAGTTCCTCGCAGTTATAACCTTCTCTACCCACTCCCCGGAGCTGCTCCAGCACACGCGCAAGTGGGTGTCTGCACAGGGTTGCACACTTTGCCCCCTGCCTTGTGACAGCAGAAACTCCCCTCTCCTCAGCTGGCTTAATGACTTTGTTAATTGCCTCTTCTGGATTGGGCGCTAGGGTGCCTTCAGTATGCCTGAGCATCAATGGAAACTTTTTTTTTTTTCAAATGTCAGGACAAAGCTTGCACTTTCTGAGCCATCGCTCATGTCTCACTGGGCAGGAAAAGGCGACAGGAAAATGTCAGCCCCAGGATCAGATGGACCAGAGCTGGGGCGATTGAACTTTCCCACCCTGGCTCTTGGCTTTTAGAAATCATTAACATTTCAATGTGGGTGATCCTGTGAACCCTGCTGCTTCTCCACAGCCTCTCTCTGAACTCTTCAAGCATCTTGTCACCTTTTCATTGAATTACAAGTAGTCTAATGGGAAAACCACACTTCTTATCTAGGTCACCCTTGGTATACTTGAACAGGGATTTGCACCTTAGTTATAAATATACAGTGCAGAGTATAATTTACATAATCCTGCAATGTGTGTGGGCAGGTGGTTACTCTTCATTCTTCAGAGAATGAGGAATACAATAAATGATTTATGTTATTTGAATGGTCTCCTCTATCCTTAGTGGGCTGGGGAGAATCATTTATATTTTTTGGCTTCTTTTATTATTATTGTTAACTAATGGTCTCTACTTTCTGAACATTTGACCAAACAGAGTTCACCACTTTATACCAGTTCTGTAGGACAAAGACTAGGGAGTGGCCCCGTAAGCTCCCAGCCTCCAGCTCGCATTCAGCCTTTATTTTGTGGGTAGCTTTATGCTGTCTCTTTTATCTTGAAGTGAGACATAGGAAGAGGAAGAAGAACTTGAAGCTCGTTCACCCTTAAGGCAGCTCTGCTGTCTGGTCTTAGTAGCTCACCATAACTTTGAGTTCTTTCAGTTACTCACTTTAGCTCAGCTTTCATTTTAATATCATTATATACATTCCTCACTAATGTTGCCCAGGCCACCTTTTACATGAGACCGAATGATATCTGTAATGTGTTGGCCATTGACCACACTTTTGAGGGATACTGTTGTTACTTGAATGACTGTCAGGAATTCGGTAGTGACTGAAGCTTATATCCATAGACCAAATTCCTCACTGAGCATGTGTGTGTGTGCGTGTGCGTGTGTGTGTGTGTGTGTGTGTGTGTGTGTGCGTGTGTGTGTCTCTCTGTCTGTCTGTCTTGTCTCTGTGCATGTGTCTGTCAATCTATCTATCTGTGTCTATGTGTGTATCTATGTGTGTGTCTGTATCTGTGTTCGTGTGTCCTCTGAAGAGAACACAGACTAACTCTCTTCCTCTCTCTTCCCCAAGTCTTCACCCAAGGCCATAAAACTCACCAGGCAGTACAGTGATGGAGCGGAGGGCTCTTTAGCATGACTTCTGTTTGCTGACTGCTCTTTTGCCTCCTCAAATTCCATGTCTGGAGTGCTCACCTTCCAAAAGCCCCCATGGTTTTTACTAGCATGTACTAGTCATGCATGATAATGGGCTTCATCATGGCATTTGCATACATGCACGTAATGCACTTGGATCATACTTGCCCTCCACTGTTCTCAAGTACCCCCCCACTACCACTCATCACCTTCCTTTTCCTAGCTGGTTCCCCTTTAACGTTCATGTCCTTTTTTTCCCCTAATTTGTGACCCAGACAGTTATTAGTCTTGCATATATACATATATGGGTGAGAGGTTACTTACAGAAGCATGAACACCTGACCAGTGGCTACACCACAGCAGAAAATGTCTCTCTCCCCACCAGTAGCCATTAATTGCCTATAGATTTTCAGGAGAGGGCAGAGCCTCTAAAGCTACGCCCCTCCCTCCATGTCAGGGTGTCGATCAGCTCCATGCTGTGCAAGCAGTCATAGCAGCTGTGAGTGCGAGAGTACAAAGGTCATGTCCTGCCCAGGAGAAGGCATTCTACAATATTCTACCCAGTCCTCCAGCTCCCAGGTTCTTGTCTTCTGAGCTCTGGAGAGGGTGATAAAGACGTCTTGTGTATGGCTGAGCATGTAACACTTACTTATTCCCAGCACTCTGGCTAGATAATGAGTCTCTGCAGTTAATTCTATGCACTGTTTAAAGAAGTATCTCTGACCAAAGCTGCCTGCAACATTACTAATCTACGGGGATAGACATAATTAGTCAGAAGGCAATTGGACAGGCACATCATGTCCATTTAGCAAAGCAGCAGCAGTATTTCCCCAGCCCAGACGTCCTCCCTGGCCCCGGGCATTTTATGAGGTTTATAGTGCAGATCTGAATTACTCCTGACTATGGAACTCCAGTCAGAAAGTGGTTGGTTACCCCTCGAACAGACTTGCTACTATTGCATCAGTGGGCACCGCTTGCCTGTTAGGTTAGTAGTGAAGTATCAGCAGGGTATTTCCCAGCTCCATCTTGATGACATTGATCCCATGCCCTATCACCATCCTCCATTGTCATTTCAGGGTAGTCTGGGGAGTCTCCAAGGAATACATCACAAGTGGTTTTAAGTGAAGCTTTGCTTTCAGAGGGACCTTTTCCACAGGTCATGGAGACTACCTGTCACTCCCATAGCTGTGGGAGCCTCTCCAAGGAAGCCGAGCAGAAAGAATGAGATATCAACATTTACCTATATACTTCTAGCCCCTCCCCCAACTGCGAACTGCCCTACCCTATTAGCTTCCCCTGGGACCCTGGACTTGGGTATCAGATTCATCTCTGAGATTCTACCCTCCCACCCTACCAAATGCTGTCCTGGCAGGTTTTTTTTTCTTCTTCTTCTTTTTTAAAAGGAAAGGCTTGCTTTTGTATCTTCTTAAAATTAAGAGAAAGCTCTGACAATAAAAATGTTTCTTTTCGCAGAGCTGTGAGCATTCTATTCATTCTGGAATTAGTTAATTCTTGTGACCTTTTAACAAGACAGCACTTGGCATTCTTAGATAAGATAATTGACTCTAATGGGGGAAGACGAGCTGCTCATTTAATGGTGTACATCTGAGTTGTGTGTAGTTCAAGGAAGTTCTCCATTACCTTCAGAGTTGCCAATATATAGATTAAAACAGTAGGAAGGGAAGTAGAGATGTGAGCTAATTCAACCTAGGAAGCAGCAGCTTTGCTCCTGGCAGGCCGGCTAACTGTCTTCTATCGCCACCATCACTCAGAAGTGGAAAGCAGGCTAACGCACCTCTCACAGTACTCCTGACTACAAAGTTGCTCAGTCAGTGGGAGCTGCTATTATCCCCGTCCCTGTTATTATCAACAAATCTGGTGCCTGGGAAAATACAGTATTTATGTAGAGTTGGCAAAGTACCTTGGCACATAGTATCCCATTGATGATATGGTATGCTAAATCTCAGCGTACCCTTATGACATGATGCTCCATTGACTTGGTACCCCTCTGACACGGTAATCTCTCTCACAAGGCACCACTTTGACATGCTACCCGCTAATATGAAACCCCTCTGACAGGGTATACAACTTATACAGCACCCCACTGGCATAATATACACCTGTATAGCATCCCTCTGACAGAGTACACCAATTATACAGAACCCCACTAACATGATGCACACCTCTGATCTAGTATTCCTGTGACATGGTACTGCTCTTGCATGCTCCTCTGACAATTACCCGTCTAACATTACCACTTATAACTACCCCACTGACAATGTATATATCTCTGATACAGTGCCCCTCTGCTATGGCATTCCTCTGATACTACTTACACAGTACTCCCATTGGCATGGTACACACCTCTGATAGAGTACCCTTCTGGCACAGCACCCCACTGTTTCAGTACTAAAAGCACTGATAGAATATGTTTTCCCATTTCTCAGATAAGAATATTGCAGCTAGGAAACAGCAATTAGGATTCAGAATCTTTTCTTACCTCTGGCCCCACTTCATAGAAACCAAAAAGAAGGTCACTCTCCTCACTCCCACAAAAATACAACCTCCTGGCTGAAGCAACCCATGTGCCTGTCCCCTACATGATTTGAATGTGTCCTGGAGTCACAGAATATGCTGCATTTGCCAGGTATCTCTACCATGTTTCGTGGCCTAAAAAGGCTGCTGTAGGTCCTCAAATCCACTGTCTGTGAACTTATCCAGAGAGACCTGCCTCTCAGCATCCTTTGAGAGATTCCTACTTCCCCCTCAGATGTGAAGCCTTTGGAAGCTGTCTGATGTCTGGGAAGGGGTGTCTTCACATGCCAGCCCTTGTGCCTGGTGAAATAGAGCTGATAAGAGGCAGCAGCAGACTCAGGGTGAGAATTTTCATGTCTGGGCAGATGTGAGTTCTAGACCAGTCTCTGCTTCTTCTTGTCCACTTAACTTTATACATGTCAGTTGCTCCCTTACCTTCAAGAGATCATCTGTAACATGTAGCTACAAAGAGTAACCTTTTAGGGTTGTCATGAAAGCCAAAGTATACATTGTTCTGATAGTCTTAACATAGTATGTAGAACATAGCAAAACATTTCAATCATTGTCTTATAAATATCATAATTTTAACTAAATTTCTAATTTTTTATTAATCTATACTAAGACCTGATATTTTTGAACCCTCTCAAAATTGTGTCTAGTGGATTGACATGAGAATTAGAAATAATGCATTCATATTACCAGATGTACACAGTAGGTAGTAAGTATAATTCCATGGACCTTCCTATCTCTGTAGATCGGCCCTGCCTTCCTGTGGCCCCTCCTTCTCAGGCACCTCCTCTAGGCCAGGACCTTCGGAGTGGACATCCTATCTGTCTTCACTGCTTGACTGTGTGCTCTGGCTGTCTGAATCAATACTAACTCTCCAGAGTCTGCCACAGAGGGCCTTTAAAAAATAGAATCATCAGTGAGAGGAAGGGGTACTATACAGAGCATGGTGTGGGATCCAGGAAGATGAATGCTTGCTACATGTGGGAGAGCCTGAGCAGGCATCCTGGATGTAGTGAGTGAAGACCACTAGCCAGGTTCAAGTCTTGTTTCATTTTGGAGGAGGATTTGGGGGTTGGGTTGGTTGTTGGTGTATGTGTGTGTGATGTGCCACTCACTGTGTGAGTGCCAGCACATATATGCCACAAGACTCAAGTGAACATCAGAGGACAATTTTTAGGGGTTTGTTCTCTCCTTCCACATTGTTAAAGCAGAGTTTCTTTGTTGTGTTTGCCACCATGCATACTCCAGCACATAGTAAACAGCTTTTGGTAACTCAAGGGACTGAACTCAGGACGTCAGGTTTGTGTAACAGGTGCTTTGCTCTGCCGAGTCGTTTTGTGGCCCTTACTTTTTGTTTTTGTGAAAGGGTCTCACCAAATGGAGCAGACTGGCTTCCTAGCTCTATAGATCTCACAGCCTGCCCTCCTCAGCCTTCCCCTTGCTGGGGTTACAGATGTGTGCCACCATGCCCACATCAAGAGCGAAGTATTGATTCACAAAGTGAAGTCCAGAGAGCAATCAGGCACTAATTACAAATCTTTGTGGAAACAGCATTCACAGCCTGAATGCACACTGTATACTTCAGACAGTGTTCACTCTTTGCTGTCTCATGGCACAAAATAAAGATGTGCCGACCATCTCCCTCCCGCCCCAGCCCTGCATCATCCCCTCCCCCCACAGGGAGCACCCAGTGTTACGATGGTCTTTCATATCCTTCCAACACTCAGTATAATTTAAAGCCAAAAGGAGTATGTCAAACACATTCTTCTGCAGGCTATAGTTTTTCTTTCCGAAAAGAAAAAAAAAACATAAAAATCTTCCTCAGTCTATTTATGATCAGTGCTATTGTGTTGTGTGGCTGGATCCTACCTAGCCTCTTATCAATGGACCAGTTTATGAAATTCTGCCATTAAAATAATGTTGTAGTGAGTAACCTTGTAGGTATATCATTTATTAGATATGTGAGTTTTATCTGGAGGAGAAGTTTCCAGAATTGGGACCTTGAAATCCTAGGGTAAAGGGTGAATGTATTTTAAATTTTATGGCTTTTTATCACATACCCATTTATGCTCACACCAGCAAAGTGTGTGGGCACCTGCCTCCCCTTCTCTGCCAACACAGTATATTTTCAGCCCTTTTTATCTTTGCCAAACCATATGTGAAAACTAATATTTCAGAGTTTGACTTAGATTTCTTTCACAGTGAGTGATGTTAAGAGCCTTTTTGTATGATTAAGGGCCTTTGGTATTTCCTATTCTGTAACCTGTCTATTCATATCCTATGCCCATTTTTCTTAGACTTTACTTACTCGTGGGTGTTATTTTTACATAGGAAATAATCCTTTGTCATGCAAATTATAGTTCTCACTCCTAGATTGTTGTTTGTCTTCTGAACAAAAAGGTCAAGACCTCCTGAAACTGATTTTTCCTGATCATCCCTAACAGCACCAGACTGTGAGCCCCTCAAGGCAAGGTCTAAAGCCTTGATCACCGCTGTGTCTCGAGCCCCCTGGCAGGGCTTGGTACTCTAAGAGATCTTTCTGGGGGCTGTTGTTGAACTGAACTGAGGGTCTGTGTCCCCCACTCCAGACCCCTCTCCCTGTGGCTTTGGGAGCTCCATTTCCCCACCCCAGATCCCTTCTCCCTGTGGCTTTGGGAGCTCCATTTCCCCACCCCAGACCCCTTCTCCCTGTGGCTTTGGGAGTTCCATTTCCCCACCCCAGACCCCTTCTCCCTGTGGCTTTGGGAGTTCCATTTCCCCACCCCAGACCCCTTCTCCCTGTGGCTTTGGGAGCTCCATTTCCCCACCCCAGACCCCTTCTCCCTGTGGCTTTGGGAGCTCCATTTCCACCTCTAGCAGAAAGAGATGACTTTCTCCATTGCTCACTACAGCCATGCACCTGTTTGGCCTAAACTGGCACCTGCAGCCGATGGAGGGGCAGATGTATGAGATCACGGAGGACACAGCCAGCAGCTGGCCTGTGCCAACGGACGTCTCCCTGTATCCCTCAGGGGGCACTGGCTTAGAGACCCCTGACAGGAAAGGCAAAGGAACCGCAGAAGGTAGGGTTGCTGCGTTGTCCGTGTTGTGAGTCTTCTGTGTCTGCCTTTGAAAGGAGGAGACCTCCACCATGCACGCCCTGTGCCTGACTCACAGCTCATGCTGCTTCTGCCATCCTCCACACCCCATGCCGGCTGCAGTCCACCCGTGTCTTCATCCCAATTCGCTGTCAGTGTGAGCCCAGAGCCAGGTCCGCGGGACCCATGGTGCTCTGCCGCATCTCATTCCATGCCTCCCAGGATGCTTCTAGGGCATTCACCAGCATTGCCAGCCAGCCATCTTTGTGTGGGGCCAGGGGGAGCACTTCTGGGAAACCCTGTGGGATCAAGAGGCACGTGCGGGAGTGGGACGCCGTAGGGGGTGTGTTCCGGGTAAAAGACTCTTAGACTGTATGTTTCAGTGGAAACATTTCAGATGATGGTCTACCCAGTGATCACATCACTGGTATCTCTGACCCAGCTTCCTCATCTGCAGTAGTAACAACAATCACTGTGTACTCACTGGGTTTGCATCAGAACTTACGTCTTTTCACCGCACACTTTACCCTCACAACCCTGTGAAATGGGTATAATTAGCTACGTCCATTCTAGATACAAACACAAATGATCATATGAAGTGACTTGACCAAGAGGATATCAGAATTGAGTATGTGAACTCGGGTCTGGGACCTTAGGGCTCTCACCAACCCAGTAGTTTTCCTACCCCCATGGTGACAGGACCTCAAAGGTGATACAGATGTGAAATCCTGTTGTACCATGAGGCAAAGACATTTCCAACTATGACAGAAATGGTGGTGACGTTTCTGTGTTTGGCATTCTTGAGTGAGAATCCACGGACCCATCTGTTGAATGTCTCAATGATCTGTATAACAATTCATAGACACAACTTCCCTCACTGTCAAGCCAAGAATGGTTCGGGCTCACCAAAGTTGGAACGATGTAAGTTCCCAGGCCAGCCTTCCCTTCTCCTGCACCTGCTGTGGTCTTTGTTGTTCCTATGCTGTTTCCCTGTCGGCAGAGTGGCCATGGCCAGCTCACGCCATGCTTTTTCTTACCTCCCTTAACTCTGATCTCATGCCTCTTGGCTCTCCATGTCCTTTCAAAGCCATTGGTTTGGTTGAAAGGGTAACTCCTGCTTATACCCAGAGTACCTCCTCGTGACTTCTGCAATGACGATCCTCAAGTTCAAAGTCAACCGTTGACCTGTGGACACATTTAAGGGAAGTGAAAAGAGGAGACTTTGAAAAGAACCGAACCCGAATGCTTACCCACTGTTTTGAGAGGGAAGGCCAGGTCTCTTCCTTTTAAAGATTTGTAAGAACTAAAACACCGAATAACGTATGCTTCTTTATCCAGTAGTGGGGTAGGGTAGAAGGTAGCATATGGGAGTGGGGGGCACTGGTGTAGTCAGGAGCTGCTGACTGTGATCTCATCTTAAGCAACCCCCCTGAGCCAGGCATTCTGGCTCTACTTCCACTTCCTGTGGTTCAATCAGAAAGCACTGAGCCATGGGTTCTCTATAGGGTGCATTGCAATTTGCAAGTCCTACAGGTGATATTTGTACAAGAATCATTATAGGGCAAACTGGCACTCTTCAGGGAGCTGACAAAGGTGGCACTGTCCATGGTCCTGCTGGTGGCTTCCAAAGCTCACACCAGTTCATATTGGCTGGTGCCACCAGTGAAGACCCATAGAGGAACAGCTGTTTTTAGATCAGCCTGTGAAAACACGCTTAAAACAGCTTTCTCCCTCGAGGAGTTGCTAACGGATCTCCTGTAACACAGTGTAGTTTCTTCCCACCATGAATCTCTAACAGACCGTCCTTCAACAGGAGTTAAGTCTATCTGAAATCTTGCACTCTAATGAAATTAGTTTGTGGGTTGTTTGGGTTCGGTTTAGTTTTTCCGGAGGAGGAGGGAGTGTAGATAAGATACAACACAAAATTACACTGCCTTATTGGCTTATTTTAATTGGAGAATTTTTGCTTAGAGGGATTATCGGTTATTACTGATGCAAATGGAAATCCTGTTTATAAGCCCCTTAAATGGAGGGCAGTGCTGGAAAGCAGTCACCATCAGGAGGGACTGGGCGGGTGGGGGGATGCATGTGCCTGAAAAGCAGAGGAGAATGTCTCCCATAGTCTCTGGGAGACCACATGGTTCCCCCCACCCCTACCCCAGTCCAACCAACGTCTGCTCAGTTTCTGTTTTTAATTGTGATGATAAAACTCTGCTTCCTTAGACTTTATCGCAGTAGTGAAATTCCTAACCCTACCATGAGGGCACATTTCTGGCTCCTTCCGATGGTATCAGGGGAAAGAATTGATTACAGAATTAAGATTAGCAACCCTGTACCATGATCATGGGAAAAGCAGTATGATGTGATTAAGATGGAAAAAAAAATGGTAGTGGTGGGCTTGAATGTGCCTTGGAGCCACACAGCCCAAATGTGGTTCTCAACCCAGCCTTGCATTTCTTCCTTTAACTCATTCTAGTTACTTCATCTGCTTGGCCTTAAGTTTCTTCACCTGTAAAACAAGGATGATGGTGGCTCTCTTGAGAACACAGCAGGGAGGAGCCATTTGTAGAGAGTGGTCCGCAGTCCAGCTGAGGCCTCTCATCTTGTCTACCTAGTCCAGGTCCATTCCGCTTCAGAGCCAAAGATCCTAGAGATGTATACTCAACATTTACCCTCACAGGTCTTTCTAAGGTTTGGGGTATTTAAAAATATTTTAAAGTATGCTTTTTAACTTATATAAATTAAATAGATGATAATCCCAGCACTGTGTCTCTCACATCTTTGAGAATAACATTAAATTATAATTTTTGCTTTATTTTTCAAAGTGGCTCTAACAATTTCAGGGCCATTATGGGACAGAAAACAAATGTGGCAGCTTCCTGAAGCAACACCACACAACCTTGTGCTTGCATTAGTGGGGAAACAGGAATTGCTGCATAAACAAGCCTTTCTGATGGTTGACTTGGTGGGCTAGGGATAGTGCTTTCTGTTTGCAATGGAATAAGAATTACTTATCAGTTTGAACCATACAAATCGCTGCACACAGGCTCAGCTGGGCTCTTCAAAATGGAACAGCTTATTTTGATAGCCAAATAAATTTCAAACAGTTGCTAAGGAAACTAAAGGATTCTTTGTGCAATCTATTGCATTGAGAATAACAAAAAGAAAAAAAAAGGTAAAGGGATTGTCAGTTGATTAGAAATTTAGAACCTAGGTAGATGAATCTGCTCAGGAGAGTAGAGACTCTGATTGGGATTCAGGGCAATTCCAGTTCTTCCAAACCTTCCATGTTTGATGGGGCCATCCGACCATTTCAGCAATTCATTGAGAGATTTCTTTTATGGACATGATTGCATATTTGGACAGTATTGCTCTAGGAAGCCTGAATCTAAATTTACAAAGATAAAGATGGTTATCAATGGAATCTGTGCTGTGAAACTGAGTCATGCTGTTAGAAGGGGTAGGGTCTAAATTAAGCTGCTTATACCACTTGGTGAGGCCTGGAGATGCCTAGTAGTGCTACAGTGTGCTTCTCATGACTATCTTCAGACCCCAGCTACTCTGAGTCCTGTTTACTGCTTCCTA